>NC_056603.1:41349200-41707950 GCF_018340385.1 Cyprinus carpio
GCGAATGCGAATGAATCTGTGACCACAAACACCATTAACTTAAGTGAATTATTTGGTAATAATCAGCAATATGCTTCACAAAAATAACTTTATTTTTTGAATGTTTCAATATGTGTTCACACAAATGACTTATTTGAATTTTTCATTGATACAACATTGCACTGAGTTGTTAGAAAAGAAATGCATAGAGATGTTATTGCTTGGTGACGTCAGGAACTGATGAATCGACTTTTTGAACCAGTTCAATGAGCCGATCTGTCCGAAAAGAACCGGTTCGTGGAAATAAATCGGACTTTGCATCACTAGCCTCTAGTGTGGTGGTTGAGAGCAGTACCCCAGGAAATGTAGATTTATAAATGAATAAATAAATAAAAAACAAACAAAAAAAACTTTGCAAGAACAATCCTTGTTGACTGAGGAATTAACAACAGTCAAAAAAAAAAAAACCTGTAAAAAATAAAAAAAAACACTTGAGAAAAAAAACTCCACAAGAGGAGAAAACAAAACCAGAGAACAAAAACAACCAAGGAAAGAAACTCATGAAACATTTCTTGGGGTAGATCAGAAGGACTTGGCAAGACCCAGCAGGAAACACGGAACAAAGACTCAAAAACCAAGTGAGGAACAAGGGGAGATAAATACACATCTTAAATGCACAGGGGGAAACAAGGCACAGGTGACCTGGATAACACTAACAAGGACACACAAGGAAGAACTAAGGCTAAGAGGAACACAGGGGGGCTCTAGAGGCATGGAGAGTGGTCTCAAGATGAAACCAACCCTGATCTACAAAAATCAATAGAGACCACACAACCACCTATCTGCCATTACATATAAAGACTGAATTGAATTCTACTCGGTTAATTAATTTTTTTGTAAATGCATTTGAATAAAAAACAACACCAGATTTTTATAGGGGTCATCAGATGCTACATGCACTTTTACAAGTTGTTTGAACTGAAATGTGTGTTGGCAGTCTTTGTACACAACCACACATAATGATAAAGATCCACCCAGAGTTTTTTATTTTTATTTTTAATCTTGATGATGTCACACAGACAAGCCCCTCCCATGATAGTTTGATTGACAGTAGTGTTTTAGCACAGACTGGACTGGTGTCTTACCTTAGACCCGCCCTGAGTGACTGTCTTCAGTCCACCATTGATTGACAGTAGTGTTTGATGTAGGAATGGATTATTACTTTGTGTTTGAGGTGTTTTTTTGTTGGATGTAATAGTTGTAGTATGTGTCGTAATTTATTGATGTGTTCTGTTGTTGTGTGTAATCAGTGGATTACGTATTTTTTTGAAAGGAATGCGCCCCCATCTACCTAAATGCATCTATGTTCGCGAAAATCATTCATGATCCAGCATCACCAACAGAAGAAGTGAGTGTAAGGTTTTGTAATGAATCTTTGCAAATCGCCTTTCCTAATAATGTGCTAATTAGCAAGTTTCACGATGAATGCGGCTAAAGAGAGAGGGGCGGAGTCAGAAGAGCTCATTAACATTTAAAGGAAAATGCTACAAAAACGGCTTGATCTGAAAAGAGCTGTTTTTTACACTACCATTGAGAAATTTTTACCAAACTATGATACAGACTTTTCATTAAGACCTAAAGAATCATATCAACTTGTGGAAAATGGGCATCCTATGACCCCTTCAAGTGTTTTGGAAAGACACCCAACAAAAATATATTAATAAACACATATTATTAAGGCACCAGTATTGCTAATTTGGGGATTTTGTCACCAAATGTAGTGACTTTTATTAATGGTTTGTGACAAGGAGTTAATTTGATGATATTTAAATATATTTTGCAATTTAAATATATTTAAACTTTTTTTTATTATTATTAACAGATAAACAACAATAAGGCAGACATTCTGTCTTTTGAAACATCTTTTTTTCTGTCATCATTTAAAATATAGCTGAAATCACAGCACGGCTGTTGTCTTTAACTTATGTGTGATGATTTTAACAGTGCAGAGCAGCAGAATGAAACTGAAAACAGTCTTAATGATTCGCATTGTCAGAAAACAGAAACATTAAATAGCCTATATACAGATGTGGCCATTAAGAATGCACATTTTTCCCACGGCATGCTGCAGTTCGTCCTGCGGAATGCTGCTGAAACCTGTTAGCACTTTTTAAGGATTTAAATAAATGTGTTGTGCTTCACAGAATATCCCCCTGATTGAACGACATACTGTATCTACAGGCCAGACCAAATTGCTTGTAAACCCTTTGCAATTATCTGTCTTCGTCCAACTGTTAAATATGCTTATAGATTATTACAGTACGTTACATAAAAAAATTACATTAACATAATTATCAGTGTCTGATAAATTATTAATTGCATGTAATGTTGTGATTGTGAGAAAACAACCACAATTAAAATACATATAATATAGTATTAGACAAAAATATATATGATATGGTAATACAGACACTGAAAAATCTATGTACACATGAGTGCATAAGTGTAACGTGGATCATTATTTGATGTGCTTTGTAAACAATTTATGGCGCTATCGCTGCATTTGGGAGAACATTATTAATTAATTATTATTATTAATTATTATGTAAATGAGAAAAGATTTAATAAATATTCAGCTGATGAAACATCTTTCAAAAAAAAAAAAAAAGCTTTCTGTGGACAAAAACTCTGTAAAACAGTTTTGAATGGTGTGCAGTGTGAAAATTACATGATATAGGATCTTTATACAGTGTGTCATTGTGAAAAATGTAAGTCCGTCCCTCTCAGCCACATTTTCATCCACGTAAAATTGAATATGGCATCTAACTTGACTGAGGTCAACATGTTCATCTAAACCTGTCAATCACAACACAAGTGTATATAAACAGCTGCTAGTACTATTCACCTCACAGCCACTTCAGTCCTCTGTTTTAAATTGCTTCTATTTTCTCTACATTAGTTTTCATTAAGTAGTGCATGGCTCGAGCCCTCCATGGACAGCAGGCCACATCTTTCTCCATTAAGGAGAAAATACCCTGTATATGTAAAATCTGTAAGATCTAGTACACATTCACTCTTAACACTCTTAACATAACAAGCACTTTCTATAGAATCAGATGTACAGTTTTGGACTAAATCTGCATTAATCATATTTTTTATCCAGTTAGCTACTGTCTGTTTACTCAGATCACAAAGCGAAACTTGGAGCACCACATCGTATCTTCAAAGAGAGAGTTAATTAATCCAGCACTCACAGATTGCAAAATCCTGTGCCATTAAAACACAATGATAGATTTAACTGAAAAATTGGATACATTCCTTTTATCCGAAGGGACCTGTTTATCTGAAAAATAAGACGATAACAGCATTCTGCCTGTTCTGTCAGAACAAAAAGACTAAATTTACTGAGCTACAATGCTGCTATGCCAACAATGTTTTCACATATATGAATAGATAGATAGATAGATAGATAGATAGATAGATAGATAGATAGATAGATAGATAGATAGATAGATAGATAGATAGATAGAGAGATAGAGAGATAGATAGATAGATAGATAGAGAGATAGAGAGATAGATAGATAGATAGAAGTTATTTTTAGTTTCAACAACAGCTTGACGCAGCGAACAAATGCACTGAGCTGCAAAATCACCCTTAACAGATGAAAGGATATTAATGTTACGACAAAGATAACGCTTTCCTTAGCAGACATTCAAACTGATGTTTATTTTGATATGAGATTTATCTGAAGAATGAATGCTGTATCAGATGCAGGTAATCACACTCGCTCAGTCCATCTCTCTCACACAATACCTACTATAGGCCTACATAATACACTGCTTTTAATACATTAATACAGTAAGCTTTTAATGAAGCAACTCAACGTTGTTATTTTGTTTTATGTATTTACACACTCGTGCCTTCGAACTGTTGTATAAATGCAATATCACACAAGTAGATGTGAGAAATGGCTGTATATCGGCATGCTGTGATTACATATGGCCGAATCACAGCCTTGCCGATATACACGTCTACTCGTCTAATATTGCTAATATAAATGCCATAGTGTAAATAAATTGCTGCAGCATATATTAAGAACATCTTATCTAATTTATGCAATGCTTTTGCAGCAAATTTAGCTTCATTCGATTTTAGCTTCAGTTCATCAAGATGTGTTAATACTGAAGTTAATATTGTGCTGCAATTTAGACACATTTTTTTGCTAAATTTCATAAATGAAAATATTCCCATTTATCATTTCATTATGTTATTTAACAAAATAATGCATTTAAATGATTATTTTAAATTATCAAGTACTCAGCCCAAATTGATGTGTGATTGAATTGATTAATCATGTCATTAATCATTAGTCATTAGTCATAATTACATTTTTATTTGACAGCCCTAATACACACACACACACACACACACACACACACACACACACACACTTATTTATTTATTTATGCAGTGCCTACAAAGTTTTCCATGTTATTTATGTACTGTAGTTGCACAGCTTTGCCCTAATTTCCTGAGGTCTCATAACTCATTATGGCTGTGAATCAGTGTAGGTTTCTGGTCCCTCCTCTATCGCCCTTTCAAAGTCATCGGTGGTGAGTCTGACAGTTGCTGTCTGTGGACTCAGTGGCTCTAGACAGAGATCTGTGAACATCAGCTGAGTGCTGTGCAGGCATTAACCTTGGTCCAAAACAGCAGCTTATAGTGCAGAGACTCATGGACATAATAGTCACATAGTCTCTCTAAAGCCATTTTGTTTATCCTAGTGGCTTACCGTGGAGAAAAAGCTACATCAGCCAAATAAGTTCCATATTTAAAGTCATACAATAGACTATAAACTTTGCAGTTGTGTGCTTCAAATTTTCTTCCACTTTCACACAACTATACATGTAAGAATAATAATAATTTGTTGGTTTGTGAGGTTTTTTTTTATGATAGTAGAAAAGCCAATGGAAAAGTCTTATTGGGGTTTTTTGTTCACTGCAGTGCTCTGTGTAGTTTTTCCTGTATCTGGGAGTGATAAAGCACAAAGGATGGTTTCCATTAACACAAACAGTTGCTCACGGTGCTTGTTAATGATATATTTATCTCTCATGTAGTTTGCTATCTTCTATTTTGAATACTTTGTAAATTGCATCTGTACACCAGACATAATTGTTCACTTCTCCACCTAATAAATGGTACTGTACTGTAATTCACACACATGCATACATACTTTACACACTGCTTTCCCCTGAAGGGGACCGTGAGTCGATGTGAGGGGATCTCCACATCAATTATTTAGCTAATCTACCGAGTAACAAGAGATAACAAGCAACACACTGTCATTCAACCTGTTACAGCAACCCAAAAAACACACTCAGTGATGCTGATTTAGCCTCAAGTCAATACTCCTACAGGTACTCTTGAAAAATAGGATGCTAAAACCCAAACTGACCCTCCTGTTCATTTGCAGTATATGATATAATTGTTATCCTTTTAGTTCTACAGCATTTCTAATTTAATTAATGTTAATTTCACAAATACAGTCTACAATCAAAAGTAATATCTGTTGACACTAGTTAAGGCACTGTGAATGAATGTGAACAAAAAGTGAAATTTGATTAACAGTGACAGATATTAATAAACACAGTGTTATCTTATGTTAGTTCATTAAACCTTTCGTAAAGTGCTTCTGCTCATTGCTTGACTTCACCATATATATATTATCCATATCAATTTGTTTTATACATCAGTTCAAAGCACAAGTATACTAAAAAAGGCAAAAATCAAAAAGCATCTTAAAGACTGTTGTGTGTGGAACTGCTATCACAATCTGCCGTTGCCAGCTCAAAAGAGGCAGTCCAATTGTGCAATACTGCAGTTCTATAAAAAAGTATGAAATAGCTTACATTTTAAAAATAATGCTTCCAGTTATTTCCAAAAAAAAAAAAAAAAAAAAAAATCCAAACAAGGCCACAAGCTGTATGTCGCAACAGTGGTGTTTCCTTCCAGAATGATTCAGTGTTTTTAAACGAATCTGTTGAGTGAACTATTCAATGACTCATTCATGAAGACCATTGCTGAAATCAGAACCAAACAGTACACTACTTATTATTTTTAGCTTCTATTTCTTTGAAAAACGAGCAGTATGCTGGGGTGTGGTTCCGATTTCAGCAACTTATTTAGTTTCTGAATGAAGCCGAATAAGCTGAATAAATGATTCAGATACTCATTAATAATAATAATAATAATAATAATAATAATAATAATAATAATTTAAAAAAAAATTGTTGCAACCTACTGGCATGATAATGTTAAGCTCCTCGACCATGCTGCTCTGCTATGATTTTTTTTTTTTTTTTATTAAATGTTTTACATGTACTATATGTATTATTTTTATAAATACATTTTAAACATGTATTTGAATATAGGAAGTATGTAAAACTTTTCAATAAATTATAAACAGAAATCTCAGGTTTAAACTTCAAAAAGAAACCAAATTAAAGGTAAAAATGCATGTAAAAATAGGCAAATGTTACTTTTATTTCACATTTGATTCTATAGATCCTTTCTTGTACATTTGCATGCAATAAATGTTTATATGTGCCAAACGTAATGGTTCCATAATGAAGCCACTAGATCACATTGAATTTAATGTAAGAAGTCAAAGTGCCTACCTCAATTATAAGTTAAACAGAATGGTCATAATACATTTTAATGATCCACTTTTCCATTTTATTTATACAATTTTTATTGCACAATGTATCATGATTGTCCCAGCATTAGAGCCATGATAAAATCCTGTATGTTTTATCATTCATGTTAAATTAGAATCACAACCTAGTTGTAAAATAGATATTACTTTGAATCAAAAGCATAAAAACGTATATGAAGAAAAATTAATACATTTAATACATTTAAATATCACTCCCCCTAAGTAAATCATGTTTTATGGAACAGAAATAAACGCTCTCTGCAATGTAGGTTTGCGAATCAGCCTCTAGATGTCAGTGTTGCATACCAGTGTATTCTGAATCAGAATGAGCTTTCTATTACACTGATCCAGTGAACACTTTACTGCTCTGCAAGGCACAATCAAATCCCACACCTGCTCCTACTTCATTATTCAGATTGGTGATAATTTATGATAAAATTACTATCTGGCACTTCATGTGATTACAGGTAGGGGAGGTAAACTAGGCCTATTTCTAGAGTGTATAGATATATTAGTTACTGTACAGTAAGTCTGCTTAAAATTATCTGTGCACATTGATACAGAAGATCATGAAGTGTTAATGCTGATGACTCTAAATCTTTTGTTTTAATAAAATGTGCTATCTATCTATCTATCTATCTATCTATCTATCTATCTATCTATCTATCTATCTATCTATCTATATATATATATATATATATATATATATATATATATATATGTATATAGTATCTGATTGTAACATTTCTATACAGAAAGTGTTAAACTCCTAAAGGATTATAAAACTTCCTTTATATAATAACTCATGCTACTTAAGCACACAATGTCTAATCTTGCAGATTAAGGGCACATATATTCTGAGTGTGATGGAAAAAGAAAACTTTAGTGATGCTTTAATATATTCAGATGATAAGAGAGTTGCATCAGTGACTGCGTTTGATGTGTGACGGATCTATTTGCACGCCTGTCTTTAGATTCTGCCATATCTTTGATCTTACAATAGTCAGTTATGAATTATATAATCTTCAGCTGTGGACGGTGAGAATGACAGATACGAAGGCATTAGAACTTGCTACGAAACATACAGTTTATGATCAGTATCTTAGGATCGATGATATTGATACATCCTTTGGAGGCAATTAAAGTGCAGCTGACTATGCGAAATCTACACTTTTAAAGGAATAGTTCACCCAGAAACAAAAACTCTGTCATCATTTACACACCATACACTTTTTTTACAAACCTGTATGCATTTCATTCTTCTGTTGAACACAAAAGAAGATTTTCTGAAGAATGTTGGTAACTGAACAGTTGATGGTAGCCATTGACTTTCATAGTATTTTTTGATTCTATGGATACCTTAAAAGGTTTTGGTTACCAAACATTCTTCAAAATACCTTCTTGTGTGGTCAGCAGAAGAAAGAAACTCATACAGGTTTGGAACAATTTGAGGGTCCATAAATGACGACAATTTTCATTTTTAGGTGAACTATCCCTTTAAAAATAAAGGATATTGGTATCTATGGTTCCATGAAGAACCTTTAACATCCATAGAACCATTCTTAAAAATTCAAAAAGGTTCCTTAGATTATTAATATATTCTTCACACTAAGAAAAGTATGGTTCTTCTAAGAACGGTTCACAGAAAGGTTCTCTACGGAAAAAAAAAAAAACAAACAAAAGGAAAAAACTTTTGAAACCTTTATTTTTAAGAGTGAAGGTTCTTCAGATCTTTAAAATGTTCTCCACACTAAGAAAAAAGTGATTCTTTAAAGATCTGTTCACTGAAAGATTCTTCAGGGAACCAAAAATGGTTCTTCTTTTGCATAATTCTGAAAACCACTTTTTTAGAGTATATGTAAAATTAATTATTATTATTATTATTATTATTATTAAAAGATTTTATGACTAGACCACACATGAGGTTTTGAGATGGAGGGAATGAATTACATGTCAAATTCCCAAGGAACAAAGCAAATAATGACACCAAGATCAATCCTAATCAATGACCTTCACGGCAGCTCAACATTCACTCGGACCGCAGCGGTTGAGGAGCCGCTCTCGCTGACATGACACCTGAGTAAGCAAAGACACTGTGAATATGTGGCATAAACAAGCCTGGAGGGAGCTTCTAAACATGGAAGCATGTCCGTTCTCCTTTTGGCCCCCGGCGTTCATAAACAAACGCCTTCTGTTCGCTCTTCCCAGTGAGTTTATTTGTGATGCGGGCTCTCTCCCCTCCGCCGCTCACGCCTGGCCCCGCTCCGACGGCAGGCGGCCATCCTGGCAGCTGCTTACCGCTCCAGCTCCCGACGGGAAAAACAGAAATTGGCTTCACTGCAAACAAAGCCTGGTGGAAAAAGCCCAAGAGACCGACGCGAAGTGCTCGTGGCAATTAATCCGTGGTTTTCCAAGAGTGTGAAGTGGATGAATAAAATCAGGGCTTAAAGCGGCAGAAATGTATATAAGGTGGCAATTCTTAAATTTTAAAGAATTACAGGATTTGGAGGTTGAGTTTTGTGCTTCTTAAATCCAAAGAACCAGTGTAGTATACCATTAAGTTACCAGTTAAGATACTCCTTATTAAAGAGATTGTTACACCAAAAATGAAAATTTGCTTAATATTTACTCACCCTCAGGCCATCCAAGATTAGGATTTGGAGAAATGTAGCATTGCATCACTTGCTCACCAATGGATGCTCTACAGTGAATGGGTGCCGTCAGAGTGAGAGTCCAAACAGCTGATAAAAACATCACAATAATCCACAAGTTATCCACACCCCTCCAGTCCACCAGTTAACATCTCGTGAAGTGAAAAGTTGTGTGTTTGTAAGAAACAAATCCATCATTATGGTCTATATTGCTATCTCCAGTGTAAAAGTCATCTGGTTTGAATCAGGAGAGAAATCTGCACATTTCAAGCACTGTTTACAAGTGAAAACAGTCCAAAACCATTCTAAACAAACGTGGGTGGATTTGGATCTGAGAGGACAACAAGAGAGAGACTTTATCACTGAAGAAAGCAATAATATGGATTATGGACTTGAATTTTGGCTAGAAGAGATGCTTTAAAAATTAAAATGTCTTAATGATGGATTTATTTCTTACGAATAAACAGAGTTTGTTTTTTGTTTTTTTTTGCTCTAGAAGATGTTAACTGATGGACTGGAGTGGTGTGGATTACTTGTGGATTACTGTGATGTTTTTATCAGCTGTTTGGACTCTTATTCTGACGGCACCCAATCACTGCCAAGCATCCACTGGTGAGCCAGAGATATAATGATATAATAGATATAATATATATTTTTTTTTTTTACATGTCCACACAGTATTTGCAATATTTTGTTTTATTTTTAAATATTTTAGTAGTTATTTAAACTGATTTTGGAACAAAATTGAGAGTAATACACATATTGATACTTTTTTAGTCTGGCTACAACTCACTTTTTGAGTAAAAAATAGGATTTAGAAATGAATTAACTGTGAAACTGATGTGTACATATCTATGTGTGCACTCTGCAGATTTCCAAACATCGATTTCTAATTTTAGACATATCACCAAGAACTTCCAAAAGCAGATCTCCACCACCAGAACATGACAGATTCAGGACAAAGTATATTCATCGCCACTACAGATTATATAGTCTTAAATAGGCGTGAATATTATAGACAGAATATTAGCCTCATTCCTGTTCCAACTCTAATAACTACACACCTCTGGATGACAAAAGATAGCACAGAGAAAACATTATAGCTGAGAATACATCCAGACAAGTACTGTAGATGATTTTCATCGCTTTAGTTAAAAAGAGGCATGTTCAAATAAACGTCTCTATCAGTACCGCACTTTCTCCTCACTGAATTCTCCCCTGACAGATTCTTCTTTTCTGTTGTGTTCATGCACACTTTACACATCCAGTCGCCAACTAGAGCAATTATAAGATCATTTTCCTCCAAAACTGCAGTCACATTTTTATTTTTTTTGGCTCCTCTTGCAGTCTTGTAATTTCATTGACGCTCAAGCACACTGATAATCTGGTGCATTTTGATGATCTTGTCACACAAAAAGGTGAAAAGTTTCAGTCTTGTACTGTGCACCTGCATTAACATTTATTTTACAAGGAGTATGTAAAAGTATGGAGATGTAATGCTGATTATGAACTGCAGGTTGGCAATCTTAAGCCTTTAAAATAAAGACTTTCACAAGTAATACTGCAAAGTCTGCCTGGCAAGCCCTTGGTTCCACCCACTGATTAAGCAACAGAAAAATGCAATGACTGAAAAGGAGAAAGACACACTGAGAAACAGAGCCAACACTTCTAGAGGCAGCTAGTCCTAACAAACCAATGTGTGCATTGATGCATACTGTATGTAAAGGACCTGAAGTCATTAATGACTGAGGTACAGTATGCTACCAGACCTTTGGCTTCAAATGAAGCCTCAAAGTCACCAGTGGATCAAAACATCTTTAATAATGCTAAAGCAAACACACCTTTTGAGTCATTCACCAAGTGCACACCAAACAAGCACAGTGTGTGGACCTTTTGAAAATGATGAAGCAAAATAAATTACAGTCAATTTTCCAGCCTCAACATTCAGAAACAAGTGTCTGCTCATTATACATTATAGGCAGCATTGCAAATGTCCAATACTATTCCTTCATCTACTCTTCTGGATTTTAATATTCAACATGCTCAGCTCAGCAGACTCACACTCTTCTATGTGGAAATGTGTTCTTAAGGGTTCAAAAAAATAATGGTTACATTTTCAACTGGTGACCAGTGTTTCCAAAGCGTGGGTTTGAGAAATATGTAACTTGCAAAGTAAAACTGTCGCCTACCTAATATTGGCACACACTATCTGCTTATATGTGCCAGTTTGCTTTCTCTGCATGACAGATGTGAAAACTTAAAGGACTAGTTCACCTAAATGTAATATTTACTGAAAATCAACTCACTCTAAGGCCATCCAAGATGTAGATAAGATTGTTTCTTCAAATGAACAGATTTGTAAAAATTTAGCATTGCATCACATGCGCACCAATGGATCCTCTGCAGTGAATGGGTGCCGTCAGAATGAGAGTCCGAACAGCTGATAAAAACATCACAATAATCCACAAGTAATCCACACCACTCCAGTCCACCAGTTAACATCTTGAAAAGCCGAAAGCTGCATGTTTGAAAGAAACAAATCCATCATTAAGGCATTTTAAGTTTAACCTATAATACATAATATAGCTTCTTCCAGAGTAAAAGTCTAGCTCCTGTTGTCCTCTCACATCAAAATCCAGCCGCATATTTGTTTAAAACTGTTTTGGACAGTTTTAACCAAAACAAGACTATTTTATTGTTCTTTTTTTTTTTTTTTTTTTTTACTGCAGAAAACAATATCACGGATAGAGTACTTGAATTTTAGCCAAAAGCAATGTTTTGAAGTTAAAACCTCTTAATGATGGATTTGTTTATGAAAAACATGCAGCTTTTTACTCCACAAGTTAATTGATGGACTGGAGTGGTGTGGATTATTGTGATGTTTTTATCAGCTGTTTGGACTCTCATTCTGACGGCACCCATTCACTGAGTAATCCATAGACATTCATGTTAACAATCCAAAAAATTTGCCACCATGTCAGGTTTGAAGTCATTGAGGACATTCAAAAATGCAGGATAGAGCCTGAGAGGTGAAATGTGATCAAAAAGTTTTGTGGGAATGGTTTATGTTTCAGTTTGCTCCTAGCATGACATTATCATGTGGTTTCAGACGACTAAAACATATAGGCTAGTGCATCAGCTGCATGAAGCAGACAGATGGCAGATGGTGTCTCTATCAACTGGAAAAGAGCTGTTTGAAGTTTCTTCAAAAATTCCTTCTGTGTTCCACAGAAAAACACAAAAGTGCATCACCAAACACAATTTTCAGTTTAAAGCTTGTTTCTGCAAACACCAAAGATGTCTAAATCAACTAATTCAATCTTCAAACTGCAATATCTAATGATGTAACAAGAAATATATCTAAAATGGTCATTTTATCTAAATGCTAAAATATCCGTAATTATAAAGATAACAAGATAATTTAATGGCATCCGAAAATATGTCACATTCATTTTTATATCCCTCATTCTCATTAACCTTTGCCTAATGCCTGTATTAATTGTGTCTCTTCTCACAAGGTGAATCAGTACCAGCTGTAAGAATTTCAACCCTGAAAGACAAGTTGAAACCGCATTACCCTTGAAAGCACTCAGAGAAAGCACAACACTTCTCTAATGGCAATAAACCTGTCTGAATGTGGGATTTGGAAGTGTGAATGTTTAGGAGAGCAAACGCATTAATGCCAATGCAGATTCAGGGTTTAAAGACGTCTACATCATCGCCCTTGCAAAGAAAATGCTAATTATTCATAGTGTCTATGTTGAGACTAACACCCTGTGTAACAAATTGTTGTGAAGTAGACAGAGATAATGGAAGCAAGTGTGTTGTGTGCTGAATAAAGTTTTGTTTCCTTCAATTTAAACAAGCTTGAGGTACTTTGTCATTTAATACAGAACATCATGGACTCTTTAACAGCACATAAAATCCGCCCAACAAACCATTAGTACAATTCTTATTATTACACAGAAAACATCACATGCATTTCTGCAATTATTCTGTCATTATTTAATGCAGAGAAGTCAGTGATCTGTGAAAGCATATTATCCTTTACACTAGCCTGCTCAAGATACTGGGAGATTAACACATTTCCATAGTTCTCAATGCACTTGAGGTACATCACCAGCAACATCATATAACTCATTTCATTGCTGTTTTTGTAATAATTGCTGTGTGCGCGCACAATAAAGTCACATCAGGATACTCTACAACAGGAGTCAACTATATAATGAAGACAGATTGAAACGGAAAGGCTGTGCAATGGTATTTTTCATTAACAATGTCAGGGCAGGTTGTCATTTGATTCAATTTAACTTTTAACGTTTTAATGTTTTGTAAATGATCAGTGTTGGGTAGTAACTGATTACATGTTATCTGGATTACATAATCAGATTATACTTGTAATTAATTGTTATTACATTTTAAAATACTCGTAAAGAGACTAGTTACTTTTTTCTGATTACATATTATTCACACAATAACAATAAATTATTCATAATTCTTTCTATAATTCCTCTTTTTCATCTTTTAAATTTTAACCCGGTTTATACATTCAGAACGTCTTCCAGTTTTGTTAACATTCACACAAAACATTTTTACTTTGATTGTTGTTATTTTAAAAGGATTTATTTTAATTTTACATTTTATTTAATTTTCGTTAAGTTCACAAAACTTCAAGAACCCCAGCTTGGGAAACCTGGATGTAATTTTTAATGCACTTCATGGCGTTCATAACAACAAATAGAAAATACTTTCTTTCTTTTTGTATTTTTATATCAATATAGTACAAAATTATCCTATTTAAATGAATGTGATAAATGATTTAGGTCAAAAGTAAATAAAAGTAATCAAAAAATAGTCTGATTATATTAATAAAAATGTATAATGGAATGGATTTTTGACATAAGTACTATTTATATTAGTAGCCTATAAGCATTCAGTGCTAGATTTACAACGAATTTTGATGGCAAAGCCCAGAATGTGCTATAAATATTGAGAGCTGTTAGTTTGGTAGAAGATTTTTCTACATGTGTGATGGTCAAGGATTGTGTCCGCAGGCAGTGAGTTTCATCCCACCTGCTTGGCTGCTTCTAGTCACGCATTTTATAAAAAGACGCAGAAACACAAGATACAAGTCCACAGTGAACAAACCTTGGTGTTTAAAAACACGACACCGCGTGTCAGTCCATCTAGTTATTCTACAACTACTTCACAGCTTAAACTGCTGTATATAGATTTTCATAAGATGCAGATACCATGACAATAATTAAATAATTAAAATCTACCGGGCCAAAGTAACAGGTAGCTTACATTGTCCAACTGGGACAACTATAACACCACATCGTTGTGCAGCTGAAATAAAAGCCCTTTCATTCAAAGAACGGCAAAAGTACAATCATGACCGTCGGCTTGTCAAACTTGCACGCGAGACGTGTGCATGCTGCATGCATGAGGAACAATCATGCACCTTCAGTCCTACCACTCGATGAACTGGACGTGTCCACTCGGGCTGAGATGAAGTCGAGTTTCTTCTCCATTGTAATACTAGTCTTTGTTCGCAGCTTTCTCTCCGTGTGTCGCGCACTTCTGAGGGCGGACTGAGACTGTTGCGCTTCAGCTGATGATGCAGTCACCGCTCACACGCGCTCTAGCTGCAGTGTTGTTTTCATATGGGACGTCAACTTTGTGGAAGTGATAGTTTAGAATGGAAAGATTTATTGTTAAATGTTTCTTTTTTTTATTGTTTCTTTTTATCCTAAATATATTACATATTATACATACATGCAAAATGAATTTACATGCATATTTACAATATCTTATATAATATTTCAATTATTTTTATTTATATTTGATAATATAAAATATTTAATAGGTTTAATTTTTAAATAAACAATATAAAATATTTAATATTAAATTCAACATTATATTAAATATTTTATATTTTATAAAATATAAATAAAAATAATTTCAATAATATATTTTAAATATACATATAAATACAATATACCAATACAGTATATAATAATATAATTGATATCATATCATTTAATATAATAATATCAAATATTGTATGTTCCAAAATATAAATACAATTTTACATTTAAATATTATATAATAAATTATAATATAATATAACTATAGGCTATTGCAAATTTAGAAATGTTGGTCTGTATTTAATTACAGTTGCACCTAAATTTAAACTTTTAAGCAACTCTTTTATGCATCTAATATATGATTGTAATATAATTTATATTATTTGATATATTTAATATACTATATTGCAATCTAATATATTAGTTAAATGCATTTGTGCCCAAAAGTATTTGAACTCTTAAGAAACTCTTAAAAATATACTGTATTACTCTCTTTGCATTAAAATCTTCCCAGTCTTTTCTGGGAAAATCCAACAAATGGGATTTGACCGAATATATTGATGACTCATTTTGCACAACGCAGATTTTTGTCTTACACCTGTGGTGTTTCTGCAAGGACACCTGCGTGAACTTGAGAGGAACTGATTTCACACATTCAGTAAAAATCACATTTGGAGTAGTTCATTAAAAAGTGATTTCAAAAGTATAAAGTTGAGAAAATGTCAGCATCACTCTTTGAATTTATATATATATTGTGAATGAAATTCATACCATGGGTTTTAAGTATCTGAACAGGTTTTGGAGTGACTGTATATGTAACTTTCAGGCTGCACTAAAATTTGGATCTGACATGCATCTATAGCATGATGGTAGCCCATTGTACAACGATATCTTCTCAGTTTGAGACTTTATACTCAAGAACAGGCAGCACTGAGTACACACTTCCATGCTCGAGCTTGATATACCATTTTTTGTAGAATGGAAAAGAGTATATACAAAGACAGCTCAGAATTCAGCAGATGGGATTTGACATTTCTGACAGCTTTTCGACTGACAACACCAGGCGTTTACACAAGCTCGGAAATATATTTTCACTAATTTACCAGTGCTCAAGATGTTATGCTGTATTATTAAGCTGTAATAATGTTCTAACAATAGTTATCTATTAAAAATATTGTATAAAAAGAAGAATAAACAATTTAATATTGTCATCATCTCTTGAAAACCTAATTAACATAATAAATTAAGCATCTGCAATCAACATCTACTCCCAAGCTGTGATAATGAAATGCTGAAAGGAAATGAAGAGCTGGCGAAGATGTAGGAGGGTAAAACTCCTCAGGAGAAATTAAGCATCCACTAGGCAAACTTTATGTCTTTCAGACAAGAGGATAAAGAAGGATTTGGCTCCATTTGCTCAATGCAGTAATTCACTGACTCCATCCCACATTTGACTGTACTGTAAAGTGGGCGCGTACAGAGATTGTAGCCTGGAGACTGAGAAGATAATGTCTGAGTTATCAAGTGTGATGAGCTTATGTAACACCAACGTCCACGTTTGTGTTCAGGACTCAGGTTTATGGGCAGAATATAGGTGTTAATGTAGACATGACATTGAGGAAAACACAACAGTAAGATGCACAGTGATGCAAACAGCAAACCTGAAATCTTTCAATAAGCATAATATAATGTTTCACTCAAACCTGCTCATTTAGTATTTCTGCTGTCCTCTAGCACTGGATATCCTGCAGCTCTAACAACAAGATACAATTCAGCTACAGATAATAAAAAGCAAATAACTGACCTGGTAATAGATTTCCTACAAACCTGTGTAAAGTATAGTATAGTATAGTATAGTATAATATAATATTTAATGCAACCGTATGTAGCTTTGTGTAATTTCTGTGACTTTTAAGCCCCCTACAGTTAAGGGAGTAGAATTCACTGTCGTAAATTTATCATACATTGGATAGATGCATGTGAGTTTACATCTCACATTCCTGTTTTTTTTTTTTTTTTTTCTGACAACTTTTTCTCTCACAATTCCGACTTTTTTCTTCATAACTGCAAGTTTATATCTCACAGGTCAAGGTTTTTTTTTTTTTTTTTTTTTTTACAAAACTGAATTTGCATCGTGCAATTCAGAGTTTATATCTCACAAAAAGTCAGAAATGTCAATAGAAAAAAGTCAAAGTTGTGGAATAAATAGACGCAGTTGGCTTTTTTATTTTTTACTCAGTAGGAATTAAGCTGCCATAGTTATTGGGGGATCATGGGAAAGAAGCAGAATCCATTTGCCTTAGAAGTCACTGTTTTATCAGAATGAATTTGAAACAGTCATTTAATTTTTTATTTTTTTTTGGCAGGAGCAATAATTTAATATTAAAAGTACATTTTCAACAAATCTTTAATTTGGAGGAACTTTTAACATAGGTTCGAGTCTGCCCTTTAATGTGTTTGATCCGATTCCTCCTCTCAGCCCAATCATCTCATTTCACTCTTCACTGTCCATCAATAAAGTCACAAAAGCCACCGAAGGCTATTCATTTCTTGTTTTCATGTCAGTGGTTGACTGATTAATTCTGACACTCATTTCAAAAATAATAGTAGGCTGACAGGAAAACATATCAACTACTTTGTGAACACATCTCCCAGCGAAAAACTAATCCAACCCTCGCCAAAATATCCATCTGTGCAGTTGGACACCGAACCCATCTAGAGTCTCTGGTGTGCTGTATAGTCTTCTGTCAAACTTGATGGATCTAAAATCTGTGACAAAGTTCGACTCCCCTTCTACTCATGTTTGTTTATTTCCCAGGACATATTTGTAAGGTTGCAGTGTTTTCTCACTGAGCACAATATATATATATACACGTGACCCTGGACCACAAAACCAGTCTTAAGTGTTAAGTGTCTTAAGTGTAATTTTTTTTTTTTTTTTTGAGAGAGAACTGAGATTTATACATCATCTGAAAATGGAATAAATAAGCTTTTTTGATGTATGGTTTGTTATGATAATACAATATTTGGCGTAGATACAACTATTTGAAAATCACCTTTAAAGTTGTTCAAATGAATTCTTAATAATGCATATTACTAATCAAAAATTAAGTTTTGATATATTTATGGTAGGAAATTTACTAAATATATCCATGGAACATGATCTTGACATAATATCCTAATGATTTTTGTCATAAAAGAAAAATTTAAAATTTTGACCCATTCAGTGTTTTTTTGGCTATTGCTTAGCCAAAAATACATACTGATATAGACTGTTATAGACTGGTTAGACTGTTATAGACTGGTTTTGTGCTCCAGGGTCACATTTACAAGTCAGCATTTGAAATGGATCAAAACCTTTCATCAATGATGTCCTACAACCAAAACAATACCCGTTCTTGTCTTAGGACAACTGATTAACGTCTTTGATCCACTTCAAATGTTGACTACTGTATATAAATACACACACATATACACACACACACACACACACACACACACACACACAATAGATGACTAAAGTATCTCTCTGACCCCAGGCTCGTTAAAGGGGTAGTTCCACTGCTGTTAATTTACTCACCCTCAGGTAAATAAGATTTATAATTATTATATTTTTTATTAATAATATAATTCATTATAGTTATAATAATTTTAATTTACAATGTAAATGTAATGTAAATGTGAGGCTCAATCCAAAGAATGAATCAACATTAAATAAAATGTTAAATAAATGAAAAAGGAAAAAGAATGTCAATGCTGTGTAAAGAATTTGAAACAAATCAGAATTAGTGTAAAAAAAAAAAAAAAAAACCCTGGTGTGATCGGCATAAAAAGGGACAGAAGAATTCAGGCTTATTTGTGGTCATTCGTTAATAAAAAAGAAAAAAAAAGAAAAAAAGTAGTGGTCCCAGGGTAGAACCTTGAGGAACACCTTTTTAACAACTATACAATTAGACTGAAAACCCAGGAAAACAACATTCTGATGCCTGTTATGAAAATAAGCCAAGGAATACAATTTTCAGTTAAACCAATATAATTTATCAACTCATTAAACATTCTATTATAATTGATTAAAAATAAGTTTCTCAAAAATGTGTTCTCTAATAGAACGAATAATAGAAACTGGATGATAATTATTCACATCAGTGCAAGCCAATGACACTATACTGAGGTCTTTTGGAGCAAAATGATCCGTCCGTGCAACAAACTGAACATTGTTTACATTACACAACAAATGATCACATGTATAATGAGTTCAGTATCAATTCCAGCATGCTATATGCTTGCTTTAAACAGACGGTGACCTAACTCCAGATCTGCACACCTGTGTTCACAATCCCATCCCATCAAGTGTTTTGGGAGCAAGACCTCCATAATAATGGTGTCAGGTTGCCATAATTATTGTCTTTGACCCCTGGCCCATGTTTTGCTTGAGGAGCCGGATAAGGGAACATGGTGCAATTTATCCTCATCATTTATTAATTCCATATCCATTCATTTCCCATATCAGATCCATGATCCTGATCCACCATCCGCCTCCATATCGGCATCCTGCCTCTGCAAGTCTCAAATCATCAGGGTGCATTAAAGAATTATAACAGCAAGAACAAATGGGTCTGCTTGTCATCAGATGCTCTTAAAGAGCATCGTATTATCACAGCAAATATGACTCGAGTACAGTATTAACATGCATTAAAGAGGAGGAAGGTTTCATATAAAATCCGATTAGAAGTCTACTACATCACGCCTAATTAGTCAGCTGTAGGTAAATGCACATTCATTCCTACACTTTAGTCAAGCTAATGCTATCAGGCAAAGAAGTGAAAGCATAGAAGATATCAATCTTCATCTCTGAGACAAGCCATAAACACACTACTAGATGCTTCTAAAGCACATTTGCCAAAAATATGCAAAAAATTCAAAGCTACTCTGACATATTCTGATATGCAGATCTGGTGAGCTATATGTATTTTTTCAGGATTCTTTGATAAATATAAAGTAAAAATGAACAGCATTTATTTATAAATAAAAATATTTTGTAACAATATATGTAAGTTTTTATCAATTTAACTTTTCTTTGCTAAATAAAAGTATTGTTTTCTTTAAAGAAAATTGTTACAGCAGTGTATATTGTTACAATATTTTTATAATTTTTTTTTTTTAATAATTGCCTACTATTCATCAGAGAATTCTGAAAAAAATAACACTGGTTGCAAAAAAAAAAAGGAAAAAAAAAGAAAAACAATATATATATATATATATATATATATATATATATATATATATATATATATATATATATATATATATATATATATATATATATATATATATAAATAAAAAAAATAAAAATAAGCAGCACAACTGTTTCCAGCACTGATAAAAAAAAAAAAAAAAAAAAAAAAAAAAATCAGCATATTATAATGATTTTTGAAATATCGTGTGACACTAAATCAGAGACCAAATAAATCAGAGATTTTGATTTGGATTGGAGGAATAAATTTTATTTTAAAATATACTAAAATAGAAAACTTATTTTAAATTGTAATAATATTTCACAATATTAGTTTTTACTGTATTTTTGATCAACATATGTAGCCTCGATGAGCATAAAAGACTTCTTTAAAGAACTTCTTAAAAAAAAAAAAAAAAAAAAAAAGCATTGAACAAATTTTTTTCCCTACAACAATTAATTTCACTGTCCCCAAACATTTAATATGGTTAAGTGTTTCTAGATCTAAATTAATGTCAGAAAACTAACACCTGAAGCACTGATGAATTCTAAGAGGCATATTGGACAGTAGAAAAAACACTACAATTTAACACACACAGGTTGGCACAATGTAGTTTTGTTGAATCATAAGTGCTCCACACATAATTCAAAGCCGTTTCTAATTGTCGCATTCAGGAGGAGCTGGCAATACATCTCTGTCTGCAAGAAATATGTTTTTAATATATCATTAGTGGGCTGAAAATGATGAACATCTTGTCTCTTGTTCATGGTTAAGTCAGATACAGTAGATGACATTAATGGATAAGTTCAGTAAGTTTTTAATTAATTGTTCCTGCATGACCTTCACAAAGAAGTTAGGTTCCTGGGCTTGAGCTAAAACACACACTTTATAACATCTTTCAGGATTGGTGGCGTTATTGGGGAAGTGGATTTCTGGGACATGAAGTGGGCATGTCACCCATGAATCCATCTGGACAAACTAACTGGACATCAAGAGATTCAACAGCTCCATATGGTAAAAGAAGGTCAGTGGAACAAACACTCTCACAAACTGATCCCAACAAGAATCTGTTTCATATATGTACATCATTTTACCTTTATATGCATCTCTTGCACTGAAACATCTTGTGTAACTACACACATTATATTGTAGTAATATACAAGTTTGTGCACTTGTGGTTGATTCACCACACTTTTGAATGGAATTATTTTAAATAAATAAATGAATAAATAAATACATAAATATACATTTGAGGAATTATACCACATTAAATTTTAATGCTTGAGAAAACTTACTGGAATAGGTTCAATAAATTGCATTATTTCTTTTTTTTTTCATTCCTAAGAAATAATTATGGCAAGGTTTCATTTTAAGAATTTAAGTCTTCAAATGCAGCCTTTTTATTTATTAATTATGATATCAAGACAATTTCATCACACTGATTTTTTTTTTCTTTTTTTGACCAATTCCTTTTTCTTCATAGGAAATAATTATTCCAAACTATTTACTTTTCTTTTCAAGAATTTCAATGCAGATTTAATTGTATTTATTTAGCATTTTAATGGAATAGAATAATGTGTTTTTACTTTTAAACAATCCTTTTATAAATGTAAACATTTAAAGGCCATATATTTAGTTATTTATTTTTATGCATTTTTTAATATATTATAAAAAAAATGTAATTGAACCATTTGGGCCAGTAGGAACCATCCATTCATCATAATCTTAACATTCATATTTACATCCTAGGCAGGTACTTTCTCATGACAAGAAAATCAGCTCTATGCAAAAATCCATCTGCGTATTATGAAAGCAATAATCTCAATTTTCTTCAATGTCTTGAGCACTATTGATATAAGGCCTAATTTAACAAAGAGAAACCCCTGTGGACTTCATTAGTACCACTAAACTCAGAAAAGTAGTGGTTGTTAAAAGAAAATGCTTAAAGTTGCATTCTGATACACTATTTTTAGCTACAAGTGTGTGCAAGTAAGGCACTATTCTATTTTCTTTAACTCGATCCTGTATTACTCTCCCGGGAAGAGCTCGACAGACTTGTGGCAAGTTAGACAAGAAGGGGGTAGGAAAGGTGAGGCTGCACTACAGCAATTATATTCCCGTCACCGCTAATGATGACAGGCAGCCAGACCTGAGAGTCAGCCATCAATCACTGCGTGGGCATCCGACTCTGGAGGCAACGGCCTACAATTTCTTGCCCATCGAACTTGTTCCAGCAAAGTGGAGAAGAAAAAAAAACACGGGCAGATATCAAGACCTGCACCTCAATTAGAGCCTCTATGAGACAGACGTAATGGCACAATGTGATCCCAATTACTCCAAACCCGCAAGACCTTAGAGGAAACTCTCAGATGAACACACCTCTGAACTTAGAGATGAGATGAAGTGGGCTACGTAAAGATTATTTATCGATGGCCAACAATTATGTGAAAACACAGAAGATACGAGATTCAGCCAACATACATGCAAAGGGCAGCATGTCATGCATCTTCACACACAATGTCAGATGAAATACAAAATTGGAATAAAAGATGCAAATATAGACCTTTTGTAGACGTTTTGCATTTTCTCAGATTTTGAACATTATTCTTTCTGGAACTATTTTTAAAAACCTTTCGGAAATAATAAAATAAGAGGAAGCTCTCAGATGTACTCACTTTTGAACTCAGAGATGAGATGAAGTGAGCTGCGTGAAGAGATTTATTTTTTTATTATTTGATGCCCGCAATTGAACACAAACTTATTTACTATGTGAATTCAAATATAAGAGACTCAGCATATTCTCAGAGGGCAGTATATCAGGCGTCTGCACATATATGATGCAGCCAAGTGGGAAACTATGCATTTGTAGGTATTTTCTTAAATTTTTCACATAAACAAAACAATTTCTTTTAGGACCTTTTGTTAAAACCTAATCAAAATCATCAAATAGGCTTCCAATTACTCCAAACCACAAGGCCTTAATGAAGCTCTCAAATGTGGGGGTCTGAACTCACCTTTGAACTCAGAGTTGAGATGAATTGGGCTGCATAAAGAGATGTTTTATTATTTAATGGCCGGAGTTGAAACTAAATCTTGTTTAATACAGCATGTGAAAACACATCTGAATATAAGAGAGTCAGCCAAGATATTCTCAAAGGGCAGCATGTCATGCACTTAATGTAAAAAATGCGCTTAAAGGACACAAAACAGACCATTTATAGACTGACTATAATGCATCCAAATGGGAAATTATATAAATTTGTAGGCATTTTCTCAAATTTTGCACATAAACATCAAAGCACAAATTCTTTCAGGAAATATTTTTACAAACAAAAATCATAAAATAAGCTCTCAATTACTTGAAACCGCAAGGCAACTCTCAGATGTACTCACCTTTGAACTCAGAAATGAGATGAAATTGGCAGAGTAAAGAGATTTTTTTATTATTTGATGCCCGCAATAGAACACAATCTTCTTTACTGTTTGAAAACACATTCGAATATAAGAGAGTCAGCCAACATATTCTCAAAGGGCAGCGCATCATGCATCTTCACATACAAAACGTCAGAATAAAATACAAAATGGGCCGAAAAGATATAAAAATAGACCATTTGTAGACTGACTATGATGCAGCCAAGTGGTAAACTATATGCATTTTTAGGTATTTTCTCACATAAACATTAAAACACAAACTCTTTCAGGAACTATTTTTACAAACTGTACCTTTCAGATCAAAATCATAAAATAAGAGATTCACAGTTACAGGTAAAAGTCCAATTTGTAGTCTCTGAGAAGGGAATCTCGCTACACAGTAGTTTCATGGTTCCACAAGCCAGTCTTAATATTCCCAGAACTCTCCACGTTCAGGGGCGACAAATTCTGTAGCCTCTCAGAGTCTTTGGCAGGTCCGTTTTGGCACGCTAAGTTCAACCCGTAAGACTTGGGCTGCACCTCCAGTTCAACAGGGAGGGGCTGTTTTGGACAGTCTCTAGTTTGGCTGTTGACGTCAGTCCCCGATCCGTCCCCTCCTCCGACTAAGCCTCCATTACTGACACCGTTCCCCAGGCTGTTGCTGAGCCCGTGCCCAAAACTGTTATTGGGGCGGACGCCTCCACCTTTGGCGAGGTGGCGCGAGCGGCGGGGCACACTGGTGCTGGCGTCGCTGCTGTCCTGCTGAAGTTGGCTCTGCTGGCGCTCCCGGTAAGCCAAATACGCCGCCCGTCGGCTGTTACGGGCCTGCAGGCTCTCGTGATGATGGTGGCGCTTGTGCGGGACGCTTTGCACGCTGCCCTCCACGCTGGTGGGAACGTCGTACGAATACTCACGCAAAACCGTGAGCCTACTGGCCCGATGTGCTCTCGCACGGTTCTTGTGGTGTCGCCCCGAATGCCCGTTGATGTTTGTGATGCCCGTTCCTGACAGATTGTTGTTGTTGACCGAATTCGGCCGATATTGGACCTCAACAGGTGCGATGTGCATCTTAATCTCATTGTCGACTGAATGTTCAGTCAAGCTGTTGTCCAATAACGCCATCCCATTGGCCGTAGAAGGGGCTGCTTTGCATTGAGCCGCTTCCACTTGCAGATTGGTCAGTTTACAGCCTTGGGTGGAGTTGCGGACGCTCGGCGCGCTCTTATTGGTGCACGAGGATTCAGCGCTGCTGGCTGGACACTTCGCAGTTTCGCCGTTTCCCCTTGCTGTCAAGACAGAGCCTCCGGCTCCTGCGACTGGCAAAAGCAGGGAATCGATCTGTACAGCGTAGTTGCGGCGAACCAGGCAACAAGCTCGTGACCAATGGTGCCGCATGTCCTGACGGTTCACGCAGTGGTGTGCCACAAGAAACGCCCCGAGAGCCAAAGCAGCGGTGCCGAAGAGGCAGGCGAACACCAAATCTGCCGGATGCTCCTGGGACACCGCAAGAGCACCAAACACCCACAGAGCAACATAAAGCACAAGAGACCCTGCCACGCCGATGAGTTGGGCCACAAAAGTATGTTCGTTCTCCAGAGCCGACATCGGGACCGGTTGCGCTGCGGACGAGGACTCCAGGTGGGCCGGTGTGATTTCAGTTGCTTCAGCCACAGAAAGGTGCTGCTGCTCCTCAGACAGTTCCTTGAGCTCGAAGCGGCGCTCGGGGTGCCGGCGGAGCTGAACGAGGATGCTGAGGAAGTACATGCAGTCCACGAAAACGATGAAGGCAGCCGGGCCGTAAAACGCACCAAGACTAGGTTCCCATGCCATCCAGCAGCTGCGGAAGGACAACAGATGCTTTTTAAAGTCTATAGAAATGAAACATCACCCTATTTATTTTCTAAATGCATGTTATTGTGAGCCATTTGTTTGTGTTTCAACAATTTTGCTGACTTCGTAGAAAATACAGAGTTCTCTCTGATGATGTATGCTGGACTTCTCCAAAAATTTTGTCCATTTTTAGGGGTGCACGATAAATATCGGCCGATAATTAATGCGCATCTCGTCAGTAAAGCTGGTTCTCTAATCAGTGGTAAATTCCATCAGGTGCATAAATTCACATAGAGCAGCTGTTACTACACAGAGCCGTTGTTAACTGACAAGCTGCGCAAATCCACACTGATAATGAACGTGGATTTGTGCAGCTTGTCAGTTAACAATGGCTCTGTGTTTATTATCGGCCGATATTTATCGTGCACCCCTATCCATTTTAACCTGCCCCTTTCTTACAACAACTGCAAGCTCATTCTGAATTTAACGCTTATTTTGCTGTTTCACACTCAAAAAACTAATATGCCTTCATAAATACATTCAGATAAGGCCATTTGATTACAACACAAATTGTATTGGTTGATTATTTCACATAATATAATGATGATTCTGGTCACCCTTTATTTTAATCTGCTGATACTTAGTGTAATTACACTATAACAAATAAGTAAAATTAATTAGCAACATGTGCTTACTATAAGTTTAGGGTTTTTAGTATTAGTTGCTTGTAATTATAAATTATTTACTGTTATTACTATTTCAAATACCTATAAAATATGTAAAAAAAAAAAAAAAAAAAAAAAAAAAAAAAGGCATGTTAAAATATAGCATTAAGATGATTAATAATGTAGACTAATTTTACATTTTTTATTGCCATATCTGCAAATACTGTATCCATGGCAATAATAATAATAATAATAATAATAATAATAATAATAATAATAATAATAATAATAATAATATGCTGTTATAACTGTTCACATTAAACATTAATCTAGGGCTGTTCAATTATAACAAAAAATCTAAACGGTTTATTATTTCCAATGATATTATAATAGTGATAATTATTAATTATGCAATTATTATTTTTTGTCCAATCAGCAAAGATTATATTGAGGACAATAACAATAATTACATAAACATTTATTTTATACAACATCAGCATCAGAATTTTCATCTATTGCAATAATAATAATAACAATAATAATTAGTTATGTTTTTAATGTTGTTCAATAGAACTGACAATATAACACTGATGTTGTGCTGGTATGTCTGTGATGTACTTTAAGACTTCAAGTCTACACATCTAAAACTAGCTGAGAACTTTTTTCCTGAGAGCTACTTTATTGCTGTTTTATACTTCAGTAAATCAATGTCACATTGTCCTACTTGGCAGCATTAAAAAACCAAAAAGAAATTTAAATCGTGCATAAAATATTACACAGAACAGCGCGAGAACACTCCCATCCCGTTATAAATCACCGCAGCTGTCACTCACTGCAGGTCTGCTCTCCAAGAAGTAGTTTTTACAATAAGTATACATCAGTTCTAAAGTTTACACTAGTGGTATCAAGGGCTTCATCTTATCAGAAAAGTAAAACACTTGTGAGGCACTTCTGAGTTCTGTGATGCTCAGCAGAGCGTTTTTTCTTTTGTCACGGTAGCGTGAGATTAATTAAACCCCAAAGATCTCAGATGGTCTGGATTTTTAAATTAAACCATGCTGTTACACAATCCAAACAGCTGTCACAAGTGAAAGAAGGGAAATGGGAAGCCAACACACACACAAGGTGGGAAGCCAAAAATAGAGCACCATAATTAGGTTCACACAGCTTCAGAAGGTCTAAAACTTCTCTCTCCTCCATAAAGTATTATTCTGCACTTTACAGAGCATGGGCATTAGGCTCCAGCGATAGCAAAAGTAATTTCTTATGACAGAGAAAGACTATGAAATGACACGAAGTGTTCACAGGGGATTTGAAAAGCGCCTTTAGGCAGATACAGGCTGGATCTCTACAGTCTGTCGTTAATAGCAACAAAGTTAAGGAAACATATTACACCACTGCATTTTGTCTCAAATAGTTTACATGAATCCAAACACAAGAGTCTAACTGATTACACAAAATCTGTAAATTACAATCTATATCTATATCTATATATATATATATATATATATATATATATATATATATATATATATATATAGTCCTCTAGCTTGAATTTAATTTCAAAGGGATAGTTAAAAAGCACCTTAACCTCTAATACTTACTAAGGTGCATTGACTTGACTGCCGTAGTTTTTGATGTTAGCTGCAGCTGTTATTCCACACACAATGATCGGTATGCCTCCACCTATTAAGTAGAATCTGTAGAAAGAAAAAAATAACAACAAGAGTTACTAAACTTAATTAGTAAGGTATTATATATCCTCATGTTAGAGCATTATTGCTGGAATACAGTACATGACTTTATAAGATCTGAACATATTTTAAAACACGAGGTTTCATACACTGGCTCTGACTTTGGCAACAAGTGTCGATGTATATCCACTATCCAGACTGCAAATCATAGCAAAATTTGGGTAAAAGCTGTGTTGTGTATTCCAGACTTAAAGGGATATTTCACAAAATAAAAATAAAAATAAAAAATAAAATAAAATTGTATGTATATATATATATATATATATATATATATATATAAAATCAAATCAAATTCTGTCATCTCCAGTGTTGCTCATGGGAACTAAATCTATTAAAAATAAATTGCAATAATTGACAAAGCTTAAACTAAAATAAAATACAAATATTAGATGATAAACTTAAGAAAACAGAAAATTTGAAATTTTGCGTTGGCAACTAACTCAAATTCATTTTAAGCACTAAATTTATTTTAAAAAATTACAAAATAAAAGTTAAAAAGAAATATTATATATTAATATTATTATATAGTATAAAATGAAAAATGTGCAAACATTTAAACAAAAATCTAAATAAAAACTGAAAATATAAAAATAAATACTAATTTTAAATATTAATAAATGCTGTATAAATGAGGTCAATTGATTACCCATTTGACTATCCTGTAAATACTCGTGTTTCTGTGCCCTAACATAGTTATGAGACTGGATACTATTATAATACTACACAAAAATCCTAAAACAATACTAGTCATAATTCACTCATCCTGTGTGACTTACTTTCATAAAAAGAAGATTTTGAGACATGTCTATGTGATTTTATGTTGTCCATACAATAGACACAATGGTCACTAAAACTCAAAACTCTCTGGTTACCAATATATATATATATAGTTCTGGAACGACATGAGGGTGAGTAAATGACAGAACTTTATTTTTAAGTGAACGATCCCTATAAGGCACATCATTCTAAAATTCATGGACAATTTCCCAAACACAGTCCTGCTTTCTGTTGCATATTTACTGACACCAAGTGGTCAGCAGGAGAAGATCATTTAAAACCCACAGTCTTGCCTTTTGAGCAATTTAAGTGTCAAATTAATGTTCCTTAAAATAGATCACAGCATGTGTGCTTTCTCATATATCGATCATATAAATACCGATATATACAGATTCACATATTATTCATATAAATGATTAACCATTTATAGCTATTATATGATTTTTGCACAGTATTTTCCTCCTCCTCATTCATTACCTCAGCATAGGTCTGGGTGGAGGCGGAGGCTCGTCCAGCTCCTCGTAGCGTTTGGCCTTCCGCGTCACCTGTTTGTAGATGTTGCGTGCCGTTACGCCGGACCACAATGCTGTAGCCAGTGTAGAGTAATGCAACACAATCCCCACCTTCAGGACACGACATTAGAAAACATAAGAGCTCTCCTCAAGGACAACAAAAATGCTAATATTCTCAAAACAGTAATGTGATCTTGACAGCAGTACTGCAGGTCTGCCTATAAACTGAGAACCTTTTATGAAGATTATGTAAATATTGTCACCCAAACTCTGTATATACACAGAAAAGCAGGCACATACCGCTTGACAAACACTTGCACTGTGCGTTTGGTTGATGCCGCCCACAAACACAGCACAGGTGAGGAGCATATGTGAGCACAGGTTAACCAGCATGTGCCAGCATTTCTTACTCACACGCACCGACCTGCGAACACATGAAATATCGCATTAAAACCAGCATATATACAGCTTAAAGGTATAGGACACCCAAAAATGAAAATTTGCTGTTAACTTAATCACCCTCAGGCCATCCAAGATGTACTCGTTTTTTTTTAGGTAAAATCTGAAATTGTGGTCCTTAGTGATTCATCAAATGCAAGTCAGTGGCTACCGTCACTTTGGTAGTCAAAAAGCAGGCAACACAAAATTAATACACGCGGCTCCAGATGATATACACTAGTCAACATTTGAAGTGCATCAAAACCTTTCATCGAAGTTGCACTAAACCTAAAACCAAAATGCGTTTGTCTTAGAACAACTTTCTGATCCACTTCCAACTGATTCTCATGAATCAAAACGATCGGTCTGTGCATGAAACTTAATATTATTTACAACATTATTAGATGTAATCCATAGCTTCAGACAAATGGGTTTTTTCTGCAAAATGAATCTTTTGGACAGTTTGTTGCAATGAACTGGTTCAAATATCCAATTCACCTGTTCATTTACATTTGATGTCACTTAAAGGCAGTTATATTAATAAAGCACCCAATAATAACGTGCATATTTTACTTAACACTAATGAAAACCTTCTACTGGAGTACTGGTGATAATGTTGTAAATACTATTCAATTTCTTGCCAAACCAATTGTTTTGCTTCATAAGAACCCAAAGTATCGTCAGGAGCCACAGGTATTCATTTTGTTTCAGCTGCTGTGTGTTTTTTTGGCTCTCAAAATGACGGTAGCCATTGACTTGCATTTATGAATAACCAAGGACCACAGTTTCAGCTAGAAAACGTCTTTAATCTTCTACTAAAGAAAAAAAAATACTTACATCCTGGATGGACTGAGAGTGAGTAAATTATCGGCAAATTTTCAATTTTTGGGTGAACTGTTCCTTTAAAAATAAACTTTACACCAGCGCTTACTTGTGGTGGTAGATGTAGCTGACTATGACTGACAGCAGGCAGAGCACCAGGATGATGGCTGTGGCGTAGATAACAGGGTGAAGAGGTTCGAAGCAGTACGCGTCGTTCCCGGTCCTGTTCAGATCCTGTTAGACAAGAGTATTTCAGCGGATTATATCTGCGAATGCATTTCAACAGCCAATAATTAGGATTTTTTTTCTTGTTCTGGAAGGGTGGGTGTTGAGGATGTGTGAAAAAAGATCTAATCACAAACAGGTCTAGAGTCAAAGGCTCACGGTACACATCAACCATGAAGGAAAATCAGAAGAAAATTGCACAGCAGATCAATCCAGCACTAAAAAAACCTCAAGTGATTACATGACAAGAGGATGATGGGAACAGTGCAATCCATTACCTATCCTGCAGATCCTTATTGTTACTTCTGGCTGCTATCAGAGTCACACAGCAGCATCATAAACAGTATTTCACACATGGACTCTATCATGTAATGCATTTATATGTACAGTAAATACTGCTCACTGCTTTCGTATTTCTTATATACTATCATAGTATTTATTAGTATTTTTGAATTAGCTTTTAAAAAAGTTTGCTATGATTTTTTTCCCCATTTGTTCTTACTATTTCTTTTTAGCTTTATTTTTATTTCAGTTTTAGTGATTTTAGTGATACTTCAAGGCAGCATTTCTAATATTTTAATATTTTATAACCTTTTAGTGTTTTTCTCCTATTTAGCCTTAATTTAATTTTAGTTGTAGAAATTTTAGCACTTTACTTTTATTTCCAAAGTTGTCAATGCAACATTTCTAATTATATGCATTATTTCAATTAACAATTATTTTTATAATAATTTGATTAAGAGCTTGTCATATTTTCTTTACATTTTATATATATATATACATACAAAAAAAGAAAAAAAACATGATATGATCGGTTGTCATTTATATTACTATTTTAACTTATTTTACATCAGTTTGTGCTTTATTTCAATTATTTTTTTTATTACTAGTTTGAATATATATATACACATATATACATATACACACACACACATATATATATATATACATATATATACATATACATATATATACATATACATATATATACACATATATATATATATATATATATATATATATATATATATATATATCATATGTATATATATATACACACATACACACACACACACACACATATATAGATATATATATATATATATACACACACACTCACCTTACTACTTTTTTTTTTTCCACTCTTATATCATTAATGACCACTATGATGTTTCTCTCAGTATGGACCACAAAAGGAATTGTCCAGCAATATGTTCAGACTCTTTCCATAGACATTCAAAAAACAAAAAAACAAAAAGCACTATAAAAGTACTACAAGCAGCATGTGTGCCAAGTCTTCGAAAGCCCTACAATAGTTTGTTATGAAGAAGAGACTGAAATGCACGCCTGGTTTGTCTCTCTCACCATCAGTAAAGCGTAGTTGTTCAGTGAATGGCAGGACATTGTGGTGAAGTTGTCGTCCTGATGGAGGATCCGGCAGCCGTCGCTCTGCCAGCCGCCCTGTCCTCCCAGCAGACTGAAGTTCCAGAAGGAGGGAACAGCGTCCGAGCCGTGCAGGAAGCGCCGCAGGGTCACGTTCACTGGACTCTGCAGGTTCTTCAGCGGGAAGCCCTCTAAACAACAGCAGAGTGGATGCTTAATCAGTTCGTCTTACAAAACACAACAGTTCTGGTTGTGGACCATCTTTGATAGTACACTCGTAGAAATAAAGGTTATTATTCACATTTATGGTTCCATGAGGAACCTTTAGCATCCGTAGAACCTTTCCATTCCACAGGAGGTTCTTTCTAGTGGAAAAGGTTCTTTAGATTATTAAAATGTTCTTCAAACTAAGAAAAAAAAGGTTCTTTTAAGAACTGTTCACTAAAAGGTTCTTTGGGGAACAAAAATGGTTCTTCTATGGCCTTTTCAAACCATTGTTCTTAAGAGTGTATGATAAAAATACAGTTCATCACTGACTAGCCAACTAAACGCTTAGTTAGGAAGAAAACACATTAAATCCACGTGCATCGCTTGTATTGAGAGACAATGTGAATATTGCCAGTAGTCCAGTGGCAGATCATGGACAGTCGGTCCATATGAGATTCTTCTAAACTCTGCAGCTTTACATGGGATTGCAATCTCTTTCTGCTCCACTTAGGCCTCTGGTTGAAATCAATCAGTTTTTCCTAGCAGCTCCCTGTGCTGTAGTTTGCCGCCCCCTCACACTTCAGCTGCTCTCCAGCAGCATTATTGCTCTGTTCATGACACGATGCCTCTTTACCCGCTTGAAGCCAAAATGGGGGTGGGATGTATTATAATAGTGGTTGTTTATGTTCAGTAGATGATATCATAAAAGAAGAACAATGTTGTAAAAAAAAAAAAAAAAAAAAAAAAAAAATCAAAGTTGTAAATAAAACAAATACTAGAGTATGTTTTACCAGAAAATATATTGTCACTCTTTCCATTTCAAAGTTTCATGTTTCATTCAGTGTGTTATTTGCAATATTTGAATTCAAAAAGTAAACAAATTCTACACCATTTTTTTTTTCCCAGTGCAGTCATGTGGGTTTTTTTTCTATGCAATTCTGACCTGGTGCAACATTTTCTAGAAAAAAAAAAAAAAATATTATTTGCAATAGCACTTTTTTGATTTATTTAAAAACTTACAAGGCATAATTAAACTTTTATTACCCACGGTAAGTTACACTTCTGCACTAGTGTTATTTTAGTATCACTGACACACTAATACAGTTCTTGTTAAAGTTTTGAATTAGATTTTATTTTTTAATGTCCTGTTTTCACTTTTAGTCAAACTTTTGCTGTAGATTTTTTTTGTCAATTCATTTGTTTTTTTTAATAGATCTATATAGTTTTTCGATACATGTCCATTAGCTTACGTTAATTAATGCATTAATCTGCATTAACTGTTGTAGCCATTTAAGCAAATTTCTTTTTCTGTTTTATATTTATGTTTAAATAATATTTGTTTGTGTTTTGTTTCAGTTTAATATGTTAATTATGAAAGAAGTTTGTGTAATTTGTGAATTTCATAAAGTGAGTGGTAATGAATTGAACGGCAAGGGAGAAATTTTTGACCACTTCATACGTTTCTTTGGGGAAAATCCCTTTTTTGAACAAATTTCATTTTGTATAATTAGTATCTTAATTTTGATATAATTTTTGTTGATTAACTTTCAAAATCAAATAATCAAATAACTATTAACTAACTATTAACTGCGACTTTTGCCTCAATGAACTACAAATTTGCCACCTATTAATAGCTAGTAAGTTGGTTAAGTTTAAGTGTGGGGTAGAATTTAGGGAACTGAAATATGCAGAATAATGCATTAATTGGTGCTTTATAAGTACTTATAAACAGCCAATATGCTAGTATTATGTATAATAATAAGCAAATACTTAATAGTGTGAATTGGTCCTTAAAATAAAGTGTGAACATTTTTTAATCATTATTTTATTTGCTTTGGTAATTAGCTGAAATAAAACCAGTTTAAGTGTTTATTTTGATTCTGTTTATTTTATTTTAAGCAGTTTTGAAGTAGTTTTAGTTAAATATAATAACCCTGCTCTGTATACGACTAAGACATGCACTTCAGTAACACTTACTATTATACTGAAGTCACATGATTTGTCTGTCTCTCTGACCATTGTATTTTATTTAGCTTTCTAGCCAGGTAGAAATATTGTATAACATCAACAATGAGGAGTGTGATCTCGCCCGAGGCGTTGAGTGTGTTCTTACCGATCTTTGTGAGGATCACAGGTGTGACCACACTCCTCCTCTTACTGCCGTCGCTCAGGAGGGTGGAGTTACCCGTCGGAGGAAAGAGTTTGCCGTTGCGGAAGGCCAGCAGGTGTAGCTTGTAGACGGCTTCATCAGCCTGACCTGAGCTTCCCAGAGACGAGAAGAGAGACGGTGGAAGCTGCAGAGACGCCTCCACGATAGTGTTCTGCAGACGTGGAGATGCAATAACGTTACTGTCAGAACATGATGGATATGTTTCTGCTTCCACAGCTTTATTGGAGTTCTCGCTTTGAAGAAGCGCTCGCCTTATAGGTTATGACAAATCAAGTGTATAGGTACAGGAAGTAGGCTTGCTGTGATAGAAAGTGTTAAGCCGCAACTCCTGTTATGCCACTCGCCCACTGCGGCATCGTTTAGATTTTTTATAGTAATAAAAATCATTTAGTTCAGACACTGCAATTAAAAACTGAACACAGTCGCATCATGGATCAGATTTCATTTATCACGTGAGGAGAGTGAGGTGAGACAGACAAGACGATAGCGAATTATTTAGTTTTGAAACGAAAGGCAAAAGCACCTGTTAGGAAATATTTTGGATTTTGAAAAGCCTGTTGACTTTTGCCGTTTATCTAAGGTGATTTCTGAAGTTTTTCTAAACATTTGTTTCTTATTTAATTGATTCCACAGTGTTTGTTGATTTTTACTTTATTTAAACATCAAGGTGTATGCCGTGCCTCAAAGCGTTCTTATTCGTTTTGCTAATTAACATTCTACATTTCTTAGGTTCCACAGTGTTTACTTATTTTCAGTTTTGTATACCTATTTAAACTTTGTGCACGTTATTTGTTTTTTTATATTAGGCATAGCCTATAAGCATGGTGTATTTTTATCCGTTTTGTTAATAATAGTTCTATGTTTACATTGTATTTTGTTGTTGCTCGATTGACGCTGAATTGCAGCTAATTTGAAAGTGAAAGTAATATAAGCACGCCACATTTACAAGCTATTTAAACTTATTTATTTATTCACTTTTAACGCCATGCCAGCATTAAGGCTATTTTCATGGTGATCTCAGAATAAATTACACAAGGTATACAATTTACAAAAAGTTATAAAAGTCATTTAAAATCTACACTAGACAAAAACCATAAAATACATTCAGGTGATACATTTTTAAATAAATCCGTTAAACACACCTCTGAATAAAACCAGTCTCTATTTACATTAAAAACAGTACAATCCAATAAAATATGCTTTGCAATCATGTTAGTTTGGCAAGTAAGGCATGATGGTGGTTCTTCACCTTTTAATAAATATCCATGTGTAAGTCTTGTACGACCTAAAAGACACCTTGTAAAAACAACTTGGTCACACCTAGAGGTAAAATTAAAAAAAAAAAAAAATCGTAAACTAGGATGTTCATATAGCTTATTTTCATGACATTTATCCCATTCCATCTGCCACATGTCATTAATATAAGAGTTTATCACAGGTTTGACATCACAAAAAGAAATATTCAGCTTGAGTGCTTCTTTTGCAGTGATATCTGCTTTCCAAGCTATTCATAAGCGAAGGAAAGCAAGGAAAAGACAGTGATGCTTGTATTATCGGTGCTGTCACATTTAACCGGTGGGAAAATGTCCTCACCGTCACAACCCTAACAGGAAGTGCCTGAGACGAAATGCTTACTTTGAGAGCCAGTGCAGACAGGTTGCTGGTCACGTTGCATTTGAAGCTGAGCTGTCGCTCCGGGTTGATGTCGGGGTCTCTGGGAGAGAAATGGGCCACGGGCGTGCGCTCCGGTGAGAGCTTCTGGAACAGAGTGCAGGTCATTCCATTGAAGCTGCTGGCCTTGATGGCATGAGCCTCCAGAGCAATGTTGTGAGAGTTCTGGTGAAACAGATGAGAATAAAGAAGAATGTTACAATATCATTCACACCAGGTCTCCTTCAAACTACTCTATAACAATCTATACTTTGATACTTTTATTCAGCGAGGATGCATTAAATTGGTAAAAAGTGACAGCATTTATACTGTCACAAAAGATTTTGTTTGTAATAATAAATAACATACTTATTTTGGTCATGTTTTATTGGAAATCACTTTTGCTGTTATTGAGGTGGGATCTGGTTGAGGTTAGTGACAGGTTTGGTGATTTGGTTAGGTTTAAGGGCTAGAAGCGGATTTAAAAGATGTAAATACAGAAATTAATTACAGATGTAATTACATCCAGGTATTATTTAGATTTAATTTCAATGTCAGTACATAGTAGCTAAAGACACTTGATATAAAGTGGGTCCAAGATTTCTTTTTAAAATAAATTTTAAAATGTATCACGGTTACCACATAAATATGAAAATGTCTTCAGCATTCATAATAAACAGAAATGTTTCTTGAGCAGTAAATCAGCATATGATTTCTGAAAGATCATGTGACACTGAAGACTGGCGTAATGATGCTGAAACTATTTATATTTTTTCAATATTTTAAAATATATTCATATATGAAACAGCTTTTGGAAAATGCAAAAACCTTTCACAATATTACTGTTTATCCTGTATTTTTGATCACATAATTGCAGCCTTTGAAGGCAGAAGTAGTGTAACCTATATTTTGTGTTTGAAAAATGGTTTAAAATATAAAGGGTTCAACATAAAGACAGTATATACACTTTTTTAAGTTTAAATAGGTTATATAAACTGTTCACTGCTGATAAAAAATATAATTTATTATTTTTTTAACCTGCACACATCTCGTCTAAACATATTAACCCTGTACTGTAATCAAAACATTTTTCAGCTGAAGTAATATAAGCAAGAATAAAAGCTAATTAAAAATATTAATAAGAGATAAAATCTCTTATAATCAAAAGCATGAACAGACTTTTTAAAACAGAGTCAAAATGCACAAATGAAGTGATTTTCACCCAGTACTCACAGTAGAATAGGCCAGAGCCCCGTTACTGATTCGGAGAAGGGCAATTCTCTGCAGGCACTCAACGATACGTGAGCAAGCTCGCGCCTCCCTCTGAGCCATCCATAACACTCGCTCATCAGCCAGCATCAGATTACTGGAGATATCCACCATCACATCTCCCAGCTGAGAGAGGAAATGCAGTTAGAGACGATGCAACGCATGCACAGCCACCCCACAACACTGATGATCCCTCCAGGCCCACATTATACCCACAAACACACTGCATTCTCACTCAGTGCAGTTACAAAACTGCATTCCTGAAATCAACTAAACCTGACATCACACACAGAAAAATGCTAATGAGTTCATGTTTTCCGGAAGAACTAATACGTGGTTAGTGGGATGCATCCGACTTTCCCACACTGGAGGAACGCACATTGTTAATGCTGCAACCGCTGGAGCACTAAACGGCCAACTAAATTCCTAAATAACATTACATAACTGACACAAAATCGTGAGGCAAGTGAAATTTAATAAGATGCCCTTGCAATATGTGAGATGCTGAATGACGGTACAGATCCCTGCGCAGGTGTTACATGATAACATTTCCCCTCAACACTGAGTGAAGTGCAACCTGATCCTGAAAAACTGCTTCTATTTTGCTCTGTGGCCCAGTGTCCAAATGCCTCCATTCTGATCCTATCTGCGCCTCTCCTCACTGATTGAACCGTAAAAGCCTGTTTGTTCTCCAGAGATGAGAGGAGACATGAACCCAGGTGGCCAACAGTAGCGTGGCTTTGATTGAGCTGTTGTCAACCTTTCTGACTCCCTTTGTACACAACAGCATTTATTAAGGATTTTTATTTACCCAAGCTCTTCCAGTTAAAATAAATATTGTGACTAAGAATAACACTAACAAAACTAATTTTCAGTAACTGAAATAAAGCTGAAATAAAACTAAATAATTCTTAGAAGAATACATTTAATTCAATTAGTTGCCAAGGCAGCACTTATAGTTTGTTAGTTTAAACTGAAGTACTAAAAATAAAACCAAAATTGAAATGAATAAACGAATGAAGCTTTAATTCATTTTAATTATTAATTTTCCAAATCTGGAAATAACACTTTTAAAATTCTGACTAAAAATGAACTGAAATAATGCAGAAATAAAATAAAAATATTAATATCTGATGAAAAACTTAAATGAAACCATTTGAAATGAAACATATGAAGGGCTGCATTGGTAAATAACTGAAATAGGTTTAAGCTAAAATAAAACAAAATCAGAAATGAAACAAGTAATATTAAAGCAATTTAAATATTATATTACTACATAATTTATATTTAACTATATAAAAACAAAAATCATATTATATAAATATTACTAACATAATGGTAGCTGAGAGCACATTTGAATCAGTTATTTTTCAAAATGTAAAATCTGAAGGAAAAAAAATGACACTTTTAAATTCTCAATTTTATAAAATTCTCCTAAATACCCAAGTTTTTGAAGACTGTGGGAATCCTGTTTTTTTCACTGAACAGCTGAGAATGTCAATAAAATAACAAATATCTTGATTTTTGGCTTATTTTAATGGTTGTTTTGTCATCTTTAAATTCCCTGGATCTGAGGCCTTACGTGATTTGTCTCAGAATGACTGTTTAAGTGTTTATGTAAGAAGCTGATCACAGATCAGTTAAAGTGTAAGACTTTTGCATTGCACAAAAAAAAAAAAAAAACTTATTCAGACCCTATATGACTTGATTTGATTTGACTCGCCTCTTTATACTTCTCAGCAAACTTGCCGATCTTCTCGATCATCTCGGCTACAAAGATCACATCCACCTTGTCAGAGAAGTTGGGCGCCTCTGCGGTGTAAGCCAACAGCTGCTGCGCCGTCTGAACCGCATTGGTCAGATTCAGAGGCATCTGACATACGAGAAAAAAAAAGAAATAAAATCAAAGAAAATGAGACCGACACAGAAGAATGAAATATTATGTCTGACATAAACCAATAAAACAGGTGCATGATGAGGATTAAACACAGAATACTGCACGGCTCAACCGCTTTGCCCAAAGTTACACTTATCTACCTGGTTGATGATATAAAGCACACGCGTGACGTCTTTCATATATTCACAGCGCGAGTAGTCGTCCTCTGCCCACTGTCCACTGCGGCCACATCGCCTCCACGCGCGCCGATCTTCCGCCGAGCTGCCCGAGTAAATGCCAGCTCCGCTCACCTGCCGTTTACAGGGCAAGTACGCCGTAATCCCAGCCAGTGTCCGAGGCCATCTGCACACAGACACGTTCAATACATGTTCATGCACAACAAAAGGAAGTACCAATTTGTCTGTGATGTTGCATAGAAATAAACAGCCTTAAATGGGAATATTTGTTTTCATTTAACAGAATATGCAATGAAAAAATAAGTCACAGCTTATGCTTTAATATGCATCACTTAGACCTGTTACCACTAGAGTGCAGCGAAGAGCTAAAAAATACATTGTTTTGATATCTTCAGCAACTGATTCAATAATCTAAATATATGATAATGATATTTATACTGTTTTTTGTTCTTTCAACACCTTTACTAAAGCAAAGTTTAGAATAAGGAATATTTTTCTGAAAGAAATTACTTCTTTTATTCAGTAAGAATGCATTAAATTGACCAAAAGTGACAGTGAAGACATTTATGATGCTAGAAAAGAATTCTATTTCAAATAAATGGTTTTTGTTTAACTTTGTATTCATCAAAGAATCCATGTAATCAAATAAGCAGCATACTGTTCAAAAGTGATAATAAGAAGAAATGTTTCTTGGGCAGGAAATCAGCATATGTGACCCTGGAGCACCAAACCAGTCATAAGGGTCAAGTTCTTGAACCTGAGATTTATACATCATCTGAAAATAAGCTTTCCATTGGTGTATGGTTTGTTATGATAGGACAATATTTGGCTGATAACTATTTGAAAATCTGGAATCTGAGGGTGCAAAAAAATCTAAATATTGAGAAAATCGCCTTTAAAGTTGTCCAAATGAAGTTCTTAGCAATGCATAATACTAATAAAAAATTTTTTATAAAAAAAGTGTTAATATATTTACGGTTGGAATCTTAGAAACTATCTTCATGGAACATGATCTTTACTTAATATCTTAATGATTTTTGGCATATAAAAAATGTATAATTTTGACCCATACAATGTATTGTTGGTTACTGCCATAAATATACCCCAGCGACGCAAGGTTTTGTGCTCCAGAGTCACATATCAGAATGATTTCTGAAGGATCATGTGACACTGAAGACTGGAGTAATGTTGCTGAATATTCAGCTTTCATCACAGGAATAAATTACATTTTTACATTTCTATTACAAATAAAAAAGTATTTTAAATTGTAATAATATTTCAGTTTCTTTACTCTATTTTTAATCAAATAAACACAACCTTAGTGATTAGTAGAGACGTTAAAAAACACTGAAGTTTTAGCAACTCTGTGCACAGCATCACGTGATCAGAAGTGCACTGGACTCACCTGTAGTCCCCCTTGTTGTTTGCCACCCGATCTGGCAAGCAGTATTTGGCAGAGCTCTCCAGAACCACGATGTGGACCGTCCTAGTGTTGTTTCCTCGACTGGTGCGCACGCGACACTCCCAGTTCCCAGTGAATCCCGGCTGGATGTTGGAGATGGTCAAGGCGCTGTGTGGGGACAAATCAAACGAGACAAAAACTGTTGCTCTGGGAGAAAAGTCAACATTATGAATTTAGCATAATTGAAACTAAAACAATTACAAAACTTCTGATATAAAGCTGAAAAAAAACTATATATATGAAAACCTAAAAAATAAGAAATGTGCTTTGAAAACTATGATTTTATAAATATGAAAAGTTTTTTTATATATAAATACATAAAGATTGAGAGATGTGATTTTAGATATAATTGGATAGATAGATAGATAGATAGATAGATAGATAGATAGATATATAGATAGATAGATGGTTGGTTGATATATATATAGAGATAGATAGAGAGAGAGAGAGAGAGATAGATAGATAGATAGATATAGATAGATATATATATAGAGAGAGATAGAGAGATAGAGAAGATAGATAGAGATAGATAGATAGATAGAGAAATAGATAGAGAGATAGAGAGATAGAGATAGAAAGAGAGATAGATAGATAGAAGAGAGAGATAGATAGAGAGATAGAAGATAGATAGAAAGAGATAGAGAGAGAAGAGAGAGAGATAGAGAGAAGAGAGAGAGAGAGAAAGAGAAGAAGATAGATAGATAGAAGATAAGAGAGAAGAGAGAGAGAGAGAGAGAGAAATAGATAGATAGATAGAGATAGATATAAGGATAGATAGAGAAGATAGAGAAGATAGAGAGAAAGAGAGAAGAGAAAGAGAAGAAAGAGAGATAGAAGAGATAGAGAGATAGAGAGAGAGATAGAGAGAGATAGAGAGATAGAGAGAGAGATAGAGAGATAGAGAGAGAGATAGCACCGGTATTCAAACAGATGCTTTGGGAGGATATGCATTTGTGAATTTTTATTACTTTAATTTTTATTCATTTATTCAAAGGAGAGATTTGTTTAATGCATGGTTTTTTTAGGTTATGTTTTTTTTTATATTTCAGGTGTATGTTTGGTCTCTCCTTCCCGGCTGGCTTCTATTACCTGGCTATTAAAGAGCAATTCTGCACCATGCTTTTCTCTATGTAGATGCCCTGAGTGACATCAGGCTCCACCATCTTCCCGTCCTGATACCACAGAACCTGCATGTCCTCGTCCACGAAAGAGGCCATGCACTGAAACGGCAGGCTGTCTCCCTGGAAGACGATCTGATGCTGGGACGGAGTCATCTGGAAGGAGGGAAGCTCTAGAGGAGCGTCTAAAATAGAGAAGGGAGAAAAACAAAAGAGAGAGGAAGAAAAACACATGTGGTGAGCCACAGATGACTGCTATGTGCAAAAGCTGACATTAATGAGTGATCCGAGAGCAGTTTTATTGTAGTTCTTGCACAAGCTATGATTACAAAAGTCCAAAATCAACATAAGGGGAGGCCTGGACCCAGGCTGAAGGTCTTTTATCGAAGGATTACTTCACTTTTGGTGGAGGAGAGCGTGTCTGTATTAGTAAAAGAACAGGAAATCAATGCTTTTGAGCTTTTTTCAGTAACCAATCATGTATTCTTTTCTACTAATTTAGATATTAGACTATTAGAAACTGTAATTTTACTATAAAAGATGAGAGATTTAATGTGCAATGTGTCACAGGTCATGGAAAGCTAAGGTCTGGTTACTCTTATCAGACTACATGTTGCAGAGTGTCATTAAAATATAACAAAATAAGGCACTTATCTCATTTCATCTAGTTTCTGTTTGCTAACAATTTAGGCAAAACCTGACCTGTTTGCTCATGTATGACGTTTTTTTATTGTTAACCATTTGTTATTGTTAACGATTATAAACTGTTTTCATGATTTGAAATAAAGATGTTATGTTAGCAACTAAATGAAATAAAAATACATCTATAAAAAAAGCAAATCTTAAGAAAATAACATTTTAATAAAGCTGAATAGAAATTATAAATAAAAAAATTATATTAAAAAATTATAAAATTAAATTATAAAAATTATAAAAAATATAATTTTATAAAATTAAAATAAATATTAAAATAAATGAATATTAAAATAAATGATCTCAAAGAAATTAATAAAAAAATTATTAATATTAAAATAAATTATAAAATTATAAAAATTATATATTAAAAAGATGACAAAGCACACAACAAAATTACTAAAACCTAAACTAACATTAAAAGGAAAACTGAAAATACATTAGGAAAGAGCATAATTGAATAAATAATACTAAAATAACACTGATTGTTAGAACAAAATCCTAATACATATATTTAATATTTACGATGAGAAATATAATATACACACAACAAAATTACTAATATATATATTATATAATATATATATATATAATATATATATATATATATATATATATATATAATATATATATATATATATATATATATATATATATATATATATATATATAATACAATGAATCCTAAAATAATCATAAATAATAATCATAAATACAAAAATATAAAAAGCTAATTCGCAATATTTAAAATAAATGCAATAATAAAATCAAACAATAAATAAACACTGATTATTGGAATATTAATACAAATATTTACTGATTATAATTAGAAATATATTTCATATTTTTAAGTAAACATAAACACATTATTGCTATTAATAAATTTACATTTTAATAATTTCTAACCTTTTCAAGAAAATAAAATACAAAAAACAATATTAAGACAAGAAAAATAAGAAAAGAAAAACAAGAAATAAAAATAAAACATAATTTGAAAATATCTTTAGTTTCAGTATAAAACAACAGAAGTTAGTGGAAAATCTGCACTATGATTGAGTGAGTATTCTTACCACAGGTGAGTGTTTCAGGCCTGAGCGAGGTTATCTGCTGACCCTGTAGGGAGCGAGGGAACGAGCAGCGAGTCTCCTTCACCCCTATCGCCTTCTCTCTGATCCAGACCACCAGCCATTGCAGGTTACAGTCGCACAGAAGATAAGGGCTATCAAACTCCCTAAAAATGTATACAGCATGTTCAAAAATCATAAAAAGTACATCAGAGCCAATGATAAGATCAGAAGAACATTCCTTTCTACACAGTGTGGGTCAACAGATGCATTCAATTCAGGTCTGAGGGTAAACTCTGGATGTCTCCTATCAACATGTTTAAAGACATGCCAAGTGTTACAAAACCTTATCTCGAGCGTTTCAGTTAATGAATATGAAGTTTGAACACAGCTAATAAACTTTAATAAACAGCAAACTGCATTTTATTTTAGGTGGCCATTTGTGCTTCTGTTTGCAAATTTGTGTCCAAATGATGCGAAGTAAAACAAAACACTTACAGTATTTTCAGAGAGCCAAGGCTGTCGAAAATCCCTTGAGACAGTGAAGAAAACTTGTTCTCCGAAAGGTTACTGCAGTAAAAAAGGGGGAATTAATGAGCAAAATGTACCATGCTTAATAGAAACTGATGTATCATGAGTAATTCTCTGCACTGAAAAAAAAAGTAAACATCACCAACAGTTAGAAAGAAATCGCAAGCAATTAAGCATGAAAGTTTGTATTTTCTTGTAAAATGTACTCCAAAATAATCTTTGTTTCAGGGTTATTAAAGTGACTATTAAACTAAAACCATAAAACATGTTACTTGATATAAAATAAATTATAAAATAAAATGTTATATTTTTATTTTTATTAAATTTGTATTTTTATATATTTTATTTCTGCTAGTTGCAACATTTCTGATTTTGATTTAGTCTATTTTAATGCACTTAAATAAAATACTAAAAATACCAAATAAATAATGCATAAAAAACAATAAAAAACAAATACTAAAAAAACTTACACAATTAAAAATTGAATCAAAAACTATAAAAAATGCATTTAAACTAAGAAAAATTACAAACAAATGTACTAAAATGTTAACTAAAACAAAAACAGAATATATAAAAATAAATTAATAAAAACTATAATAGTATCTCAGTGATACTAAAATAAACCTGCTTTGTTTTATTTACAACTTAAAAAAAAATTATATATATATAGTTTAGCTTTTATATTGTTTAATGTGTCCTTGAGTTTCTTGAGAGGTGCTGATAAATTAAATGGATTATTATTACTAAAATTATGAAACATTACACACTGTTCTGGACATCTGTGAAAACTGTGCAAAATTATCTTAATGTTTTGTGGACATTAAGATAAAAATAAAAACTTTAGGGACTGTAATTCTGATCCAATTTATTCAAGTGGGATCCATTAACATATTAAAATAAAAAGCCTCATTACAAACGGTTTATGTTTTCAATTTGTCCTGTATACCCTTGACATCACATCTGTTTGGGGCGCAATCTGCTGAGTTTCAGCTGCTGTCTTAATTGAAATGACTGTATCAGATGTAATCTTCACCTTCAGCAGGTGAAGACGACGCTCACACTTCCTCACGGGACGGCAGCGTTAACACGCTCATCTAACAACACCTGTTACCAGCTTTAGCTTTCTGTGAAGGGTAATCAGGCTAATGAATCTCAGCCAAACACCAATGACTTTTGTGTTCTCATCATCACAATCTAATTTAAACATCTGCAGATAAACAGACAGACGGACGGACTGATAAATGAGTATAATTTGCGATGCATTATAAGACGGATGGTATTTTACATTAAAATGGGTGAAATGTGCATTGTCAGATTAATTTTACACTAAAAGCATGTGACTTTGTTGTTATGAATGTGGCTTATTAATCCATATTTGCATACATTTATTTCTTTATGATGAAAAAGCGGTATTTCGAAAAATTCTCCATTTCAAGTTCATGTAGAGACAAAAACACGACTTACAGTTTAACCAGGTTTGTGAGGCCTTTAAAGACGTCCACATGGAGGCAGCCGATCAGGTTTTTGGACAAGTCTCTGCAAGGCACAAGAGATAAGAGAAAGCCTTGTGTAAACTCATACAGGCATGCACTATTATTCAACATTACCAAAGTTTGTCCAAATATAAAGCCATTCAGAAAATTGTGTTAATGGAAAAAAGCTTAACACATGCAATTTGCAACATGTTGAAATATTTAATATTCTTCCTAAGGAAGTCTATTTCTGCAACTGAATAAAAAAAATAAATAAATAAAAAAAAATAATTGCGACTTTTTCTCTCACAGTTCTACTTTTTTTTTTTTTAGAATTGCATGATATACACTTACAATTCAGATTTTTTTTCTTGCAGTTGTGAGTTTATATGTTGCATTTCTGAAAAAAAAAAGAAATAAATCTGAACTGTGAAATTCACAATTGCGAGAAAAAAGTCTGAATAGTGAGTTAAAAAGGTCACAATTATTTTTAAAAAATGTTAATCAATTGTAGAAACAAGATTTTATAAAAGAAAGCCTTAACGTCTCAGGAAGAAACTAAATGACAGATCTATCAAATCGAATATAATAATCCAACATTATTATAACAATAATTATTTTAACCGCTGAGCACCATAACTGATAGCATTCTGGTCTTGAACAGCATTACTTTAGTGTTATTTATTTACAGTATTTATTGATATTTTAATTAGCTTTTATTTTAAATGTTCAGTAAATTTTTTTTTAGTTTGTGATTTAATTTCAGTTTAAGTTTTAGTAATTTTGTTACGTGCTTTTGCTTTTTCATTAGCAGTTTTTTATTTTTATTTCTAGGTTTAATTTATATTTATTTCAGGTAACTTATTTTAAGATAACATTTTAAGTTGAAATTTTTCATCTATTAGTTATATTTATTTCAGACTTATTTCAATTCATTGCAACAATAAACTATACATTTTAATAGATCTTGATGGAGTGCAACAGCATCCATACATCAATGTATAACTGCCTTTATTAAAGCAAAACATCCCTTATAAAAACAACATGAGACGCTTCACCAAACACCAATTAGGAAATTATCTCATCTTGCCTATATTTTTTCAAAACTGACAGCCAAGCAACCTTTACATCCCAGACATAACATAATTATTCCTGTCAATCCAGCAGTCGTTCCAGTCTTCATACAGGACACGGCATGTTTTTGGCAAAGGTCTCTTAACCCCATTTAATCGCTCTCTTTCATGTCAAACCACATGTTTCAGACATACAAGCATGAGACATGAGACAAAATACAGCACTTTGATTTACAGCAAGCTTCACTCCAACATTCAAAAGCATAGAGAAGTGCACAGAAATGATTACAGAATGACAACAAAAGAAGAAAAACAAGCATAAATCTCAGTATTAATTCATCAGTCAAATCTTTACAAGGCATAAATGGTCTAAATTTTGAATTTAATGGCAAGTCCCATAATGTGGTTTTAGCGTAATACAAAGGCTTTGTGCGCTCCTGTATTTGACTCATGTGACTCACAATGGAAATGGAAGTGACTATCATACCAGAGGGCTTAACAGCAGCAGGAATGCAAGGCTTGTGTTTTTGATGAAGCCCATGCATGAATAGTTATTCTTCATTGTCTAAAATATTATTTGTTGTGTAAAAGGTGAATGGTGATGGTTTTCCTTCTATTCCCTTATTGCTTACTTCTATCCCTTACTAATGCAATCCCTGTGGGTGATGCACACAAAACTTGGTACCACAAAAATCTGCAATTTGACATGTTACTTCTTGGTATCCTTATGCATACTGTTTATCAACCCCAATCAAAACACTATGACACTATGTGTTTTTTTAAATGTTTTTTTTTTTTTTTTATAGGTTCACCTAAACATTATGTTTCCAAACTTTTGAGAAGTGCTAACAAGTTGAGGTTACGAGTTGAAAAATTTGATACAACTATTGTTAAATACTGGGCTGTAACAACTAATCAAAAAATGATAATTGATATTTAAAATAATCAACAAAAAAATGTCACTATACAGTAGTGAAAAACATTTTTCTATGGACAAAATGCATTATTAACTACAATGTGAAGGAAAAAATAAATTCATGAAAAAGAGTCAAAAAGAAAAAGAAAAAAATACTAAATCAGGTACAGACAACTGAAGACTAATTTTAAAGAGCACCTATCATGGAATTTTGAAATTTACCTTTCATGTAGTGTGTAACATAGATCTAAGTGAACAAAAACATCCTGCAAAGTTTGAAATATGACAGTGCACCGTATATAAAGTTATTGTCTTTCAAAAGTAAGAGTCGACTCTGAGTCATTTTTATGAATCGTTAGAAGACCGAAGCTTTTTCTCTGACTAGATGACGTCAACTTGTCAAGTTATTTGAATACGATACGCCCACTTATTGCGCTCCAAGACGCCAGTGAAAACTAGAAAATATCATGGCGACGAGACGCTGTGTTCTGAAGTGCGAGTCAAAAGCAAATTTTTTTTTTTCTTTTTTCCTCTGCCCAAGGATGAGCATTTGAAGACTAAGTGGCTACAATTCATATATACAACTGTACCACAGAAGTATAGTCCGAGCCTTGTGCTTTGTTCACGCCATTTTGAAGACGATTGCTTTTACCAACTTATATGCAATCAAACTTGGATTCGCGAGCCGGCTGATATTGAAGGAAGGTTCAGTTCCAAGTGTATTTGCATCAGCTTCCTCCTCCGTATCACAACCTGTAAGTGTTATTAATAATTGTTGCTTTTACGTTTTATGTAGCATGCTTAATTGTTTGGTTTGTTGTGTAAGCACCGTTTAGCTTCTAGGTCTTCAATGACAACTGCATTGAGATATGTGAATTGTTTGTCGTTGTGTTGTCTGATCAGTATTTTAAAGTTGCAAATTGTTTCTGTGTAGTTGTAGCCCGTGTTAAATAACTATTACTATGTTAATTTTTTTATATATGCTTTCTATCTTTTCAAAGTACATATAATGTGTTTCCAGGTAAAGCACATTACTGTCTTACTGAAGTAGTTCTAAAAATTCGCAGTGAACCTAAGAATATGTCGATTATTGTAGACTGACGTCGTTCTAATTACTTTGTTTAATAATAAGAATGTAGTGTAGCACACAGACTTTATAATAATTGTGAAACTGCTGTTTATTGTGCTGCACTGGCAGTTACAGGGTTAATGCGGGAGAGATGAGTGATTTTGGCTGGTGCTCCTGTGAGCGTCTTTTGTCTGTCGTTCTTCAAACATTACAGTAGACACATTTTGGTTTACAAACTGTATTGTTTAATCAGTTAGTCACGTTAGCACTCGCTTACGTATCCACCTAGTGTTCACAGTTTAGCAGCTAAACTTTATCTGTGGGCACGATTCGCTTGAATAAGTGTTTTTGTATTTTATGTCATTATAAGAACTGATTGACTATATTATTGTTTTATGTAAAGGTACTTTGTCAATGGTAGCGCTGGCTAACTGGCTCAAGGACTCATCTCTGTGCCAATCACAACAGGTTTGGCAAGCTGACCAATCAGAGCAGAGTAGGCTTGAGGAAGGGAGGGGCTTGCTCCGAACTTGCTTGGAACGAATCATTTCCTAATCATTGGCAAATGACTCTAATATTAAATGTATATTCTGAGGAAATTACAATGTTTTCTGATCTTAGATGCATTTAAACCTGTTGTAGGGGACTCCAATACAATATTAGGACACTTTAAAATACCATATGACCTGCTCTTTAACAATTATGTTTTTATGCAACTTTGTATAAAAGTAATAAAAATAATATAATAAAATAAACTATATTTTTTTTTTTTAGTATTTATATTATTTATAATATTAAACAAAATATCATAAATAATATAAATGTCTCTTTTTAAAGAATAAACCGTGGCATGTAATTTTGCTGAAGTTATGAATATAATAATTTTAGAGTTTAATAAAGTATGAATGCTCATCATGATCACATAAAGCCCTCTTTTAGATAACGCATTAAGATATTATCATCTCTCACACAATCATCTTCTCAAGCTAATGACTAATGAAAGCATTGGGTAATTAGCATCAGCAATTTCTTTTAAAGTTCGGGACACTTGGAACAAAGTAACGTGGACTATAAAACTGTGAGCATTCACCTTCTGCACTCTCTCAAAAGTCCTGGACGACAGCAATTCTTTTACAGGGGAGCTGCATACTTCTCCATTTAGCCAGCCAAAGAGCAGTTTATATTGGCAAGGAGTGAGTCATATTACACGGCCAGCTCTCACAGGAGAACGTATATAACCCACCACTCGCCACATACGCACAAAACACGGAACAAACTCTCCTTTCTTCCTCCAACTCTCCATAGTTCTCTCTCTCTCTCTCACACACACACACAGAGAAGTACTGGCATGTTAAAGTCGATAGCATCAGTCATGCTGTGCACAGTGCTGTCTGGACATCGTCCATCTGGAGTGAAGAACTGCAGAAAGATGAAGTCTTATTTCTGTGGCTGCACACACCCAACGGTGAAGCTGTTTTTACTTGAATCAGAGCATTTCCTCAACAGAGGTGCCAACCAGTGCTATTTCAGTACTGCTGAGTTCTTTTTTTTTAAACTTATTTTCATTTTAATGCTAGTCAAAGTTTAGTAAGCGCAACAAAATTAGCAGTGTCAGGATTTAATATTTAATAAATAAATAAATATAACAAATAAATATTGCCTTGGCAACGAGCTGAAATAAAATAAGTTTAAAGATTTTATCTCAGTTAAAGTTTTTGATTCAAAGTAAGAGTTTTTTTTTATGGTTTTAGTTTTAGGGGCTGTTTCCACAACACTGTGTTCAACTAAAAAAAAGACAAATCTTTTAGTGAGTTTTAACCGTTCATTTATGGAACAACTTTTTGGGGGCCTAAAAATGCAATCTTCTGAAAACAGGTTTCAAAGTGCAAGTTTTTGTAGTACAATCACTGTGTAAACATACCTTTAGTTCACTATACTAACTCTGGTGTCAACAACACATTTTACACACAAGCGAGACAAAATAATACTTACAGTCTTTTGAGGGCGAAAAGTCCATAAAAAGCTCCTGGTTCAATATGTGTGATTATGTTGTTCTTTATGTCCCTGTGAAGAAGAAGAAAAAAAAAACACTGTTTTAGACTAAACATTATCAAACACTAACAAACAAATGCCCTTTGGTTAATTTCAAACATGAGCCAAACTGAGCCAACCCAGCCCTATAATAACAGGTTATTCAAAACTCAGAAAACATGCCAGTGGGCATAACACTCAAACCTTTTGATGCTTTGACATGCTGTAGCTAACAGCCATAAGCAAATGCACAGGCCTTAATAAATCACTCTGGTTTAGCCGTGTAACGTAACATGCGGATTGGAAGCTGCTCAAACGCAGTAACTCAATCTGCAAATTTAAGCATTTTAGGTGATTCAGTAATATCCTGATGTACTGCACGTTATTATACACCAATGATAGGAAATGGCATACTGTATTCTGTAATATGGCACTGAGATATAATGGGGCAGTTTAATATAGCAGAAACTGACTGACCACCACTGACAGAGCGTAAAATAAATAAGTATTCAACAATCCCAGAATCTGATATAAGAGAAAGGGTGGATAAGTTCAAAGGCTCCGGTCACTGATACCCAAAGCCCACACCTGCGCTAGTTCAAAACATCATCACAGAGTTCCTGCGCCAAAGGCGGACTACACACGTGAGCCTCTTTGAAGTCGCACCATTTGTGGTTTGAGGGTGGAATGGAGGAGCATGCAATACGACGAGAGAAGAGAGACTAAAGGTGAAATCAATGATTATAGGAGTTCTCGAAGAACAGCAACATTTAAAAACGTGCCACGGTTTTATGAAAATGTGAAGCAGCACAACTGATTTCAAAATTGATAATAATCAGAAATGTTACTTGAGCAGCAAATCAGCATATTAGAATGATTTCTGAAGAATCATGTGACACTGAAGACTGGAGTAATGATGCTGAAAATTCAGCTGCGCATCACAGGAATAAATTACATTTTAAAATATATTCCAGCAGAAAACAGCTATTTTAGATTGTTAAAATATTACATTATTTTTGAGCAAAATAAATGCAACCGTAGTGAGCATAGACTTTTTTTTAATCTTTCTGACCAGAAACTGGTAATGGTAATATTCTATATATAAAAAAAAAATATATATATATATGTAAATAGTGTTATATGAACATAAGTACCTTTGTATCACCATTTAACACTATTAACATTAACACAGTATTAAGAATCTGAATGTATTTACATGTTTAATTTAGAGCAACATTCCTACTTACTATTTAAAAAGTTTTGTTTAGTAGTCGCTGCATTAAAGTAATAGTTCAAATTAATATATAAATAAATGTCATTATCTACTCATTCTGATATCATTCTATACCCATATGCTGTTACAATCTTCACAAAAAGAAAGTCAAAGAGGTTTGGAAGCTCATAGTGAGTAAATGACAACAGAATCCTTAAGTCAGGTATGACACAACACTCTTCATTAAGAAATATTTCTGAAACTAATAATCAAAGTTTTCATGTCAAGCAAACATGGACATGGAAAGTCCATTTCTTTCCGTGAGAAAAGACGTTTACACAGAGAAGATCTGCTGGAGCTGTAGGTCACAGCGGGCAGTTCTCTGGAGTGGAAAGGCAAACACGCTTCCCAGTAGCACTGCTCATAAACTTTGCACAAGGGTCGGAGGAGCGAGGGGAGAGAAGGGGAAAACAGTACACTCAATCTAAACACTCTTCAGCAGCTTCCCAGAATACATCAAGACAGGCTTTGAAAAAAAAAAGACATTTTCAAAATTTATGTGTAGTCAAATTTCAACACTAATATGCTGGCTCATCGCCATTACCTGAAACAATATTTAAGTATTAAAGAAATAAATCATTCATCATAAAAGCAGTTCACACAAGTCTTCGAAAAATCACATGATAGCTCTGTGTGACGAACAGACCAACATTTTAGTTATTCACTAAAAATCTCCAGTGTGCTGTTAAAGGGATAGTCACCCCAAATTTACAATTCTGTCATAATTTACTGTTAAGATATTCACTGAGATATATTTAGTGAAATCTGAGAGGTTTCGGTCCCTCCATTTAAAGTTAATGCATCCAAAAAGGTCATAAATGCATCGTAAAATCAATACAAATCAATTTAATACGTTTTTTTTTGTTTGTTTGTTTTTTTAGAAGAGATATAATTGCTTATGATGAACAGACTTTATTTAGGCTTTTATTCACATATAAATAATGACTGACACATAAATGTCACATCAAATATGGTAAACATGGAAGCTCAAATGTGCACGATGTATAAGATTCTATGAGGTTTATTCTAGCGTGTGATGCACAAGCGTTTGAGTTTTTGTGTTTACCACATTTGATATGCTCTATGTATTAGCGCTGAAAAGTCAAAAAAAGTAAAAATATAATGTTAAATAAAACCTACATTAAATTTGTCCATCATAAAAAGCGATTATGTCTCTTCACGAAATGTATTAAACCGGCTGATTCACATGGATTCATTTTATGAGGCCTTTATGACCTTTTTGGATCTTCAAAGTTTTGGTTGCATTACTTTTCTTTAGAGTAAGAAAGTCCTTGCTCGCCATCTTGGAGAACCAAAAACTAAATAAATAAATAAATAAATAAATAATTTAATAAAATCTCAATTTTTTCAGACTGGTTTTGGGAACTAAATCAACTGATTAACTGAAAGGTTCTGATTCAAAGCTAATTATTCACTGCTACACTAGGAATATAGAGATTTTTTGTGAATTTAAATTTAAACTTTCTTTTTGGCCTGTTCTTCACACAAGTTTTTACAGGACTTCAAAAGACTTGGAATATAGGGCACAAGTTGTATGGACCATATTTCCATGATGCTTTTTTGTTATTTTGGAGCATTAAGTTTTAGTATATAAACAATTTCCATGGAAGTCATTCATTCAGGTTTCAAACAACATTTACATTTTTTCCTTTTTAGATGAACTATACCTTTAACTGCAATAATAATGCAGGCCTTCCATAGGGTGTTAGGTGAAAAGAGAAAAATTAGGCTTTCACCAATTCTTCAGTCTCTAAGAGTGCACACACACACACAAACACACACACACACACACACACACACACACTCCAACACACTGTCACAGAGACAAAGAGCCAGAGAATAATGTGTGAATCAGACTGCTGACATCTCTGGCTTCAGCGAGATTCATTAGAATGACAAAAGCAGCACTGTGCTCTGGGCAGAAGGGATCGGAGCGAGAGAGAAGCGTGAAAACAGAAAGCCAGAGAGGGCACAGAGGGAGCAGCACTGGAAGGTAACTGTGCCATGAAAGCCCAGACGCAGAAACCCGCCGAGCCGTCAAGAGAGCGGAAGATGAATTCCTCAGGCTTTCAAAGCATGGGAAGATCAAAGATGTTTACACTTCCAACGTGTTCTAAAGACAAGGCTTTAGCTCTTTATCCCCTGAACTGTATCATTCTCTCAACACAGAAAGAGCGAAGAATTCCCTCACATTATAAACAGAACGATGCACAGATCGAGAATCAACATGACGCTTTGCAACTGGATGAAATGGTCCAGTTGGAAGCTCTCAATTCCTCACGCATCTCTCAAGACGACAAGGTCTACAGGCTGCTGGAACGCAGGGTTCCAGAACAATCACAACCGCAACCAACATCAATTACTTTTGCATTCAAGCAAAACACAAGCCGATAGTCCATCTGTTTCTTTGTTGCCTGAGATGTTTCCCAGATCTCACTCAGCCCAGGAAACTGAGATGAGGGCCAAGCTGAAAGACCTCTTCATCTGGTGGTGCCATGACATGTGTACAAATCTGTTTCACAAGGTGGAAAGTGAAGTGCTTAGATGCCTGTGATGCTTGTGAAATTATCAAGGGGGGAAATGATGATGAGTTCATGGAGTTCAAGGAAAAGACACATTTATGAATAAATCTATAATAAAATTTCCATTTTGGAAAATTAAATCTAAAATTTAATAATATAATTAGTAAAATGAATGCATTTTTATTTTTAAAATCTATTTTAATAGTATAGAAATATGAATGTAATAAGTTGAAATAGTAGGGTTTTTTTCAGCAAGGATTAAATTGATTGAAAGTGACTGCAAAAAAACATTTATAATGTTAGAAAAGATTTTAGTTTTGGTTACACTTTATTTGAAGATGTCCTTGTTACAGTGTAGCTATGCATTTAAGTATTGAGTAATATTAATTAACTAACTACATACTGTATGGTTAGGGTTAGGATTAGGGTTTGTTTTAGGGTTACTTGCACACAATTATGCATAATTTATTGTAAGTACATGTAACAAAGGAACCTTAAATTAAAGTGTTACTTTTATTTCAAATAAATGGTGCTCTGAACGTTGTATTCAAAGAACCTTGTATATATAAATAATAATTTATTTCTTGACTTGAGGAAATCAGCATATTAGAATGATTTCTGAAGGATCACGTGACACTGAAGACTGAATGATGCTGAAAATTCAGTTTTTTTTTTTCATGCTAATTGCAATTCATATAAATTCCTACAATGAACAATTAATTGCCCATTCAGTATGCACTTGAGCATATTATTTTGTCATCAAAGGAATAATTTACATTAAAATATATTCTGATAGAAAACATGTATTTTAAACTGTGATAATATTAAAGCAGATGCAGCCCTGGTTTTCAAAAACATTTGAAAAACTTATTATAACTGACCCCTAATAAGCCATATTTCCCTCTAGAAATACCAGGAACATAAATGATGAAATGGATCAGTTTACAAATAGCCCTGAAATACCTTAACCAGACCTGGAGTAAGCACATGGATGACTTAAGTAAGGCATTTCCATGTTTCCTGATTCAAATCCATTAATAAGTCTTAAATGGAGCAAGCACAAATAAATCTATGCTTTCTTTAAATAAAGAAACTTCTAGAATGAGCCTATTGTGTCAATCCCTTTATTCTGCTCTTCTTTGAAAGAAACCGGTTCTGTGAACATGTACAATGTACTGTTCTGTAAATCTGGGTCATGTACAGTATAGTCAAACAGCAGTATAAGGGAAAGTGCACCTCAACAGCAACACTAAAAACAGCATTTCAATGTACAGCCTCTAAATTTAGCTCCAGCGCTGCTACAGTGAGGGACTCTGAATCTCTTGCAGAAGTACAGAGCGGAGAGGTAAACCGATGCCAAGACCAGACAATTGTGCTCCCTGAAGCCAACAGCTATAATTAACTTTCACTTGACCAGCTCCCTCAGTATGACCTCCCCGAGGTCTCCAACCTCACTTTCTGCTTGACAACATTAGCACCTTGTCCACTTCAGGAGGAGGAACAATCTGCTTTGCACCATCCCCAAAAACCTGCTGGTCTTTGACCAGGAAGACCAGATGACCACACCAAATAAACATTTCAGAACAACTAAGAATGCTAAAAGTGACAAAACAAAACGAGATTGATTCCACTATAATCAATGGAGACATCACTTTACTATGAATTCATTGCTTTGAGTTGTAATCATAACATATTTAAATAATCCATCATTACATCAAGACAATCCAAGTACTCTGGGTGTTACTTTTTCACATCATCATTTGATTCTCAAACCCTCGTGGAAAAGAGGTGCACTTAATTATATTTAGCTCTACTTTAAAGTACAAATTTAATAAATCTATTATCATGATTTAAAGAAGTACACTTATTTTGATGTGATGATTGAACATCCTAAAGCACATGTAAAATACATTTTAAATGTAGTAAATTGCAACTTAATCACAATTGTGCAATTACAAATATATAATAGAAATGACATTCAAGTGTATTTTAGTTTAACAAGTGTAATTATGCACACAACATGATTATAAAATTACATATCAAGATGAAGATTGAACTGCAACATTGCACTATAGCAAAGGTTAAAAAAGTATAATATAAAAAAAGCATAAAATGCTGGGATAAAAGTATATTATGTCCATAATAAGTCCTCTTTTTAAAAGTATGATAAAGTGTACTTTTTTTTTCACAAGGGAAAATAGGTCTGGAAGGAGTCTTTAGACAAAGTTGATGTAACCACTCAGAAATGTTTCTTATCACAATCTATTAACAGTGTATAAGATTAAATGTTCTAAAATAGAGAATTTACCAAATAAACAAAGAGAAAAGTAGCACAAATTAAACTTACAGTCGTTCCAGTGATGACAAACCAACGAAAGAGCCATTCAGAAGTTCCTGGATTTTATTGTTACTCAAAATCCTGTGGAGAAAACAAAACAGATTGATATGAAAAATCATGTGACCCCAGACAAATAAAAACTTGAACTTCAACTGTAAAACTGAACGTATTATTTTTTTTGGAACTTCATCCTCAAACTCATATTCTTCACCCTCTGGACTTAATGGATACAGTAACTCAGAAGAAAAATATTTTGCTCATTGCATAACATTACATAAATATTACATGATCATTCATTGCAAAAGCTTTATTACCAAAGTGCCCAGGCAAATACAGAACCAGACAGCTGGAAATACTAAAGTCTAGCTAAGCTCTTAATCATCAGAACGAAGCTTCGAGCAGCTGAAGATACAATAAGATTTGGAAAATAACCATAGCAGCCAACTGGGGTAGTTACAGGTCTGTACTGGTCACCAAAAGGTTTTATGGACTACATCACCATTGTGAACAACTAAAACTGGACTGTACTTGTAGTAAGTGTTCTGTAAATTAGGTCTGGATGTAAATGTCTGCTAAATGACCAAAAAAAAAAAAAAAAACTGTTACAGTGCTACAAGAAAGAAGAGACATACAAGAAAGAAAACACTTGCAGTGGATAAATAATGCACTGCATTTGACTTGGTTCTATTTTGAAACATGAAATTACTGGAAAATTCAACAAAAGTCTCTAATTTCAGGTCCAATTCTCACTATTAACTAACTATTTTAACTATGACTTTTGCCTCAATAAACTCCTAATTTACTGCTTATTAATAGTTAGTAAGGCACTTGTTAAGTTTAGGGTGATCTAAAGTATGGGCATGCAGAACAAGACATTCGTATGTGTTTTATATGTACTAATAAACAGCCAATATTCTAGTTATATGTACGCTAACAAGCAACTAGTTATTAGTGAGAATTGGTCCCTATACTAATGTTACTTAACTTTTGTAGCACTAGGTTACCAATTAATCTATCATTTGTTAACATTAGTTAACTACATTCATTAATTTTAACTAATAATGAACAAAACTTCTACAGCATTCATTAATCTTAGCTACTGTTAATCTCAGCATTTATTAATATATTTTTTTCAGATCAAAAATTGGACCATTAGTTAACGCACCATGAGCTAACAAGAACATTATCAACTAAAATTAACAATGGTTTAATGCTGCAACAATCAGTGTTATTCTAGTATCATTCAGATACTAATATAGTTTTTTATAAATATTAGTAATCTTGTCATTTTTAGGTTTTATTTAAACAAAATATTTCTATATGATTTTTAATTTTTATTTCAGTTTTAGTTACTTTAGTGCATTGAGTTAAACTAAATGTTGCTTTGGCAACTAGCTAACAAAATATATACAGATTCCACTGTGATTTAAACTGGTTTAAAGGCAGATGAAACAGCGCTGCTATTCTCAGCAACACTGACACTGAAAACAGGAGAAACGCTGTGAGACAATTATCAGTTAGAATACATTTCAATCCTCAAATTAATCTTTACAATGAATTTACTGTAGTAATACTAAACCTGCCTAATTAATACATTATTATTTAACACTCATTAGGCAGTTAATTTCCACTTTTCCGATGTGATGTGATAGAAATAAGAAGGAAAAGCGAGTTCGGCAAAAGACAGACTCGAACTCGATCGCATCATATGCTACATCCATGTGCATTACTCTCCAAGCTACGCCACTGAAGACGCTGCTTGACACACTCCAACGAGATGAAATGAACCCGACACAAGTGTGTTTATTCTCCACATTTTAATTTGACTTTTTTCTTGTAATTTAATGGGTTTATTCTCAACATTTTTTTGAACTTTTTCTCAATTTAACAACTTTTTTTCCTCAATATTTAACGAGTTTATTCTCAACATTTTATTTTGTATTTTTACCGAATTTAACTTTTTTTTTCTTGGAATTTAAAAACTTTTCTCGTAATTTCACTAGTTTATTCTCAACATTTTATTTCGAATTTTTTCCTCAAAATTTAACAACTTTTTCTCATAATATAATAAGTTTATTCTCAACATTTTGAACTTTTTTCAAAATTTAAATGACTTTTTCTCATCATTTTATTTTGACTTCACTTAATTTAACAAGTTTTTTTTCTCGGAATTTAATGACTTTTCTCGTAAATTTAACTAGTTTATTCTCAACACTTTATTTCGACTTAGTTTGAGTTTTTTCTCGTAATTTAATTAGTTTATTCAGAAACTTTAATTTTGACTTTTTTTTCTTGAAATTTAAGGACTTCTTTTTTTTATAGCTTGGCCCTAATTCTCTTCCGTTTGTGTGTGTGTATTATTTTAAAGTATGTTTTTTTTTTTTTTTAAATAACCATTATAATAATATATTGCTCGTTCTTAGTTAATGCAATAACTAATGTTAACAAATGAGAACGTATTGTAAATTGTTACCAACTTTAGAATTTAGTTTGTCTGAGACAGTCAAAAGAAAACCAGCTAACATAATACATACAGTACACTGCTGAATCATGTTTGTTTCTGCTTTCCGAAGCCAAAACATGGGGGAAATATTTTCCGCATGTCTCCTCCATTTTGTGTAATTCAGCAATAAACAGTGATGTTCATTCCAGAGGAAACACCACAACTGTCTGTGGTTGGCTGTTAGGAACAGTCGTACCGGATGCGGTCGCTCCCGCTCACAACCCCTTACCCACAGGTCCCGGCCAGACTGTTATTATTACGGGGTGCTGAGGGGTGACTTTATTACAAGCTTGGCCTACTTAGACAGCCTACATATTTTTCTGGCTTTAAGAACACAAACAGTTCCTATCCTCTCCTCACTTTAACTGATTTTCAAGCTCCAGATGTGCAGCGCATTGAGGAGGAGTGTGTCACAGCAGGACTGAGAGGATGCATTTGCACAATGTAAAAGTCAACAAGAAATCAAAACTGACACTGTTTACTCTCTTAATACACATTCCTTGACTTATTGTGCAAGATTCAGTGTGTTATTCAAGAATCAATTAAAAATGTAATCGAACTGCAATCACTTGCTCCTCTAAAACAACTTTTCTTTTTGGCTGATGTCATCGAGGCCGCTTAGGTTTCAACCAATAGGAGCCAGATGTATCCTCCACTACAATTTCTGGCATTGATCGCTCACTTTTCACAATCTAATATGCTCTTGATGAATGAAATCAAGTCTCACACTTTATTTTTATTAATTAAATGTAGGGCTGTGCGATTAATCGAAATCGTAATAAAATCACGATTTGAGCATGCACGATATCTAAATCGCTTTATAGCATGATTTTCCGATTTCTGGAATTTATGGATTATTTTTTCCGATCCAATCAGAATGCAGCGCACCTAAGTGGAGCGCGAGAACAGAACAGAATAGGCATAGCCTATGCCTAACTCCAGGTTCACACTCTGTCTGTGATGCGTATTTTTTCCGAGCCCATGTTAATGGATCAGAACATTCACACTGCACACGGTAAAAGATGTGAACAGAAAAGGTTAGAAATCGAAAGGTGCGAAAAGAATGAATATCTAGCGCATGAGCATAGAGGGAGTTGTGAGTGAGTGAGAGGAGACATGTTTTAAGTGCGCACACTCTCTCCGGGCGTGAGCAACGTGTTTCTGAGCATGCGTGTCTGGTTTTGAGCGGAGAGATTCGCGCTCGCGCATTATTTTAATGTGCTTTCGCATTAAAATAACGCGCTCTCGCTGCTGCTTCTGAACCGTATACACATACTGTATACGCACTGCAGACGGAGTACGTGTGAACCTTGGGCAATAAATATATTTCAGCACCTGAGGCACTGCTACAATGTGCTCTGACCAATGCATGGCCAAAAAAAAAAAAAAAAAAAAACAAAAAAAAGCCCTGGACATGGGTTTTATTTTATTTTATTTTATTTATTACCATATGTCTCGACATTTTGCTTGACATCTTTACTTAGTGATTATTTTGACTTATGTCTGTTCTAGAGGCATGTTACAACTTTTTGATAAAGCACTCTTTGGTTTTCTTTTGGAAATATGTTTCAAATTCATCCTGAATGCATTTATGACTGTAAAGCATGTCTGTGTGTGTCAAAATCGTGATTAAAATCAAAATCGCAAAATTTATCAAAAAATCGTGATAGGTTTTTTTTGTCCATATCGCACAGCCCTAATTAAATGTATTTATTTAGTATCTTTTCACTTATTATGTTTTAATAATCAGGAATGAGGCTTTATGCATCCTAACCAAATCAAAATCTGGGTTTACATTTAAACAGCCAGTCTAATATTTGGAGATATGCTCTGCAATAGGCCAAAAAAATGGATACACAGTCAAAACTAACAAATTCAAAGCTTGACCTTTATGCAACAGGATAACATGTAGACAATACTATAGAAAGAGTTTATAATTCATGTTCATTTAAACTGAAGCCGGAAATATTACATACAATATGTAATGGTTCTCTCAGGTTATATTCTCATCTGTCTGCAATTACAGTTACAGTTTAATTACAGTCAATCTGGGCAACTTAAATTGCAGCTTTTCAAGCCTATTCCTTGTCAAAAGGAGGAAGAAAAATGCCTGAGAACATTCTGAAGTTTGTATGGATAAACATGCAGACGCTGCCTTGTGACTCTGATCTGTCAAGTTAAATTTGAGCGCGATACTGATATTCACGAGCACAGCGATCTCCCAGCTGGGAGCCATTCTCCAGCCTCATGATTACAGTATGAGCTCCCCGAGTACAAGTTTAACAGCTTCTACAAGATTTTACAACACACTGAATGAGTTGCTTTCTGAATGTAATTTGACATTTAATAAATCACAGGATTCATTTAATAAAAGCAAGAACATTGCCAATTAAACATTCTGTTGTTGCTTTCTTTACATTTAAGTCCAACATAAACTACTTTTCAAAAGTTTGGGTCAGTAAGATTTTTTTTTTTTTTTTTTTTAAGAAATTAATCATTTTATTCTGCGAGAAGACGTTCAATTAATCAGAAGTGACAAAGACCTTTACATTGTTAAAAAATAATAAAAATAAATAATAATAATAATAATAATAATAATAATAATAATAATAATATTATATATATATATATATATATATATATATATATATATATATATATATATATATATATATATATATATATATATATATATATATATATATATATATATATATATATTTGACATTTTATTCTCAAATATATATATATATATATACACAGACTGAAAACTTGGCTGCTATGTAATGGCTCCTTAAGATTCAGCTTTGCCATTGCTGGAATAAATTACATTTCAAAATATATTTTAAAGTTGAAAACTTATCTTAAACTGTAATATTACTGTTTTTTTCTGTATTTTTTAATCAAACAAATGCAGCCTTGTTGTGCTGATGAGACTTTCAAAAATACTCCAAACAGCTCAACATTTTTCAGTTACTTGATATTCAAATATATGTTGATATTTATGTTTTTGCTGTAAAGTAAAATACATCCTTGACACTTTATTTTTCACTAAATTAAGAATGATATATCATTTTCATTTCTATGCACAAACAGTAATAAACAGCAATATTAAACAAGACTTTATCATTTTATCACATGAAAATTTCCACACTTCTATATAGACATTTTTCTTAAAGGCCAAATAAAATCACATTAAAATAATTACACTATCCAGAATGTTGCTATACTTTATACAGCCAGCAGAATGATTGTGAATATATCATAAATATACATGATCTACCAATAAGACATATTTGTATGTGTCTGGTGGGCAAGAATGAGGAATAGACCTGTGGTACAGGCTCACATTTAGTGATTGGGGTGATGACCACTCGTCTGGGACAAGACATTCAATCAATTAGCATTCAAATGAGCTTCTGGATAGGCACCTACAGGTCTCCTAAGCTGGAGACAGATGGTGTAGTTATAGCCTTATCTTGATTTTCTGCAAGTATGTAGTGACCAAACAAATAATGCTAATGGAAAGCAAAGAGAGCCGAAAACAGTTTACATAAATTCTAAATCGGTCCAAGTTCTTTCTTCTGCAAGCCCAAATCTTCCTAAACAAATCAAAAACTTGGACTAGATTAAAACAGACAATAAAATATTTGGAAACATGCTCTGCAGCAGACCAAAAACGGATAAACAGCCAAAACAAACTGCAGACAGATTATTTCTCAGTCTCATAAGACACAAATAATTACATTTAAAGGTGAATTGTGTAATCAACCTATGAATGGCTTATTGTTCTCTCTGCATATTAAGCAATGGAAGAAAGTATTTTATTGTCAAAAAAATATATATTACTTTGTTACTCGACCAATGGATGTTGTGTTCATTATTGCTGCCAACTATCATTATAAGTTGAGTTGCAACCATGAAAGTCTAAAGTAATCAACAAAACTATTAAGGAATATTTCAACGCTTTTCTGAAATCTCACGCTGCAGTCACCAGGTGTACTTTGGGGAGGAAAGATCACTCCAGGTGTAGCTTTCAACACTTGCCTAAGAGAAACGAGCTCTACGACTGGCTCACATCACAAAAGACAGCTGCACACACATCATACACATGATCCGTTTACAACAGAAACTGCTATAAACTGATCCCAAGCACTAAGAAACAATGTCACTGTTGGGTGGAGATTTAGGAACTTCCCTAAAGCCATTTACAAGATATATTTAAGAAGCGGTACAGCATAAACAAACTCTCAAACTCCATATCCATCATATATAAGCTGAAGTGAAGAAGCAACAGAGCTTTTCTTCCATATTGTGATGTCCATCTAAGTATTAAGGATTGCTGAACAAGAAAAAATGTATAGGAGGAGGACTTTTTATTCTATAATCTATATTCCCTACTGAATAAAGCGCAACAAATATAAAGGTGACTTGACGACACCATTTTGATTAAAAATAAATAAATAAAAATGAAACATGGATGATTCATACACAATAAGATCTATAACATGCATTCAGAAAATAGGGTGAATTTCCATTTCATGCTGACTTCAACAGGATTGATGCATTTTTTTTTTTTTTAAGTACTCACTACCAACCTGAATACAAAAAATACAATACAATCAAAATACTTAAAATTTAACAACGCTGTAAACCGGACAGCCTTTTCGAAACCTTCTTAAAAGGGTGGCACAATAAACCTGCTGACCACACATACGCATGTGAAGGAAAGGATTTCCCACACCAGATTTAGAAAAGTAATTGATTTTCTGGGTCAAAGAAGGTCAAAAGAAGTAGTAGGACTCCTTGGATAACTATTGCGTGGAAACACTACATTAAAAAACTTCACATGAAGTGAATGAACTGCTGAGTTGGCAAGGCATAAACACCCTCATCCTGTCTGTAAATAGCTCAAATGTGGCATTCATCCATGTGCCAAACCAAGCAACTGAGACACCATGAATGAAGTTTAAGTTTGGCTATTGTCATGCTGAGACTTCCTGTACAGAGCCTGAGAACTCGACTCGACTGAGAACTGAATTTTAATTACCATTCTCATTCAGTGGGACCAGCTCACAAAGCTTCACCACAGTGTAACGCTGAGAAACAGTTAGAGCATCAATCTAGGGTTCCTGAAGCAAATATCAGTTTCAGCAGAAATTGTTTTGGATGGCTAAAACATTGACGTTTAATCAATGACACGTTTTGTCTTTTTCAGAATCTGTTTCAACAGGCACACATGTTAGCAGTGGGGACGCTCTTCACTGTGACCAAAAATGGTGCTAGAATAGCAAAAATTTAAAAACTGTAAATACATAAAGATTTTTTGGCTAAGAGGTGGCTCACTGCCGAGGAACTTCATTAGGGCTGGTTTATCAACGAACAGTGAAGAGAACAGAGTTCAATCACCCAATTGCCTAAATTTACTTAAATTTTTGGTTAAATGAAAACTTAAATTTCAGCTTTGCCTTTTTAAATCAGAAATTAATTCACACACACCTAAATCAAGGTGTTAACAGTATGCTTACTTCCCCCAGCTCAAAGTCTTCTCTTTTACATGTGTTCTTCCTCCCTCTGCAAACTCTGCCACATGAAGACAGACGAAAGCACCATTCAGGCTTTCAGACATGCTTGATATCCATCTCTGAAAGACACCGTCACGTGGGCCGCTTTTCATTTAAACCCTAACAAGGCTGCACCGCCAGCACAGGGGAAAGCTAAACCAGTGTAAAAAGTCAAAAATGTCTAAACTTAAGTGTGTAACATGTTACCAAATATTTTTAAGTAGCCTAATAACAGAAAACGTTCATGCTAGATCACTAATATCTAAAGTAGCCATGCAAAACAATAACTGCAAAAGATTTTTAGACATTATACACATATTGGCCGTAACAGGTTGTATTTTGAGCAAACAAGAATTTGATTTCACAGTGTAGATAAGATATTGTGTATGAACTGATTGATGTGATACAGGAAACCACAGATTTTTTTGGAAAACCACAAGCATGACTAAATCACACACATTTTATTTTCAAGCAGCAAATAATAGATAACGTACGACTGAGGTGTAAATAAACTAGTATACAGCTGAGATGCTCAACCATATATTCACAAGCATCTTTTACCAGTTTTTCAGCCTTGATTTGATAAACTTCGGATTGTTGTTAATCTGGCCTGTTAATTTGACAAATTAGTGACCCAAAATTAAGTCAAAATGACCATTTAAAATGCTATAAGTGTTCACTGCTAATTAGCCATGCCCTGTTATTAAGACCACCCTGACTGTATCCACTCTGTTATGTGTTTTAATCATAGTTCAATAATAAAAACCATAGTTTCATTTACAAAAATTTATTAATAGCATGTGTCCTTCATAAAAAGGTCTACTTGCTTTTAAATTAAGGGTTATAAAGTATACAGTCAAACCAAAAATTATTCAGACACCAGATATAATTTTTGATATTTATCTATTGGGTGCAGGACACTAAAGCAAATTAAAGTAAACTGTGACTCTTCATGCAGTGGACTACCAGTAAAAATTTGAGACCAAAAATTTGGTTTGACACTTTGACCTGACCATGTTTTGTTACCTTTCAAAGTTATCTGACATTATCAAGATGAATTTGTTCTGACACAGTTAAAACTCTTTGAGTTCTTGCCATATTTTATTAACATTTTCTAAACTATACTGAATACATTTTGGTTTAACTGCATATGTATAAACAACATATGTGACCATAACCCAAAAAACCTTTCATAATTCACACGGGTGAATTTGTAGCAATAGCCAAAAATACATTGTATGGGTCAAAATTATACATTTTTCTTTTATGCCAAAAATCATTAGGATATTAAGTCAAGATCATGTCCCATGAAAATATTTTGTAAATTTCCTAATATACATATATATAAAAACTTTTTTACAAATAACATGCATTGCTAAGAACTTAATTTGGACAACTTTAAATGCAATTTTCTCAATATTTAGATTTTTTTGCACCCTCAGATTCCAGATTTTCAAATAGTTTTATCTCAACCAAATATTGTCCTATCATAACAAACCATACATCAATGTAAAGCTTATTTTCCAGCTTTCAGATGATGCATAAACCCCAATTTCGAAAAATATACCCTTATGACTGGTTTTGTGGTCCAGGGTCACATATGGGTAGCCTATATGTGCAAATAACACAACTTAAGTTACTTAGCTGGATCTTTATGACTCAAAAAACTCCAGAAGGCAACAAATCGCAGGACTGCCCCCTGTGATGACTGGTAAAGGGCATTTCTGAGATGCATGACAAAGTTTAAATGTGCTGTAAAGTAGTGTTGACTTACAGTGAGACTGTTCTGTTGGGAAATGATTCGGGTGAAGGCACCTGATGGAGCTCCATGTTGCTGCAGACCACTTTTCTGTCCAGCGTGGCCCCAGACGGAGAGCTTTTCCCCGCACTTCTGGAGCGTTCATCGTATGATTTACATTCAGTGGATCCTGCGGAGCTCGAGCTCCTGAGCAGCACGAAGGCCAGTAAAAGGACGCAAGAAGCGCCCAGAGACATCCCTCCTGCCTTCCTTGATATTCACACAGCAAGAAGAGGGGGTTAGATTAGCATATAAATAGACCAGAAAGCCTTTCGTTGTTGTTGTTTATATCTAAACACGACGAATATTCGTCAAAAGCCATCAAGCAGAGACGCAGGTCAGCACTGCTTTTAAGTCATGGTCAAAATATTGACTCGACGCAACATTACATAAATCGATGTATCATGGATTTTTAAGCAATCCTCAAAGAAGCGGTTGAATATCCTCCTTTGTTTTCCATTGTATTCATTTTTACAACTCCACGAGCCCTTTCCGGTTGATTTTCCGCAAGTTTGCACTGTTTCACGCGAAGGAGCGCTACTTTAAATCGTTACATTTTCTTTGTTTCCAGTCGAAGTGGAGCTCTCGCTACTCCGCCGAGAGACAGCTGCGACCATCCCAAGATAACAGTCTCACAAACTCACAGAAATCTGGTCGCAAAACTTTTCTTCTGCACTAATTTGGCCTCCAAAAGAAAGCCACAGAGTTTCTAGACTGTAGTTCTTCTACGATTCCATAAAAGAGCTCATTAAACGCGATGTATCCGCGTGTCCAACAATAAAACCATTCTTGAGAAACTGAACGCGTAAAGTTGGTTTTCACTGTGCGACTGCTCCACACAGACTTCAATGCTGCCACGGACCGCGACGGTAAAGACGCTTTTCGAAAGACCCCAGCAGGACGTGTAACCCAGAGCCCCAAAGCTCGAGCCCTGCAGTCGGTCAGCGGAGAAACGCGAGGCGGTATCCAGCGCCGTGTGCACGGACTCTATGGGTTCTGGTTCCTCTCTGAGCTCAGGCTGCAAGCTCCATGTTCCAGTTCCTCCCGTGACGTCATCACGGGCTTGGTCTGAACTCCAGTCAACACCGTTCCCTTCAGTTTCAGTCAAATCACTGCTGCTTCCGATCCTTTTTTATTCACATCATAAGGTTTTTGGGCTCTCTTCCTATTCTGTCACATTCTTTGGATGAGGTAGACTCACTTGTTTGTTTAACTATTCATTAATTAATAATAATATTAAAAGATTCTTGAAGCAATATGATTTTATTTATTTATTTATTTATTTATTTATTATTTTGGAAATGCTGTTAATAAGGTTTTAGTTTGCTTTCTTGTCAAAGTGTTGCCCATTTTATTTATAATTTATTTAATTATTTAGCTAGTGCTGTCAGACGATCAATCACATCCAAAATAAAAGTTTCTGTTTACAAAATATATGTGTGTGTATACTGTCTATATTTATTATGCATATATAAATACACACACAAGCATGTATATATTTAAGAAAAGTATGTTGTTTAAAGGCTATATATATGTATATATATATATATATATATATATATATATATATATATATATATATATATATATATATATATATATATATATATATTATATACACACACACACACACACAAGCATGTATATATTAAAGAAAATTATGTTTATAGGATATTACATATATATATATGAAGAGTATATAGTATAGTAACTATAACATAGTTAATTAAATTAAGTAAATTACATAAAACAATGTGATTAAAATGACATACGTTTTGTATGTCATATATATATATATATATATAACTGATCCACTTCTGTCGTTAGCCTGCTGTATGAAAAAGGACATAGGCTACATCTCCTTTAAGATTAAAGCTTTCCTTTACAAAGGAAAACAAAATGCAACTCAATACTAAAGGATCTTGATTCATTGAAGGTCCTCGTTTGTTTTTGTGGCCCTCACAAAAGGCTCTCTTTACACTGCTGCGCTAAAAACAAGTTCAGACAGGCTGGCAAAAAACAAGGTGGCCTATCGAAGGGCTCTCATAGCAGAACAATGCCTTGTGTGCAGTGTTTGTGGCACTGAATCTACTGGAGAAGTTTCTGTTTCCTGCAGGGAGCATCAATCTTTCTCACACACTGTCATTTTGATCAGGTACAATTTAGAAGCCGTGTGTATAGAGGATTGTACCACATGCAGGTCAAATGTCTTTGTCCTTGGGCCATTCTGTTTTTATTTCCATTAGTAATATTTGCTTTTAGTCTGAAACTTGAGATGCGTGCGTTGTATTGCACAGGTTGATGCGCATAAACTGATATTTAACCACTAGTGGAAATATTAAAATGGTGCACATTTGTTAATTCAAGACCGTATGTACTGTGTAAAATGTATTTTTTTTTTTTAATGAAAAACATTTAATTATTTTAAAAATCAAAATAGAACTTTTAAAAGATTTGTTGGGTGTCGCGCTGGATGTGCGTGATGACGTCAGGCGCAGAGCGTGCTGACGTTCAGCGCTGATTTCAAAGGGGCGGCATGATCGAAAGGGAAGCAGAAGATACGTGCAGCCTTTAGCGGGTGGCAAGTATTTTATTTAGTCCCTTTAACAGTGCGATAACATTGTGTAGTTCCACTTCATCATCGTCCTTTAAAATGTCTGGACTAGATGTCACCGTGTTTCCACACGACTTTGCGTGGGGAGCTGCGACTGCTGCTTATCAAATAGAAGGTAAAGTTTACTCGAGTGCTCATGTTTACTGTAGTACTGAAACCACCAAGTGCTCATCGACTTTATTAACTGATCTGACTCAGTTGCTAATGTAGGGTGGAATTACAACAGTTTACAAGAGTTGATCGTTGCAAAGCGTACTATGGCATTACATTACAATGTTTTTTAATGTGATATCATTATAACATAGTTTTTTTTTTATTTATTTTGGTTGTTTTTTATGTTGTATTTTTAAGTGTATATGTGAAAACAATGTTATATTATATTATTGTTTTGTAGCAGGATTTTTTTAATGTACTGTTATTCTGTAGCAGTCAGATTTTCAACTTTTTTATTTGACAGCTGTACATTATTAAATATGAAATGTGATTATGTATAATGTAGGTCTACATTTTGAGATGAATTTCCTAACGGTCTTGCAGGTGGCTGGGATAGGGATGGCAGAGGCCCCAGCGTGTGGGACACATTCTGTCATGCCAGAGCAGGGGTGTTTGAAGACCATACTGGAGATGTAGCCTGTAACAGCTATCAGCTCTGGGAAGAGGACCTGAAATGTATCCAGCAGCTGGGACTCACCCATTACCGTCTGTCCATATCCTGGTCACGGCTCCTTCCCGATGGAACCACAAATCACGTCAATCCAAAAGGTGCTCCGGGGAAAATTATACTCGCAGTGTGAGGTTCAGAGGAGCCAGTCTTGTGTTCTTTCCCTGTGCTAAACAGCTTTACAGACGAAACTTTGAAAAGATATCTTTTCACTAAAAGTCACAAAAAGTGAAATTAAATTATTTATCTAAATAGCACAAATATTCACCAGTAGGAACAGGACATTATGAGAAATGTGTAAATATGCTTTTATTGAAGTTCTGAATTCACAAAGTAGGTCTGAGTAAATAAAGAATCAACCCTTGTGTGTCTGTTTTGTTGGGCAATTTTATTAATACTATTTTTTATTTTTTTTTCAACTGGGAATAATTATTTTGCAAATGTTATATAAAGGTTAAATTTACTACGGAATCAAAATTGATGATTCTTATTTTTTCATGGAATAAAATGAAATCGCAGCAATTAGCAAACAACAATAATCCAATCAATTTACAATAGACAAAAGTGTTATTATCATTAACTAAAACTAAACAATTTAGTAATTTCCTTTACTTAAAACAAAGTAACCATTAGCTAAAATAAAATAAATAATATAATATAATTAAAATTTTCATTTAGTTTAAAATGATGTACTAAACTATACTAAAATTAAATAAAATTGAATAAAACATAACTAATAAATAAGAATTAATAATAAATAAAAAACTATACAGACACACAAAAAAAAAACGTATAAAAATGAATCTTAAAAATTAAAAATAAAATAAAAATTACTTAAACTTGAAAGTATAATTTAAAACAAAATAGAAAAATAAAAATTAATTCAAAATATGAACAATAGCTATAATAGTATATCAATGATACCGGACACTGTAACAGGGAAACAAAATATGATCACAATTTTCATTTCATACTGACTTTTCACATTCTGGAATGATTTATGAAAAAAGAACAAAAAAAGGTTGTTTAAAAAAATAAGTTTTCGATTTGAAGTTTGTTAACTGTGTGTTTGATGCTTTTTTGTAACCCTCAGGAGTGGCGTATTATAATAAAGTGATAGACGACTTGATTGCTTGTGGTGTGACCCCCATGATCACATTGTACCACATGGACTTACCACAGGCCTTACAGGATCTTGGTGGATGGACCTCGACAGACATTGCTGACATCTTTGAAAGTTATGCCAGGTTTTGCTTTAAGACCTTTGGGGACAGAGTGAAGCTCTGGATCACACTGAACGAGCCCTATGTTTGTGCCAAGCTGGGCCATGAGGACGGGACTTTTGCCCCTGGGATCAAAGACCCAGGAATATCAGTCTACTTGGCGGGTCATAACATGCTGCGCGCCCACGCCAAAGCCTGGCATACTTATAATACTCATTTCAGGCCTTTACAAGCAGGGCAAGTATCTCTTGCCCTGAACAGTGACTGGGCAGAGCCGTCGGACCCGGGCTGTCCTAAACACGCTGCAGCCACTGAGCGCTACAAGGACTTCACTCTGGGCTGGTTTGCCTGTCCTGTGTTTTGCACAGGAGATTACTCCGAGTCCATGAGGGCCAGGATTGAGTCTAGGAGCTTGGATCTGGGATGCAAGCAGGGCTCAAGGCTACCCCGTTTCTCAAAAGATGAGCCCTCTCCCCTGGGCACGGCGGATTTCTTTGCGCTGAACTATTATACATCTAGGAAAGTAAAAGATTTAAATGGCGGTAGTAAGAAGAGCGAGCTCAGTTTTGTGGGAGATCAGGGGGCAGAGGGTGTTGTCGACCCATCGTGGCCCATATGTGGGGTGCACTGGTTGGCTGTTGTTCCTGATGGATTGCGGAAATTGCTCAAATATATAAAGGTGTTTGCATTTATTTGAACAAGTGTCTACACTTTATATTTAATTGGGTTTGTATTTATTATATAGAGGTATACAGTATAGTGGCATATTAACAAAATCATATAAATGTGCATGTTTCTTTAGGACACGTACACCAGTCTGCCCATTTATATCACAGAAAATGGCTTTTCCCAGATGGGGCCGGTTCAGATCGAAGATACCGACCGTTGTCAGTTCTATCAGGACACTCTGCAGGAAGTTGGCAAAGGTACTGTCATATAATCACTGCTCAATGTGTAATAAAATACAGAGTGCAAAGGTCATTTTATACAGTTAGACTTTAATACCATTGTGAAAAAGTGTGTTTTTAACTATACTGAATGTGAACTTGTATTGTACTTAATTTTTTTTTAAAGTATTTAAATATATATTTGCAGATAATATAATATTCATAAAATATAAGACAACGAGTACACACAAAAAAATCAAACACTAAACATTAGATTAAACTCTTATAGAGTATACATTCATAACTTTCTTAACACACTTTTAAAGAGCACATTGTAATCTCAAATGAAAAGATTTATTTTAAAGAGCATCCAAACCTTCTTTTAATAATCTTTTGTTGTGTTTTAAAGAAGTACACTTATTTTGACATGTTGCAGCTTTATTGCAACTTTTGCAATTGCAACGTTATCTATCACAAATCTATTTAAATACATGATACACAAGTTTCAGTAGAAATGACTTTAAGGTTTTTTTCGACTTTAACCATATTTCAAAGGCAATAGGATAATTATGAAATTACAAATAAAGGTAACTTTTAAGTTCAAGTCATTATATACATTTAAACTACAATACATTTTAATTTCATTGCAATTAACATAGTTATGTGTCTGGAAACCTTATAGTCGGTAAGTATATTCTTTTAAAGTATATTATTGCAGTAATAAGTATAATTCTTTATCACTTCTGTAGTCCTAAATTTGTTGCTTTTGTAGCTTTGAGACCCAGACTAATGGAAGTATTTCATATATTAGAAACTATAATCTGATATGAGCTCTGTTCTGAGGATGATCTGAGTGATGTGTTTGTCTTCCAGCTATCAGTCAAGATCGAGTGAATGTAAAGGGATATTTTGCCTGGTCTCTGCTGGATAACTTTGAGTGGAATCACGGCTACAGTGTGCGCTTCGGCCTGTTTCATGTGGATTTCTCTACACCTGAGCTGAAGCGCACCAGTTACCGCTCGGGTAGAGAGTATGCTGCTGTGATATCCAAACACCGCTCTCAGACCAAACCCAGGAGCATTTAATTCCTAACATATTAAATCAACACAATATTACACTTGAAGAAGTGACGTCTAATGTAAATTCCATAATTCTGTTTTGGGGAGATTAAATAACGATGAGCCTAACAGTATCAAAAGTGGTTACTCTACAAAAAAAAATAAAAATAAATTGAGTGTCTCGCAGTACTATAAAAAATGTTGTTAAATTGAAGTTTGATGTTCAGGGGCTCTTGAACATTTAGTATGAAGCATGAAGCAAGAAAACTGTTATAGTATGACGTTTTGTCATTTTCTTGTATTTTGTGTATGATACATTTGTGGACTATTCATCATAAGCTAAATAATTTTGATCTGGATGAAATTGGATCACTTTTTAAGTCTATCCAAAAGGCAGGCATTGTGCATTCAAAGGATGCAGATAGACAGTATCTGATTTGCTTTCTCTGACTGTGGAGGAAATCTATTCTTGTATGGAATTGTGCACAGAAAAAAATGTATAATCAGGAAAAAAAAAAAAATGAATAAATATGATGAATTGAAAAAGATTGACTGACCAAAAATTACCTGTAGAGAAGTCATCATAGATGAGTATTACACAAAAAGAGAATAAGGTTTCAGTTGCAGTGTTTTGTTGATATACACTGCCTCTGTGTGGTCCAAAGCGGTAGTATACGTGGCACAGCATTTTGTGCTGGTGTATTGGCTTGCATTGCTCTATATGAATCCTACAGGCATTAAACAAACCTAATGGTGTAAGATGTTAACATGTATGAGATATAAATGTAACAATTTACATGAGGCTATGTAATATACACGCAAACTAAAGTTGCGTTGACTGGATTGCAGATGTAATTACTTTTGGGAATGAGGTTGTGCTGAATCTAACCGCAGCGCTGAACTCCCAAGGGAGTAAATGACTGCAGAAATTATGGTTCTGTTCTAATTATTGACCCCGGAACAGACATCATTGCATCATCTAAATGCATAAAATGAGATCACAAATCTTTAAAACGAGATTTTAGAGACAATTATTTGTGGGGGGAGATTGAATATTGAAATATTAACATTTGAATTATTATCTTGTAGAATGTAAACTCTGTTGTTCAATCTATTTGAATCAGAGCACAACATTGTGAGCAATTTTTAATCCACATGTTCCAGTCAGGGTGGCAAGTATATTATTTTAAACGGAACGTTTCTCGACTCTGAATTAGTGCATTTAATTGTAACATTCAATCATTTTCCCTGATGGACATTTGTACAGATGACAAATTAATCGAGGCACAATTTTATTGGTCCGTACTTGTTATATTTTGACAGACCTTATGAAATATTCAGTAACAAGGGAACTCATTAGATTAATATAAAGTAACTGAATAATTTAGCTGCTAATTAACTATTTCTAATATGAAGGGGCCTAAAACCTGGGTCCTGTGTCTCAGTCCTAGAACAGGGTTGTTAAAACATGGAAATATCTTAGAATTTCTGATTTTTAGGCTGGAAAATGTCAAATTCTGAAGCATTTTTTAAATTTATTTTTATAGCTATATATACTTGTTTGAACCCTGCTAGCTGAGCATCCTATCGGTTTCAGCGTCTGTGACAGTAAGTGCTGATTGATTTGGCTCCGGTGTTGGGGGAGAAGTCAGCAGGGAGTGAAAGACGGTCCAGGGGAATAAAGAGGTGGAAACAGAGATATCCTGTGAGATATAGGCAGCCTCAATGAATAAACCACAGAGGAAGAAGAAAAACAAAGCATGCATGAGAGAGAATCCATTTCAGAGTGCTTTGCCTAATAAAGTCAAATGCAATTAATGTCTTGTGAAGTGAAAAGCGTCTTGTTTGTAATGACAAAATATATATATATATATAATATATAATATATATATATATATATATATATATATATATATAGTCATAAAGAATTTAATTCTTCAAATTCTTGCTACTGCTAAAATACAGATCTTCAATGCATAATAATATTGCTTTCTCCAGTGAAAAAAAAAAAAAAGAAAAGAAGTCTTGTCTGAATCTGGAGAGGAATATGCACAGATCAAGCAGCGTTTACAGGCAAAAACAGTCCAAAACAGTTTTAAACAAACATGTCTTTGGGTACATTTTTTTGGCAAATTTTCAAGTTTATGTGAACTATTCAACATTGTATTTAAATTAATATGACTGATGCCTTCCAGTATGAATTTGCCAATGTCTACACATATACATAAATGGAATTAATATTTAACATCTTCAGTCAGTAAGCATTCACAAAGATGAAATATATTTTCAGGGAAACATAAAAGATAGAGCTGTATAGGAGACAGCAATAAAAGTAAACTCTCCCATACTGTTATGACATTCATTCGACTGACTGCAGCCTGTTTGGACTGAAGTGAATGGGAACACTAATGGCACAATTACAAGGGATTCGCCATTTCTGCTGGCATGAGGACTGTACTTTCAGCAGCCAGTTCAGCGTGGCATGTACATTTTCAGTTCCATTTAGTCCTGAATAATAGGCATTCACTGTGAACGGTCATCATGTGAGTGGCTGAAAAAGGCCCCCCTGGGGCCCCAATAATGACAGGATTATATTCTCAATTGATACTGCAGAGTCTTTGTTTGTACATGATCGTTTAAAAAAAACAACAAGAACAACAACAACTCATAAGCTTTAGACTAAGATGCTACAAAGATCATTGCGCCAAGTGCATTGCTGTTTTGACAGAAAAATTATTGGGATTTACCCATCAATTCATGGTCTTTGCTAACCATAACACTATGTAAAGATATTAATATTAACAAAAATGTTAACAGTATAACAGTGTAGCTTGAGGAGAGACCATAAGCAAAACACAACTATAAGCTATGCATAGAGCGGGCAATTATATAATTATTAGTGCTGTTAAACAATTAATCGCGATAAAATAAAAGTTTTTGTTTACATAATATATGTGTGTACTGTGTATATTTACTATGTTTATATAAATACAAACACACGCATGTATATATTTAAGAAAATATGTTTTATATATAATATAAAATATGATAATATAAATGTATATACATGTAAATATTTTCAAAATATATCCTGTATGTGTGTGTATTTATATATACATAATAAATATACACAGTACACACACATATATTAGATAAATAAAAAACTTTTATTTTGGATGCGATTAATCACGATAAATCATTTGACAGCACTAATAATTATAAATGTGATGTTAATTATATTATTATAAAATTAATGTTAATAGAAAATTTATGTAAAAAAAGATTTTAAATTAATTGTTGGGTCACAGTTTCAAAGATGTAGCATAATTTAGATCCGTCTGAACAAACCGATTCACTAGAATGAATCAGACTTTCCAATGCTTCAGTTCAGAGAGAGGACTGTTTAGGCTGAACCGATTCACTAGAGTGAATCGATTCACTAAAAGAATCAGACTTAGCTATGCTACATTTGAGAGAGAATGAACTGATTCATTTGAATGAATCAGAGTTTTCGACGCTATGAGAGAGAGTGAGTGCGTTGGATTCGCTCAGCTGAGGAGTTAAAATACAGCATTTGATTCGCTACACAGCTACTCCTTTGATCAAGTAGCAAGTTACTAGAGAAGCTGAACTATGTGTGACGCTGTTCTCTCAGCCTACTGAAAAACAGGTAGCATCTTTACTTTTAGTTGGCTGCTTCAAGTCTGATTCTTATCACTGGACAAAGTGAATTTCTTTTTTTTCTTTTTTCTTGTTTTTCAGGACAAATATCAAAAAATCAAAATACATTTAGAGTGGGCTACTTGAAAAGCAAAAAAATGACAGAAATTTATCAAAATTAAATAAGTTTATGCTCAATACAACAACAAAACAACCTGCCAGAGAGGTAAGAAGAAGAAAAAAAAAAAAACTTTGGCTACTGAATTAAGTTTATTTTTCTTACCCCAGAATTTATTTATTTATTTTCTGGTTTTAAGCCTAAACTAACTTATTATTGATTGATTGATTGACTGATTGATAAAGCACATCATCTTTTTACATCATCTTTCTTCTGAAGTAGATGTCTCTTGAGTTAAGAATGTTTAGATTCTCAGGGAAGAAAAAAGTACTGAGTGAAAAAAATCACTTTTTGCAGTATACTCACACTTCACAGCCTTAATGAATATAAGGTGCTTTTCCATCCCGTCACGGATGATGTGAGATGCTTGACCAGACCGACCGTTCTGTTCCCTGTTACTCTGAGTCCATTGGCATGCAGGTGCGTACAGGTAAGCGACAGTCATCCATACGGCTGACACATGGAGCTATCAGCCGAGACAGTGACTGATGGCCGTAAGCGGGGCACTGGGAGTGATGCCATGCCGGAAGAGCTTGTCCTGCGGCCCCCCCATGGCAGATAAGAGATGGATACCACCCTGGATTGGGTGCTGTGGTGGATGGACGAGAGGAGGGGTAAGACTGTGTGGCTAAACCTTGAGAATAGATAGCTGGTGAATTACAGCCTCTCATCTTCAAATGTGATGGACGGGGCTGTGGAAAATGCCCGACGGAGTGAGTGCCAGCTGCTGCTGTTTGGTACTTTGGCAAGGACGGCGCGTGGCGTCTGACATGTGATGGACTATCTGATCAGTGAGTTTTTCTAAAACATAGTGGTTATATCGCATACCTTCCAAATGAATCACTGTGTCTCTTTACTCCTTAAAGGAATAGTTCACCCAAAAATAAAAATGGTCTTAAAATGTCCTCACCCTCAGGACAGCCAATTTGTCTAGTGTCTAGTGCTGTCAAACAAGTAATTGCATCCAAAATAAAAGTTTTTGTTGACATAATATATTTGTGTGTATTGTGTCTATTTATTGTGTATATATAAATACACACACACAGCATATATTTTGAAAATATTTACATGTATATATTTATATTCATATAATTTATATCATATATAACTATATTTAATATATAAACATAACATATTTTTCTTAAATATATAAATGTGTGTGTGTGTGTGTGTGTATATACACATAATAAATATACACAGTACACACATATATTATGGAAACAAAAACGTTTATTTTGGATGTGATCAATTGCAATTAATTGTTTGACAGCACTAGTTTTGTCATAAGATTTGGAGAAATGTAGCAGTAGTTGCTTGCCAGTGGATCCTCTGCAGTGAATGGGTGCCGTCAGAATGAAAGTCCAAACAGCTGATACTTACATCACAGTAATCCACAAACAATCCACATGGATAAATCATGTGAAGTGAAAAGAAACAAATCCATAAAAAGTAAAAAAAGTCCATACTCCATAATATTGCTATATCTCCAGTGAAAAAAATCATCTCGTCTGAATCAGGAGAGATATATGCACAGATCAAGCATCATTTGTAAACCAAAACAGCTCTAAACAAATATGTTGGTGGATTTTGATGTAAGAGGACAACAGGAGATGGACTTTTTCACTGGAGGAAGTATGATTATTGTTATAGATCATGGACTATTTTGGCTGGAAACGACTCTTAGTTTAAAGTTAAAACACCTTAATAATGTTTTTTTATCAGCTGTTTGGACTCTCATTCTGACGGCACCCATTCACTGCAGAGGATCCATTGTTGAGGAAGTATTGCTACATTTCCCCAATCTGTTCAGATGAAGAAACAAACTCATCTTCATCTTGGATTGCTTGAGGATGAGTATATTGTCAGCAAATTTTTATTTTTGGGTGAACTATTCCTTTAAACACACATCAGATTTTCAGTTATTATACATGCACCAAAATAATTTGTTTACAATTGGACTGATGTCTCAATCAGACTGAAAAGCCTTAATATAAGCACCTCAATCAATTAGAATGAAATTTTGAACAGATTGAAAGGAGTAGTGTAGACCGGAAATAACCTGATCAAAAGGAAAATATTAAGCATGTAAATGCATATTTCTTGATCAGATTCAATCTGATGTTCATCAAATTCTGAAATCGCATAGAATTTTTTATGTTTGATGAGAATTAGAGCATGCAAACATCTGTGGAGAATAATTGGTATGAAGGGGATAGATCTAGCATCAATGGGAAACTAATATACATTTTAGCATGGCAAAGTTTTGGATAGACTGATGCAGAATTTATGGAGTGAAGCATGCTAATATATGCTAAATGAGTGTAATGCATAGTATACTGTACAGAGATGAGTCACCTCTGTAGGGGAGCAGAGAAAATCCTCCAGAGACAATGTGCAATCAACATTCTGTCCTCGTCCTTCACATCCTCTTTTGCCTATTGCTGCAGGCTACTACTTTATAATCTGGGATTGCTTACCTGCCAGCCAACCCGTATCTTCACGTCCCACTCACTGACCGGATGAAGTGTTATACAGATTTTCATATGTGTACTCTTTCAATTATTTATTTATTTTGCTGTTTAATGCATGCTCACGAAAGCTGCATTTATTTGATTAAAATACAGTAAAAACATTAATAATTTGAAATATTATTGCAATTTAAAATAACCATTTTCTATTGCAATATATTTTAAAATGTAATTTATTGCTGTGATGCGCAGCTGAATTTTCAGCATCATTACTCCAGTCTTCAGTGTCACATGATCTTCAGAAATCAGTCTAATATGCTGATTTGCTGCTCAGTTTCTTATGATCAATGTTGAAAACATATGCGCTGCTTCATATTTGTGAGGAAACTGTGATATAAATGCCTTTATTGTTTTTTTTTTGTTTTTGTTTTTATCTTGCTTATACTTTTGCTTCGCAGTGTATCACAGTTTCCACCAAAAAATATTAAGCAGTTTTTATTACAGATAATAATAAGAATTAGAACAAGAATAAATAGCATTTTAACATGTATTAAAATTGGAAACAGTTATTTTTATCAGAGTTATGATACTGAAAATCCAGCTTTGCAACACAGGAATAAATTACATATCAAAATATGTTACAATAGAATGTTGTATATTTCACACTATTTTCTGTATTTTTGATCAAATGAATGCAGCCTTAATTAACATAGACTTCTTTGAACATTAAAAACATTTTAGAAAATTACTTACTGACCCCAATTATTTTGACAGTAGTGTATGACATAATTTATTAATAATAATAATAAACATTTTAGAATGTATTAGATTATTTAATAAATTTTATTGTAGTTAAATCATCTGATTAAATTACATATTTAGGTTATGAACTTGGTACTTTGGCCTGAAGGTGGGTCTGATTTCTTGGAAAGTTCTGTAGTAATTTTTCCAAATGTAACAATAAAAATACCCTAAGTTCTCAGCCTCAAATTAGCACTGTTTTCTGAAAATGACTTATATGAACAGCATGATTTTTTTTCTTTTGCATTATCAAATTGTGTTGGCAAGGGAACTAGTCCAGCACCTGGTTTAGACTTCATGAATATCAGTTATCACATCCCACCTGTGTTAAATTGGCGGTAATTTAGAAAAAAGGACACAGCTTGGAGGGTAGACAGGGTCGTTCCGCCCCGCAGACATGGCCTGTCGAAAAGTAAGCAGCAGACAGCATTGATTGTCTCCTTATTACCACCGTGCCATTTTGCATAAGCAGCACAACGTGCTGATGGAAACAAGTGTGGCTTCAGGTGTGAAGCAGACATCCAGAAAATTAGTTAGCCTCTCTCTCTCTTTCTCACAGCACATAAAGGCAGCTATCTAACGAAAATGTCAACCATATCAAGGAGCAGGAGCAGCCGGCGTGACCGAATGCTCTCGACCGGATGACCTTGTGTCCACAGATGTACTCGCTAACATTTGCGTCAAAGAACAATGAATGTTCTGGACCATTCTGCAAGAAATGTTTCAGAAATGAAAAGATATTTTATTTGTTGCAAAATGTGTTGTTTGCATTGATGGATAGATATGGGCATGAACTCACCGCTCCTGAACCTTTTACTTCATGTATATATGCAAACACACACACACACACACACACACACACACACACACACACACACACACATACCTCTGACTCTTAAAGGGACAGTTCACCCTAAAATGCAAACTATCGTCATAATTAACCCTATAAAAGTCTACTGTGTAATATTTGAGATGCAAATTAATAAGGTCTCTAAGGGCTCATGTTCAAAAACCTGTTGTACTCAATGCCTTCTGTCATCCGAATGATAGTTCATACTTTTAGCAAGTAAAAGGCCTTTTAATATCATTGTAAAAACACCCTTCAGCTTGTGGCTAATGTGTCTTTTTGCTGTGAAATCTTAACTTATTTTAATAAAGTGCAAGTAAGAATACAATTTATATAGTATTCTTAGTAATATGAACACTAACTGGACTGTATAAAATCAAAGTTCTTAAAATGTGAGTATCAAATATGATCCATCAAGCTTTTGAGGAACGTTTATTTGTTCATCTCTTAATCATCGTTGTATTGCATTGCATTATATGTTTTGAAACTACAGACATTTGATCTTAAAACTAAGCATTTAAATAGCATCTTACTAAGACATTATTGGGACATACAAAGTGACAACTGATATTTATATGCATTTTATGTATACTGTTATTAAGATCTCATTGATTTACAAGCTGTCAGAATTCCATCTCTTTGACCATATAAATATCATAAACTGCACCAAATTGCATATTTTTGCTCAGATGGGGATGTTTTTTTCTCCTCTATATGAGCTCCATATTCTCATATCATACTATATAAGCCATAAATGCCTGACATATCACATAATCAACAGAAGACAAATACAAACTTTTTTTTTTACTTTTTTTTCTATTGTTTATTATGTATTTATTTTTTGATTCTTATTTTTTTCAATATACTGTTAAATTTTTTTTCTGACAAAAACTTTTCTGACTGTTGTTTCATATGTCACCCTCATGTCATTTCAAACCTTTTTGCCTTTTATTTATTTATTTTTTTCTAAAAAATACTAGTACCAAAGAATGTTCAGTTTTGGTAACCATTGACTTCCATTGTATTGGAAACACACACAAACTGAGATGTTTCCTAAAATTAATAAATTATTTTATATTCCGCAGAATATTAAAGAATGTACACTTTAAAAAACAGCAATTGGGTTGTTTTGACCCAGCGGTTGGGTTACTGCCCAGAAGGTTGGGTTAAACATTTAACCCAACTGTTGGTTGAAAAGAAACCCAATCGCTGGGTTGTGTTTAACCCATCATTTTTTATGAAGACTTTTTTTTGGGTGAACTGTCCCTTTAAGTGATCAGCTATGCTTGACTCACATATAGGTCCTCTTTGCCAAAACAAGCAGGGCTTCATTTCCATTTTTCTGCCTCATGTTTTTCACCTCGTCCCTCGACCCCTTTCCTCCTTAGAAAACTGATTACAAATGGTCAATTTGAAAATGGAGTCTGAAGTCCCCAAGGCCACCCACTTGTCAAACTGAAAAAGGCACGAAGGACGAACAGGAGGCCGAGTTGCCGCCCGCCCGGAAATGGCGAGACGAGAGAGAACACATAACAAATTCCCCCGTGCGCCGCCGCAGCTGCCTGGCAAAAGAAGAGAGATGGGGGAACGTGGGGGGCTTGGATCTCGAACATCTCGCCCTCAGCATTTATATCACAAGTCTCCACAAAGCAGCCATGGATCATTCCAGTCACTTGGTGTTAGCGCTATGGAGAGAAAAGCCATGGGCTGTCAGCGCGTGCAGGCCTTTCATATTTTACCAGAGACAGCACCTCTCTCCCTCCATCTCACTCAAAGCTAAAGCTCGCCTTTGAGGACAATATCTTCAAAATCTCTCTCGCTCTCTCTCTCTCTTTTCCTGCTGAGAGGCTATTTTTGAATATGTTGCTGCCCTGCTCACTAACCGCTTGAGGAATCAAAGTTCGCCTGTCCTGCAGTACTAGATGTGGCACTGTTCATTTTTCTGTCAACAACAATTTAGAAAGTCTTTGGTTTGGGATGGCTTTATAACGGCTGATCTGGGTTGTTAAAAGCAATACTGGGTTTATTTCTTAGAATCATTGCCTGTATTGCAGTTACTTTACCATGTTCTTGTGAGGTTGACTTTATTATTTTAGTGGTTATATGAATCATTGCCTGTAATATATATTATTATTATATTATATTATATTATATTATATTATATTATATTATATTATATTATATTAAAATGGGTTGGGGGTCTCTGAGACCCCCACAGAACACATGCTTTAAACTTGTGAATGGGTTAAGTCTAACACCAGACTTTAAAGCCGCAAACAGCTGAAGAAAACTGTTTCTAATGCACACGATTCGCACAGAGGGAGTTCATAAAGGTCAGCAGCCTTGTGAGTCATTTTGAGAATATTTTTTTCAGCTGTTCATTTCTATTATAATTAGAAAGTAAAGCTCCTGAGATTGTTTGGGCCCTTGACACTTATGATTCACCAAAGAGCATCTCTAATAAGATGGGATGTATATTTTTAACAAAGTGTTCCTACTTCTTTTCAAAAGAAGCTTACCTAGCAAGTACATGAAGGGCTGACTCAGACAACAGACAGAAAATTAACATTTTAGAAGTCAATGAACTGGTGGCACAAAAACCCATGAAACATTGCTGAAAACTAGATAAATGTAAACCACAGTGAGTCGTGGAGAGTAGAAAACTCTCCAGCAAATCTTTACCTAACTGAACTACAGTAACAGTCAGTGTCAACTATCCAGCCATACAACTGCAACATACAAATTGTTTTCCAGTACAAATATTTAAACATTCTTAAATCAAGATACATTCACTTGAGAAGCAAAATGACAAGATATTAAGGGTTGGATTTACTCAACAGGGCAAATTAGCACGAGACTACAATCCCATAAAAGTGCTGATTAGAGTGGAAAGTTTTGCAGATGATCTATAGAAAATGTGCAAATAAAGAACACAGATGCAGCCGGATCATTTCCATAATGACCCCATAATCCACCAAGAGCAGCGCAAATTAGCAGCTATTTCAAGCTCACAATGGTTTAAGATATGCTTTTTTGGGGCATTAAATAATGGCGCATAAATCAACTACCTCAAAACTTTAGCAAATCACTTTGCTTGATTCATTTAAATACTTTCCTCTCATAAATGTTGTGTCTGAAAGGGAAATTCCTGCATATGCCTGTTCAATAAGTTCAGCTGCCCAAAACAAAACAAAACAAAACAAAACAAAACAAAACAAAACAAAACAAAACAAAACAAAACAAAACAAAACAAAACAAAACAAAACAAAACTGTTTTCCAGTACTATTATCTAAACAGTCTGGAATCAAGATACATTAACTTGAGAAAAAAAATTATGCCAATGAGGCAAAAAAATAAAATAAAAATATAAATAAATAAATATTGAATTAAGATTAATTTTCTTAACCCATTGGCAGTTCTTTTTTTTTTTTTTTTTTTTTTTTTTTTTTTAGAAAATAAGACTTAATATCTTAAGCCATTTTGCGTCTCAAGTAAATGCATCTTGATTCAATAATATTTTGATACTTTTACTGGAAAACAAGACAAAAATACTAAGAAAGAAAATCATATTTTGCAGTGCGCTGGTGCAAGCTGTTGGCAAACCTAAAAAATGCATCAAAATAGTTTTTGCTTTAAACAAATAAGTTTACTGTATCTGCCAGGGAGGCAAGAAAAAAATAAAGTCGATTGCCAGATAGTGTTTCTTGTTTTTAGCATATACTCACTTCATTTTGATGAATAAAACAAGGCTAATATATCACACATAATTTTGCTTCTCAAGTTAATGTATCTTGATTTTAAAATAATTTGATATTTTTACTGGAAAACAAGACAAAAGGGGTGTTTACACAATACAGTTTTTAACAAAAGATGTAAATAATTATTGCATTGTGGATTTTGGGGGCCTGAAAATGCAAACTTTTGAAAACGGGATTCAAAGTATATGTTTTTGAAAATTATACCACCATCGACTCCCATGTAAACTACGAAAACGCAAATTTCTGACGCACATGCACATTAACTGCTTACAGTACATAGTTTTGTTACAAAGTGACAGTACCAACTACTGTGTCAACTATTGTGGGGAAGTAGTGGCCTAGTGGTTAGAGAGTTTGACTCCTAACCCTAAGGTTGTGGGTTCAAGTCTCAGGCCGGCAATACCACGACTGAGGTGCCCTTGAGCAAGGCACCGAACCCCACGCTGCTCCCTGGGCGCCGCAGCATAAATGATACCCACTGCTCCGGGTGTGTGTTCACTGCTGTGTGTGTGCACTTTGGATGGGTTAAATGCAGAGCATATGTCACATCAAAGCTTTTTAAGTTGTTTTTGTGGATTCATGTGAACAGGGATCGTTTTGACAGTGTTGAAAAACACATAGGAGAAACTTTTCTGTTTTAGTACATCATTGTCTCGTAAATGTACCATTAAAAAGATTTTGACCACACCAACTCAAGTCCCAGCCTAAATATAAACTGTTAATTAAATTTCTGACAAGACTTTGGAAAATATACTGCTATATCATAAAGGACACTTAACGCCACAACATAAACCCTACTCAGAAACTAGGATCATGCAGTGGTCCACCTAATCCCCTGATTCAGGCCAAAGCTACATTTGTCAAGCCTCTTAAAAGTTGAGTGAAGAGGAGGACTGTGTCTTTGAGAGGCTCAAGGATGGCTTGTATTCTCATTGAAATATATTTCAGGATGCAAACAGCCAACTCAAATACATGGACATGGTTACATCACTTCAGCGTCTTCCGTTACAAAATCATCTTACCAAAAATGTTAAATATAACAGCAATAAATCCTGTTCACCCCGGAGATTACTGGCTTAACAAAAAAGGACTTTCATAGTCAAAAAAAAAAAATAAAAAAAAAATTAATTGCCAGCCTATACAAAGGGTTAAATATAATCTTTACAAACAGGTTTGGGCTCAGAAAGTGAACACTTAAAACTCTAAAAAATATATCATCCCGTGCGGCAGAGGACACTATGCCATCAAATGAGCAGAACAAATTACATTACATATTTTATTCACTGAGGAATTGAAGGTCAGCATATTATACAAAATCAGCTGGTCACAAGTATTTACCAAAATTTGAAATCTGTTTTGTGTTATTGCATCGTTCTTTCTAGCTTATGCAATCACTTCTTTTACTGTTCTTTTACCTAATGAGATATAATGGGTTTCCTGAAAAAATACAGACACTTCAGCAAAAACTCATCTTTGGCTCTTTCCTCTGCCAGCAGCAAACAGAATGAAATCAAAACAGACTACAAAGTGAAACCTGTGGATGATGCAGTCAGCTTGTGTCTGATCATTTCTGATCGTGACCCAGAAATGAATTGTCGGAAAGCAATGCAACATAGATGGACAGGTTGCATCATATGCCCACATAAAATTGGCATCTAAAGTATGCAAAATACAGTAAAATGTCATTTAAATGTGAAATTAAATACAAGTTTGCTTGTAGTGAGGGTAAATGGGGTTTGTGTCAACAGAATGAACTTAAAATGGACTGTTTTCCCATTCAGCTTATGTTGTGTTAACAATCTTGCAAATTGTTGGACTTGTGCAGGTCATGGCAATATTAAGATTTTGCAGCGTTTTGCACATTTTGATACATTTGTATGATAAACAATAACTGGACTGTTTTGTAAAAATATATACACTATAGTTCAAAAGTTTGTCTTATAAGGCTGCATTTATTTGATCAAAATACACTAAATGCAGTAATATTGTAAGATATTATTGCAATTTAAAATAACTATTTTCTATTTGAATATATTTTAAAATATAATTTATTCCTGTGATGCAAAACTGAATTTTCAGGATCATTACTCCAGTCTTCTGTGTCACTTGATCCTTCAGAAATCATTCAAGTATGTTGATTTTAATGCGCAACAAACATTTCTGATTATTATCAATGCTGAAAACAGCTGTGCTTCTTAATAAGTGCCATTATTTTCCAGATTTTTTTTCACCTCAAAATGTAATAATTTTTAATACAATTTTCAAATAATTAAAATTGTAAATAAAAATGTTATAATTTATAAACCATATAAATGGTCACTTCTTTAGGGTTTAACATTATATGCAATTCCTCTTATAGACCTATATATATAAATTAATGTTCAAAAGTAAAATTAATATGAGGATGTGTTTCAAGAACATTTTAAAAATATTAAAATGCAAAATAGTAGACAGTTTGTGTACAAACAGAATGTAGTCTATAGTACAAAATTAATTCCCTTTTAGCATTTATGACAGTAAATGCACGTTGCATTTTTTAACATGCAATTTTTTTAGTCATAACTGTAATGCAAATATTTTTTGACTGTTTCAAAACAAATCATATTTTAGTACAGTTGTACAGGGTGACAGAGATAAAAAAAATAAATAAAAAAAAATACTGTTCCACATGACAGAGAGAAATATTGAGAGCTTTTTCGTCTGTCATCGGACCACAGTCACGCTGAAGGGAGAATGCTTGACAACTGGACTTGACTGAGGCTTTTGCACAAACATGTACGTGTAAGCCAGGAGACATCCGACAGATCGCTTCTGAGCAAGTCAGCACAAATAAACAGGGATCTACACTCCATTCCTTGCAAAGACTCTGTAGTTGTCTGTCAAACAGAGCTGGCATTTCAAATTCACAGCAGGAACATATGTCCCTCCATCCGTTTTCAATGCGAATTCTGTATGTCACTGTTCGGATGTTATTTATTTGTGCAACATCACAATTTGATTAACAATTGTTTTTAATCTAAACTTACTAAACTGGAACATAATAATTAAAAAAACAAACCAAACAAAAACACTTTCTCTACAGTTGTGGTCTTGTAGATTGACATATGATATATTTGTCATATGATATAATTGTTTTAAAACAGTTGATTGAGCCTATATAATTTTAAATACTTAAAATAGCAACATATCTTAAAATTATAATAAAAAAATGCATGTTTTTTGAGTATTTTACTGAATATCTGACTAAAATATGTTTTCATATGTTTTTTTTCTCAAGTATCATATTTGATATATTTATGGCTCATATAGTATGATCTTGTGGGAATATGGGGCTCATATCAAGGAGGAAAAACACCTCGATTTTATTCAGAAACCCAAACTGAGCAAAAATATGCAATTTGATGCAGTTTCTGATATTAATATGACCAAAGAATAAAATTCTGACAGCTTGTAATGTAAATCTATGAGATCCTTATAACAGTATCGCAGACTACTTACATAAAATGTATAAAAATATAAGTTGTCACTCTGTACCAACCAGTAATCATACAGTATTTTCTAGTAATATGATATTTAAAAGCGCTGTAGATTTTATTGTGGGGAAATGAAATACATCATGCAAGTAAAAATTCCTTAAAAGCCCGATGGTCATATTTGATACTAATATTTTAATATGTTGTATGGATTAATACACTTATAATAAAAAAGTTGCTAAAAAATATTAACTACTAATCAGATGACAGAAGGTGTGTAGATTGCGTACAACTGAATTTTAAGCAAAGATTCGATCATGTTGATCATTTAGACACCTTAGAAATGTGTGTATCAAATAATAGCCATTACAAGGTGAAAAGGTTGTAAGTGCTCTGACAATATTTGTTAATCTTGGACACAAAGACACACACCTTTGCTATAATGGTAAAAGTCTCTTTGACTGTAAATCCCAGGTCCATCAGTGTGTGCCTCTTGACTTAACATTGATGGACCAGTTACTTAACACAGGCCAGTGACCTCACACCTCGACCACTTAACCTCGTTACCACAAGTGACCTCGATGAACCTCACGTCGCTGACCTTAGCTTTCTACACTCACACTTTCAGACAAACACGTACAGGCCTATACATAGACAAATGAACAAACACACCCACATATAGATGCTCCACAATACATTCTCGCCCACATTGTGTGTCCTCACTCCCCAAAGCCTGTAAGATTTATTCCCTTTTAAATGAGCTGTCATTGAATTAAACAACAATGCTGAGAAAATGCTAGTTGGCATCCTTCTCCTGGCCTGTGTGCAGCTGAAAATAGCTGGTGATAATTGTAATGACCCAGTCGTCCTCTGCCCGCCCATTCAAAGGCACACGGGTCTCACGTGTGTGTGTGTGTGTTTGTGTGTGTGTGCTGCCGGTCGTTCCTGACACTGCCTTGGCTGGGAATCCGGCAGAAGAGGACGGGAAGGATGCTGTTTACTAAGAACGCCATCGTCGTTCAGCACTCTTCTTATAAAAGCAGATGCTTAATGTTGTGTGTGTTTTTAAAACTGCATCCAAAAAGTCAATGAGTGAGAGAGATAAACAGAATCTGAGCTGAAACTAAATTCAGCTGAAGTCAGCGTGAAGCAACACCTGCAACCCATTTCGTTTCTTTCATGTGTTGTATTTCTATATTTTCTCAGTGGAGAAAAACAGGACTTCATTTTGTCCATTAGAAATTGATTGAAAGGTGGACAGCAATACTACAGTTGGTAGTCAGTTCTGGAGAACTACCAAGAAGGTACCTATTATCTGGTGTTTTAAACAGTAAATACAATTTAGTAGCAAGTATTCTCAAAATGTCTGGTTGTGTATGTTTGCCAAGTTTCTTACTTTGTAATTTGAATTTTGCAGATATAGGTCAATTTATTAAAATGCACAATATCATAATTTGCTTATATCGTCACAATGCATAAATGTTCAATCTTTTTTTTTTTTTTTTTTGCCAGCATGATCTAGAGCAACGGTGTGCAAAATTTGGTTAAGATTGGAGGAGTCTAGCGAGAAAAAAAAAAAAATCTATAGACCATCAAACTATTTGAAATAGTGCTGTCACTCATTGATGGAAACTTAAAGGTATAGTTCACCCAAAATGGAAAATTTGATGTTTATCTGCTTACCCTCAGGGCATCCAAGATGTAGGTGACTTTGTTTCTTCAGTAGAACACAAATGGAGTCTGTCAGTCTTATAATGTAAGTGGATGGGAATCACGGCTTTGAGAGTCAAAAAAACATACACAAACAAAACCAAATTAAACCCTGCAGCTTGTGACGATACATTGATGTGTAAAGACACAAACGATCGGTCTGTACAAGAAACTGAACAGTCTTTATATCGTTTTTTTACCTCATATTCACCGCAATGTCCGAACTGTCTTGAGCGCGTTCTCAACAGCCGGCACGTGACTTCTTCTGCTTCTTCTTGCTTTACGACAGATCGCAGACTAATAAGTGAATTACCGCCACCTATCTCTCAAATGGACCACTGAAGAAGAAGAAGATGACACATCACGCGCCGACTGTTGAGAATGCGCTAAGGACGCGCTCAGGACATTTTAGACATTGCGGTGAATCAGAGGTAAAAAAACCCCATACAAATACTGTAAGCAGATAAACATCAAATTTTCATTTTTAGGTGAACTATCCCTTTAAGAAACCTTGATGATGTCAACTGAGAAGGAAAGTCATTTCAAAAGGCCAAGCTATCATATTTTGATGAAATATTAAAAATTCTTTATTTTTCTTTGGAATAATGTGCATTGATTAATTGTGCACATTAAGACCTAGAATGTGTACATTAAGTATCAGTTCTACACAAAGAATGTGGTCATATTTACAATGTGTTACTTGCCACTGAGTGAAAATTGTTGTTGAACAATTCATGTACGAATTATCCTCAATAAGATCTTTAAAACACATTTAGAAAATAGATGGGGGTGAATTTTCATTTCATGCTGACTTTAAAACTCCTAAACATTGCTGGTGATTTTTGTGTCTTGGTGTTTTTGTTATATTTGTATTTAGGTTGAGAATTTGTTTGGAGTTATTGGTTTGATTTATTGGTTTGTTATTTGGGCTCCAAAATCAATACCATATATCATTTTCACTTTGATAATGGATAAAATGGGACTTCATATACTGTAGCTAATGGAAAGACCAGATGAATCAGTATGAAGATACTTAATGCATTTTACATTCTGTTTTAATGACTAATGCAACATGCTCATGTTTGCTTAGAGCAAATCCTTACTGTAATACACATTTATAGCACTATAAGACAGTGAGACATTTCCCAAATGGCCAGTCCTTGATCAGAATCAAATTTCAGCTTTTTTTCATGGAGGATTTCAGCTGCAGCGGCGCTAAATTTCCACACTGTATAATTAATCCACGTCAGGTAAAATAGCTGATGTATAAAGTGTCTTTGATGATGCAATGGTTCAATGCCCTCCGCCTGTACCATCCAGTGCATTGTTTGGCTCTGAAAATGAAATATGGCAGCCCCAAGGATGCCATTTCTTCAATGCGTTCATGTCTCCAATGTACAGTAAAGAAGCATGATGTTGGTTCACTGTTGAGTGAGACATTTTAAATGCACTAGGAAAAAAAAGAAGAAGAAAAAAAACACCCTCATGCCAGTCATTGAGAAATACTAAGTCACTCTTGACCAGGAAATAAGAGTTGATCTATTAATCAGGGCATTTACTATTTGAACGGTTGAACATTGGGATTTATACCAGGAGGCACATTCTTATTTTCATGCACATGCACATGCACATAAGCATATCTGTCTTACTTTGAAGAAATTATTCATCCTCCCAGCAATTTTCCAACTGCCTCTCTGATGCTGTCATGCTGAGCCATGCTGCTTCTTTGAGGATTGAGGTATTGACCGTCCAGATGAATCATTTACGGGAAAATAGATTCAGATTCAGTCAATTCCACAAAGAGCTGCAGGTTTTGACAAGCACACCAGAAGCAGGGAAATAAATGTAAACATGAGATGGAAGTGTGTCCTAGACTCCAATTTTTCAGAAGTTGAATATTTCTTTTTGCAGGTACTGACTGCACGATTTAACAACAACAACAAAATCCATAAAAATGGCATTTGCTCAGTCACTCTCGCTCCCTGCCTAAACCTACACCAACACAGCCAGATGCTTTCAGGTGATGCTTCTTATGACTCACTACCTTAAAAGACATTTTCTTTAACCCTAAAGCATAACACAATGCAATAGGAAATTCAAAATATGGGAAAAAATGTATATAGAAAATTCATATTAATAATGCACTTGGCCTTATTACTACAGACTTATATACAGTGCTGGGCAGATTACTTGCAAACTGTAGTCCATTACCGATCACAAATGACAAATTAATGAAAATTATAGTTAGTAACGTAATCTATTAAGATTTCTCATTTTAGGTAATGTATTGTGACTACTTTTTGATTACCTTTGAGCCTAATTTATCACAAAGATTTGAATGGGATTATTGTATACCATGTTGATATAAAAAAGGGAAAGAGGAACAAATAAATTATTTTAAAATAAAAAGGGTCAAAATTGATTGAACTACTAACATGAAAAATTCCCATGAATTTTAGAATATCTCAGGATTTTACTTGTCTCCCTTTTGCTACAATGCACTTCAAAAGATAGTTCACCCAAAAATGAAAATTCTGTCATCATTTAAACATTTTCAGTTTTTGGATGAATTTTATAAGTCACATGACATGCAAGAACCAAGTTTGTTGTTATTTGACACATGCATGACATTCTGTTTGCTTTGTTTTATATGTAAAATATTTAAATATGTTCTTAGTCATTTGGACCCCACTGTATGTAATCTGCCTACATAATTGAAGTATGGAGCAAAGAAAACATAAATCCCGTTTCTTCAAATGTTTTCAAATGACATAATCAACCTTTTAAACTTGGACTTTGCAGGTCTACCACTCACAAATCAGTGAATGTGATTATCTAACTTAGGAGAAAAATTGTCTAAGCACTGAAAGAACATGCATTAGAGAAAAATGAAACAACACCGGATTTGCAGTCAGCCAAGGATAGAAGGGCTGCTGGGAAATAGCGGCGTAAAACTTCTAAAGCCCATTTCAGCTTTCAACAGATAATGTGTTCCATTGGCGGCCTCTCAAAGGATGAGGGATTTTCAGACTCATTCTAACCCAGCACTCATTTAGAACTTATTAAACTCATTACTGACCCAATTGTACATATTTAACATTTGTGGGTCCATTTCCACTTCATGACAGAGAGATGAGGCTGAAACTAGGGAGCTTTACAATACCTATAAAAAACTGCTGAAGCATGCAGATAAGCCCCAAATGGCAGCGATTTATCAAGTGATCGTGCCAATTAAGTAGTGAACTTGAACGGGTCGCTTTCTACCAGGTCTGTGGAAGGCAAAACCTAACCAAGATCCACTTGACAACAGCAGGATTTAAAATCCTGTTTCAAAATAACTTGGGTAATTTGATTACATTTGTAAGGATAAACCATTTGATGATTAAGTTGAAATATGATACTGGAGTTATTCACTGCAGGATGTGTAAATTATACATATCTCTGATTTGATTTGTTTTAGGTTTTTCACCCAATTGGAACCAAACCAGTGCAGAAACATTCTCTGGAGTTTGTTTATCAATAATTAATTTCCAATGTCCATTGTAACACCAAATTGTTGAAGGGGGCGTGGCCACTTTTACGAAAATGGCTGTAACTCTTGAATGGAATGAAATTTTTTAAACAAACTTGGCTCACATACATATTTGGAGACAATCTGAGGGCATGTAAAATATTACAGTGTTTGGCTACTTGGTGGTGCTATAACAAGAAGAAGAAGAAAAAAAAAAAATGAAAATGGCCCTAACCCTACCTCTGCAATTGTTGTTGAAAATTGGAATACATTGTCTACTTTTGCAAATTAGTTCTAGGTTTTTCACCCAGTAGGAACCAAACCCATGCAGAAAAATTCTCTGGAATCCATTTATCAGTAATTATCAAAAAAAAAAAAAAAAAAAAAAAAAAAAAAAAAAAAGACTTCAACAGAATGAGATATTTTAATCAAATTTGGCTCACAAGTGTATGGTCTCAATCTGAGGTCATGCAAAAATTATGATCAAAAATCCTGGTGCTTGGACATTTGGTGGCGCTATAACAAGAAAGAAAGAAAAAAAATGAAAATGGCTCTAACTCTGCAACCACTGTTTCGACTGACTTTGAAAATTGACATGCATCATCTTTGTCCAAGGTGCAATCACTGTCTATGAGATTATCGACATAACTCACAGCAGTTTATGAAGTTAAATAAATGGCAGCAAATTATCAAGCAATCGTGCCAATTAAGTGGTAAACTTGGTCACTTTCTACCAGGTCTGGCAATACTTCCTAGTTCTATGGAAGGTGAAACCTTAACTGAGATCCACTTGGCAACAACAGGATTCAAAGTCTTGTTTAAAAATAGCTTTGGAAATTTGATTATATTTGTGCAGATAAACCATTTGATGATTAAGCAGAAATCTGATACTGGATACTTCACGGCATGATGTGTACATTACGCGAATACCCTTGTGGAAAACTAAGTACTTGGAACATAACACTAGGATCATGAGGGTTTATTGACTCCAAGACTTTAGGCCGCCACATGAACACTTACATACGCAATTAAATCTGCTGTCCAATTGTAAAAGCTGTTCCAAATGAACAGATTTATGTTTTCACAACACAAACTAGGAACTTGGAACGTCTCATAATTCAACCGTGCACCGAGATCTGTTGGAACAGAAAGCGCCGTGTCCTCGCTGTCTTTGGATGGCTTTAAAACACGAGGGGAGAGAGGAAACAGATTGGTAGCCTTAGGTATGTGAAGGCAGGCCCATTCCCCTTGAGAGATGGATTAAGAGAGAGAGAGAAAATGAATTATTGCACTTTAAATAGCCTTTTGGCTTTCTTTGTCCCATCCTATTTCATTTTCCAAATGATGGCTGGACTTGAATGATATTCAGTTCAACCGTCCGTACTTCTATCAGCTACGTTCCGCTTTATTATAAGTTCACTTTAAGTTCATTTTCGACATATTACAGTCAACAAAAGTACAAAAAACTATTACATCTAACTTAGCCAAAATAGGCCTTTCTGTCTTGCATAATTCAAATAACTAGTTTTAGTTGCAAATCTATACACAGTGTTGGTGCAAAAGATTCAAACAACACTACATAAGTTAGATTCAAGAACAGCTGTAAATATTAAACCAGTCAATGCAATCTAAAATACAGCAGAACCATCTGCCCATATGTCAGACAGAAAGTTAGAAACAAAATGGAAGTGAGTAATGGTTGAATAATATACTGCATTATCACTCTATATGGAAATGGAGCCCTCAAGCTTGACAAAACAAACAAACAAACAAACAAAACAACAACAACAAAAAAAAAAAACTGTAGGTGTTGTAATTATTTCAGTTACTCTGGATTTTGTTAAAGGGATACTCCACCCCAAAATGAAAATAATGTCATTAATCACTTACCCCCATGTCACACAGCAGAGGAGACATAGGGGAGACCGTTAACAAAGGAATTGTTGAATAAAGTTGTTATTTTTGTTTTCTTCGCTTACAAAAAGTATTCTCGTCGCTTCATAGCATTACGGTTGAACCACTGATGACAGATGAACTATTCTGACAATGCTTTTCATACTTTTCTGGAGCTTGACTGTTATTTACTTGGCAGTCTATGGGACAGTCACAGGCCTCCCGGATTTTATCCAAAATATCTTAAATTGTGTTCTGAAGATGAACTAAGCTTTTACGGGTTTGCAACGACATGGTAAGTGATTAATGAATTGATGAACAAATTAATGACAAAATTTTCATTTTGGGGTGGAATATCCCTTTAAGACTTCTTGTGCAAAACTAAGATCTAGCTTCATCTAAAAGCTGAAATAATGCAGTTAGAAATACTTCTGTGGCCTTTTTTAGGTCCTGTCTGTAAAACTTTTAAACACAAGAACAAGAAACACATTTAAACGGAGACTTTAAATTGTTGAAGCCCTTTGAGGAATATTTCTTGATTATTCACACAGCTTGAAAACTCTGCCATTGATCAATGTCAGGGAATAATTTTTGAAGAGCAAAAATCACAATGCAGTTTCACAAAGTTTAAATGTATCCCATTTTAAAACAAAGCTCTAAATGTATCATAAGGAGACAAGCAAAATCTTTATGCTGATCAGGACTATTATTGTTAACTAAAACTAAAACTATACTGATGAACACATTTTTCTTAATTGAAATGAAATAAAATATAAATATTAGATGAAAAACCTAAACTAAATGAAAATTAAAGCTAAAACTAAACAAAAAATCCATTAAACCTAAAAATTAATATTTGACCAAAGAAAATGACAAAACAAATAAACATAAAAAATAACACAATACAATTACTAAAAGATGTTCTTTTTATAAAATATTGCATAATGTTTTAAAAAATATTTAATAGCATATAAATAATAAATCATCAAAAGTATGAGTAACTGAAATTCACCAGAGAAGTAGAAAGCGCACCATATGCGAATCCACAATGTATAGAGGCAGCAAGATGGCCACAAAAAGAGTGAATTTATCAAGCCTCGCTTTCACAACTTTAACTGGACCTGAGCCGGGGGATTAGCACCTGAGCTGAGCCCACATATGAAACCAGTTTGGGGGTTTGGGCTTTGGTCAGGGGTTGACATCACTCATGCCTTTGGCTGCACTGCAGAACGGGGGATGGGAGATCAAGATGAATGACCAGCAGGACACTGCTCCTCTATCATCATTTTAACACATATTTGTGTGTCAGTGTGTGTTTTTGTGTGTGAGAAGGAAAGACTAGTACAGTTTGATAAAGCAAAGCAAATGTGAGTTAATATATTCTTGTATTTTTTTAATATATATAAGCTTAAAGGCTTACATTCATTTGCTGCCTTAAATTTTTAAGTATAATCAAATTGGTTGTACAAGACAGTTAAACTTAAATTATATTAAACTGAGCTGAATCTCTTATAACTTAAAAAAGAAATTGGTTAAATTAAATTGAGAAGATAAAGTAATGGAAAAAACATGATGTCATGGTTTAATGATCATTTATTTATTTATTTTTACAGTGAGTAGCATGCAGAGCTGCAAAGAAAGTGAAATAATTAAAATAAATAAATAAATATTATATCTAAAAATAATTTCAAGATTGTACATTATGATTCTGTATTAGTATTTTCTTGCACTGCAGTGAAAAGTGGCTATGCATAAAATGTAACCACCTTCCAACAATACTTCTTCTATAACAGATGTTAGAAGCGATTGTGAAAGATTTTAGTTATCAGCTTGTCACCATTTATAGCAACTCTGCAACACTTAATGTGATAATATGATGGTTGTGCAATCCAGACGGCTGAGCACAAGAACCGGCGTTTGACTTTATAGCCATCACAGCTTAACTTCAAACTTCCAGACACATCCACGCACCTGCCTGGCCAGCGGTGATGAAAATGGGTTTAGGGCGCCCCATCCTGTGTTTCTGCCGCTGTTCACTGAGCACCTGTCGATAACTAATCCTGACCTTTCCCATCCGCAAAATTGAAAATAAGAATAAAATAAAATAGATGGCGGATGCTATCAAGGGGAGCTCAGTGCTGGTGGAGGAAATGGTGTTACTAATGGATTTAGAGGTGGAAAAAGAAATATATATATATATGATGGCCCTTCCTGGGCAAGCCCTTTCACCCCTGGGCAAGCTTCCTCCACACACCACAGGATCTCATTCCTTCCTTCGCCAAACCACATAGCCATCCCCATTCCTAGGCAAAGAGACAGGAGTGTATGCATTTCTGTGATTTTTTTGGGAGGGCTAGTTGTATTTTAACATTTTTAATTTAGCCACTAAAGGCCGTTCGCACACAGAGAATGATAACTATAAAAATAAATATAATGATAACTATATTAGCATTCATACCAACATATGATGGTGTTCTGTTTATTATAAGCTACAGAAACGTATTTCTGCCACATAAGAAAGAAAATCATACTTTGGTAAATCATAATAAAGACAGGAGATAACAAAATCATGACATAAAAAGACCAAATTATGAGATACTAAGTCATAATAATGAGACAAAAGTCATAACTATTCCCAAATGCCCAAAATATGATACACTGCCATAATTATGAGAGTTTAAATTATGAGGTAAAAAGTAGAAATTTTACAAACAAAAGCCGAAATTATGACATACTAAGTCATAATTATGGCATAATAGTGAAGTTATGACATAAAAGTTGGAATTATACCAAATCAAGTCATAGTTTTACCAAAAAGCGGAAATTATGAGATACTAAGTCATAATTATGAAGTCAAACTATGACATAAAAAGTTGAGATTCTGAGATAAAAAGTAAAAATTATACAAGAATAGCCCAAATTATATGTTACTAAGTCTTAATTAAACTCAGTTTCTGAAATAAAAGGGTCATAATTAAACTATAAAAGGTCCAAATTATGAGATGTCATAATTATGATAAAAATAAAAATTGACAAAAAGTTGATTTTATGGCATAAAAGTCATAATTACACCAAAAAGCCCAAATTATCAGATACTGTCATGATTATAAAATAAAAGTCAAACTATGACACAAAATGTTGAAATTGAGATAAAAAGTTCTAATTATACCAGAAAAGGCCAAATTATGAGACAAATTCATAATTAAGAGACTAGTCAGAATTATCACATACTTTGAAATTATGAGATAGAAAATTCTGGGCCAGCCCCTTCACCTCGGGCAAGCTTCCTCCACAACCACAAGATCTAATTTCATTCTTTGCCAAACCACAATGCCTAATCCTTGTTATTAGGGAAAGAGAGGGTAAATTCTAATGATCATTGCCCCTCACACACACACACAAACACACACACACACAAACACACACACACACACATACACACACACACACACACACATACATACATACATACAGATGCTTCAGCAAGTATAGTGGCAGCATCTCAAGGAAGTCCTTGTCAGCCGTTGAAGCAGGGTCAGATATGCGTGCTGGAATTGGTGTCCTATGCAGAATATGATGAGTATCTACCTGTGCTTCCACTTGCATGTTAACAGATTGCTGGGAGAGAGCGTCTGTCCTCACTTGGCTCAGAGCCAGTCATACCTGTTAGAGCTGGAAATTACCTTCACGTCTGCGCCGCAAGCATCTCCATGCATCAAGAACACTCTGCATACATTTGGGTAACATTATGCCACAACCTGTGGCGAAGATGGAATATTGTATAGATAGCTCCAAAAACTGACTGGGGGGGAAGCGAGCCTTAAGATTGCCAGCTCACTTCTTTCAGGGCTGCATCTGTTTCTCTTAGAATATTGAGGATGCTCCGTATAAGGTTGTGGCTATTTTTTCAAACTGATGTCATTTTGAGGATTTGTATACAGTGTTGTTAAAGTATATGTAGGTAAACTTATCAAAGATATCATCCTAGTAGATGAGAATTCAGATAATTCCTCATATACAAGTGATTGTAATTAAAATATAGCTGTTCAGTTTGTAGCTAGCATTAGCATTAGAAAGAGAATTAACATTTTGCAGCCATGGGTTCCTCTGGAATTTCCAATGGGATTTTAGAATTTTTTTTAACTTCCCTTCTGAGAAAACCATATAAAGCTGGTTTGCTGGTCTTGAGGCCTGTTCACACTAAGTACGGTAAATATATAATTTTAAAAAATCATTTGAAATTTTAAAGCATAGCAACTGTAACAATAATGGCACGCAGTAGAACAATACAGTTGGAATAATTTTTAAATTGATTTTGTTTTTCAGCTGATGAATGATTAAACATTGATCAGCTGATATAATTGACATTATATTTATTAATAGCTTATCAGTGGTGACTATCTCAAGTTGATGTCCATATGGCAGAAGTGTACGGAAAAATCAAGCAGTTAATTAATGAGATGTAATCAAACAGACGGTGAGCTCTATTAACAGCAGTGATTATATGTTGTGTTCAAACTTATTGCAAAATTTGTTAGTTTTGTATGTTGTCTGTTCGCTATCCTACGAACTACCAAGAGTCCAGAGTTTTGCAACCTCAGGGAGTGGGACGGATTGTAGTGTGATAGAAGACTAGTTAGATACACAGGAGCTAAACCATTTAGGGCCCTAAAAGTGAGTAGTAATATTTGTAACTGATATGGATATTCATAGGTAGCCAGTGCAGAGAATTTAATATTGGAGTAATATGATCATATCTTCTTGACCTGATAAGGACTTAACCTGCGTTTTGGACTACCTGTAGCTTGTTTATTGAAGATGCCGGACAACCACCTAGCCAGCTACACAACCAGCTATTTTTTTGACTGTAGAGGAAGTAACAGTACATCCGTCTAGATGCAAATTGTAATCTATGAGATTCTGTGTACTGTTTTTTTGGTCCAGTAAGTAATATCTCTGTCTTATCTGAATTTAATAGGAGAAAATGATTGGTCATCCAGTCTTATACTTTTTGAACACACCCTGTAACCTTAGATAATTTAGAAGTTTCATCTGGTCTTGTTGAAGTATATAGTTGAGGATCATCAGCATAACAATGGAAACTAATCCTGTATTTTCTACTAATATTACCAAGGGGCAACCTGTATATTGAAAATAGCAGAGGGCTTAGGACAGATCCTTGCGGCACTCCATACTTTAAGGGATTTAACTGAGATGATTACCTGTTTAAATAGAGAAAGTGATAGCGATCGGACATGGAGGATTTAAACCATCTTAAAGCATGCCCTTGAATAGCTGTATAGTTTTGTAATCTATCTATGAGTACTGTATGTCATGATCTATAGTGTCGAATGCAGCACTAAGATAAAGTAAAATTAGCAATGAGATGCAGCCTTGGTCTGACACAAGAAGCAAGTCATTTGTAATTTTAACAAGTGCAGTTTCTGTGATGTTTGGGCCTGGAATTCTTCATTGATATAATTTATTTGCAGCAAGGAGCACAATTGAGCAGACAACTTTTTCTAAAATTTTACACATAAATGAAGATTTGAAATGGGTCTGAAATTTGCCAGTTCACTAGTATCTAGTTGTGGATTCTAAATAAGAGGCTTAATAACAGCCAGCATGAAGGGTTTTGGAACGTGACCTAGAGATTACGACAAGTTAATAATATTGAGAAGCGGTTCTTCTACTACAGGATCTAATAAACATGTTGTTGGTTGAGATGCAGTGATAAATTTATTAAGATTTTCCTGTCCTATAGTTGTAAAGCACTGCAGTTTTTCTTTGTGTGCAATGAATGAATTACAAGACACTGTCGATTCTACATTTGTTATTGTATTTCTGATGCTATCTACAGTATTTAAATGCATTACATGCTTGTTTAAATATAAATGACATTATATTATATTTTAGTTTACCATACATGCTTGTTAGTACATTTGGCAGTACTGTACATTTTAACCATATTTCACAGACATTTTAAGTTATATCATTGAGTAGCTGTACTTGTACTTGTGTGTGTGTGTGTGTTAAAGTGTACTTCTTTTTCACAAGGGCAGACTGATGAGCACTTTTTAGCTCACTTTTTGGTCAGACTGGGAGACCAGCTAGCAGTCAAGCTAAACCAGCTAAACATCGGCTTGGCCAGGCTGAGACCAGCTATCCAGTTTAAGCAGGCTTTGAACACTAAAATAAGGATTGATATATGTTATTTGAAGAGAGTTTTTGTCCAATAATATAAATCTCACAGTGACAGCCTACCTCAAAGTTGCTAACAAGTTGCTTAAGGACTAGCATGGTTGTCTGGCTCATCAAGCACAAACCTGTGGTAGTTGTAGTGCTTATTTAGCAACTTGTTAGCAACTAACACTTGATTGTGCATAATTACCTTAAAGTTCATTAATAAAAATCAGGAAGGTGAGATTAAAATCGTATGTAGATGCAGGAAGGTGCATTAACTAGCTTCATTATACATGCTAATTAAGCACTAAAAGTCATGCAAGAAATAACTCTTCTCCCCAAATACCTCAGAGTAGTCTCTTAGTAAATTAAGAAGGATTATTTCTTTCTCCCCATTGGTGAATAATAAGCAGCTCCACATGAGAAAGAGAAACACATGAAATGTGGAGCGCTTGCATCTGATGTTACGCTGGAGGCCACTAGAGGGTGTTTTGGTATAGAATAGATAAGACCGGGCTTTCTGCTGTCTAATCTTTATCAACTGTGCTGGGAGAGATTGCCTGTAAGCCCCTGGACTGGGTTTAGCTTCAGTCTCTTTGATCCTTGTCATAAATAGGACAGCCATTCGATATGTTCAAAATGACAAGAGATGTTTCAAAGCAGGTCAGCAAACGGTAAACACGAGAGTCTCTGAACATGCTGACTTCATGTTTATTGTGCAGCACTTACATGCACAAAAGCACAAAATGTCTAAACTGGTTAAAAACATCTATTTTTCTGTTATTTTGTGAGTGCACAAGTCATGCTGAATACTTTTATGCTGCGTTTATGGCAGTGTTTGTTTTTTCCTTTTTTGGAGCTTGACAGATTTGGTGGCTATGAATTGTATGACCAAAATCTGTCAAAAATCATTCTTTTTTTTCTTTCTTTTTCATGCACTAGTAAATTTTTCTTTTTCATGCACTAGTAAATTTTTCTTTTTCATGCACTAGTAAATTTTTCAAAATTATAAATTTATTAAACTTTATCTGGTAACACTTTTTAAACTATATTTAATGCACTGACCAACATTAACAAACATTGAGCAACACATTTGTTACAGTATTTATTAATCTTTGTTAAGGTTAGTTTTCTCTCATGCACTGAGCCAGAAATCGCCAATAAATCTTAAAAAGCAATTACATAGACCAAACTTTACAGTTCTATTCCTTTCTATTTTATGAGTAAAATATTAATAAAAAGAGGGGAATGGTCATGTTTATTTAACTAATTATATAACATTTTATTCCTAAAAACATGGTGATTTTTTATTTATTTGTTGACAGTATTTTCTGAATACCAAAAGATATCCAAAATCCACTCTGGAAAAACCTAATATGTCAACAAAATGAAACAAGAATTTTGAACTTGGCTTTTTCTGATGTTCAGATTTCTGTTACACAAATTAATGCACATTTTATTAGATTTTCCAACATGCCTTCTGATGTTCGTTCATGTTTATTTTATGCTTAACTAACTAGTTCACATGCCACTTGAAATGCAAAGCACAGGGTTGCCAGGTCTGCATAACAAAACCAACCTAGCCCAATCATGGCCAGATCTATCCCAGTCGTGGTCCACTGGAAACTGGGTATCAAAATATCTCCAGAATTGCTTTCTGAGGGGTCAACAGTATATAGTCTAAGTAAAAAATGTGTTTGGAACGACGAGTAAATAATGATAGTTTTTTGTTTTTTGGGTGAAATATCAATGCTAGTTGAATTAATAACAATAATTCTCATATTCCACTGAACTCATCTTTAAATTTATGCATGCTTTATCATTTCATATAATATATTATATGCATATATTTCATATAGTATTCCTCCTGTCTTCCCCCATCATTCTGTTCTACTTTTTCTGAACGACAGCAATCAGCGTTTCAGGACAAACACATACAGATCTCCACTCTACACCACCAAGAGTGTTATTCATTGGCACAATCCATTAGCTGCTCAGTGGATGATGTGGCACCAGTGGTTTAGAAAACCAACAACCTCCAGTCAGTGATAGACTTTAAACAGAAAGGACTTTAAATATCCACAGCCCAAGCATACAAAAAACACACCCAAAGGCACACTGACATCCCTCTAGATAAATGACAGCACTTTTATTCTTTAGTCTGTCTGGATAATTTGGGAATGCCCTCTAGTGGATAACTTTACAGAGACCGCTGGGTGCTGCGTGTCTTCATTCATTAACTGGAAAGGTATTTGCTTGGGTAGACAGAGTGAATGGCACATTGGGCACATTAATAGGGAACAATTAGTTCTGAAGGAACAGAGTGGTGGCAAGAAGAGAACATAAATTAAACGCAAACTGTCCATATCCTGACCGGGATGCAGCTGCAATGCTGATAAAGTGTATAATAAACAGCTTGCATAATTGCAAAGGGCAAATTGATGTAAAATGGAACAAAATTATTTAACATATATTTATTTATTTATTTATCTAAAGCATTTTCCCAGTTGAAATCACAAAATAATATCACTATAAATTTCTAAGCCTTGCAAATGTGGGTGAAAAAACACAGGGAAATTTAAGAAATCTTCAAAAAAATCATCAATGGTAAAACATCTCCAATAATATAATGAAATATTAATGATTGATTGATGTGTTTCTTGCAGATAAATAATTTTGTCAGCTCACTGTTCAGTGGCCTTCAGAAAGTGGAGAAAGATGCTTTGCTTTGCAAGAATCTAGCCAAACCTTGAACCCTGGAGGTAGAAGCAATATTTACTTTAACAAGAAAACAAGGCTGTGAGGGATTATTATTATTTTTTTTTTAAATGCCAAAACCTATTAAGTAGCTCTAAAATGTGCTTATTGTTTACATGCAAGTGTCAGGTTAATATTTCTTGATGATCTTGAAGGTGATTTTAATCCTCAGGGTTAATTGTAACACAGACTGAATGGTTTTTCTGAGGTAAATGTAACATTATGCAACAAATCGTTTATATTTTTTAGATTTATTGACCCCTGTCCATGGCTGAAATGCTGATTGAGTGATTACACTAGACATGATTAATTTCAGTAAGTTATACTGTATTTTTCAGCACACCTTTGATGTTCAGTCATATTTATATCATGCATAACTAACTAGTACACATGCCGCTTGAAATGCGCAGCACAGGGTTGTAAATATATACATAAATGTAGCCCAATTCCACAGGAAAACCGCATACTTGGTATTACTGCTACAGTGATGTGTCATGCATCATTAAAGAGCACCAAAACAGTATTTAATGTTTGAGTTTTATTTTTTACAACTATTTTATTGATTTGTGTGAATGTATGGGGGTGGGTAGACAAAAAAAAAACAAGAATACAAAACAAAACGCAGCTATACAAATCTAGAACCCACTATTGTTTGAGTATCATAATAAATTTGACATAATTTGAAAGCTAAGACTTTGTTGCTTATCAAAAACAAGTTTCATTGAGTTTTGTTCACACTTCAGCTGAAAATGGGATGGACTAAAACATTGATTGTCAGGATTCACAAATCGATCTTGGTTCATCAAAATGAGAATAGATTAAAATAGAGAAATCAATTTTTTCAACCCAGCCCTAGCTAGAAATTCGCTGATTTTCATGCTTCTTTTTTACAACTCTAGAAATGTTTACAGTGTGAGTGAGTGTGCGTGTGCTTCAGGGAATTGAGTAGCAGAAGCAGCAAGTGTCCCATGTGTGTCCACACATCACATGCAACAGGAGCATGTGATGGAACAAAGCACTTAAGATATCAAAAGCAGGAGAACAGGGAAGCGGTTCCGACTGTTGCGAATACCCAAGACAGCCAATCCACCGAATCTTCCCTCGCTCGCTCTCTCTCTCTGTCTGCATGCACAGTGACGGTTATATCTAATGCATGACTTGTGAAGTGCATACATGTCGGAATCCACTACTTTGATCCATTGTGGATTTAAAGCACTTTGTTTAAATGCGGATATGACAGACAGGATCAATATAGATCAATTTTATGCAAACAGTCCCATTCTCTCTCTTACTCACATAGACAAACTCTTTCTCTCGCACTAAGTACACTATTGACACTTGACAGCGCTGTACTTAAAACACAGCCGGCGTACGCGTGTGTGCACACAGAACCATCCTGCACAGCTAGAATGAAAAATGTTTTTCATTTTGCCACCTGCATCAAGGATGAAGTCCCCAAAATACCTCAAATCTGTCCATCTGTCAAAGTGTCACAGCCTATGAATCATCAGTTGTCTTCAGTGCAGTGCGGTACGACAGAGCAAACTTCTCAGGAAGCAAAGACAACTCTGTCTCACGTTGTGTGTAACAGACGTTAGCGAGGGAACAGATGCCGTCAGGGGTCTCCGAACAACTGCTGAGGTGAAGGGCTTTTTACTTTATCATCTCAAATTTTAAGGATAAATCTGTGTCCTGAAGTCTGAAGTGCCATTATAATTTAATGAAAAGTTGCCAAAAGATGCCAGAGTTAATAGATGCTTTGCCATTCATCTCCCAACATGAGGGCCCAAAAGGCAACGTAATTATGCTGCTGCTTCAGATACTTTTAAGGCAGCACTGCATGTATCCTCTGTAGAAAATGCAATCCTATAATGCATTGTGATTAGATTTTTTAAAAAAATAAATCCAAAATGGTAGATGATGCGAGAAAATGCAGATTACAAAAAAGCATTTAACTTAATACGAAAACCTAAAAATAAATAAAAATAGGTAATTTTAATTAAAATAGATTGTTTTGCCTACTAGCGATTTGAAGCTTTTTGAAGCTTTGAATCAACTGAACTAACTGCTTGGCAAAGTGATACACTGTTTCAAAGATCTTGAAATGCCACAAGCCTGTAGGTCAGAATGGTGTACTATAAATGCAACTCAAACACCTTTTACAAACCAATTGCAAATGTTTTATTGAAAGAGCAATCTATTAAATGCATTCCATTAAATATGTGTCTGTTATGTGTTACTTTATTAAATTTTATTGTTTTCTTTGTTTTTATGGGGAGCTTGGTTAATCAGGCTAATAAAAGATTTTTAACTACAATTCTTCCCTTTTATTATACAAATCTGTCATTAAAATGTCTAAAATTGATCCAGGATCAGGTAAAAACCATACAGACACGGGTTTATTGGTTCACAAAGATCGGCTTCTATTGGTGGACCATTGAAATTTCAAAACATTTCAAAACAGCTAGGATGTGACAAAGCCTCTTTACTCAAATCAGTTTGGTGGTTTGATATGCTTAGAAACAAATGATTCACAAAAGTTTCACAAAGCAGTGTTTCGAAAGCAGTCACCACGACATCCTACTATTTAGCTATGGTATGTAAAGAATAATTCATGATGGGCTGTTCAGTTATTGAAAAATAATGCACTTCCATGATGATAATGCAGGTTTTTAAAGAACTTTGCCGAAGTATTTTGCCAAAGTAATATGGGAGTGTACAGTCCTGTAACTACTTCATAGTTGTGTGTTTACTGAAAAAATAATAATTGCACACCTTCGAACTTTTAACAGCCAATACTGGTATTAGTATTCTTTTATTATTGCTCTCTGAAATACTTGAACGATCACTTATTGATACTTTGCAGCATTCTGATATTCTCATATCTCGCAGCAGCCTGATATTATCCACTGTCATCCATAGTAATGGTTTATATTTGTCCGCTCACACTTGGAAAGGTTCTGTTTATTATAAGCATGCTGCTGCTTTGTCGTCTGGCCCTTTAAATTCTAGAGTTTTTCAAATGGATTCTGATTGGCTGTCACTGAATTGTTGTTCATTAAAAATCGTTCTGTTTCCAACGATATTGTTCTTCTGTGGCGTTATCATTATTGTTGTGGTGTGGACTGCACTGTTCCGATAAACTGAATGACTATAAAATTTCTAGTTATATAGTTATGGTTCTGAAGTGAAACTGGCACTAAGTTGATGTCTCAGGGATCTGTCTGTCTGTCTTTCTGGCAGTGGAGCATGAGCTGTTAGATCAGAGCAGTGTGTGATGTGGAGGGGTTTAGTGTCAGACCACTCTGCTGTGATGATGGAGTTCTCGCCTCGAATTTCAGCTTCCCGACACTCACATCACAATTCAGTCTCAACCTCTATACGCTCCATATCAGGTTAGGACTGTGTGCACCTCAGTACTGATCTGGGGCCAGTTTCATCATTTTGAAAGTGCAAGGGACAGCAAACCCAGGACACTGGTTTTAAGCCAGGCATTGCAGTTTTAAGGACAACTGGTACTCAGTTCCAGTTCTTATGCCATACTGTTAATTAATTCTGAAGAAAGTAAAAGAAAATAATAAATCTTTTAGTCTAGGTTGTCATACATTATTAGGGAAATATCACAGGAAATAGATGAAACAACACGTCTAGGCTGTTCAGTATGTAAGCATTACACACTTTTTGGCTAAAGAAATTTATGAAATGATATTACATAAGGTTTTTAAGCATATGTTGCTCTTCAATCAGTATAATGTTGGTACTGACACAAAGGCATGTCACATTACATCTCTCTCTCAGTAAGACATGGATAATAGCACTTGTCTCAGTAAAACGCAGTCACATTGATCGACCCAAATGACCAGATTACAAATCATTCAATTTGAAATTCCATATAAGCTCTCAAAACTGGTGCTATCCTCTGAATAAATGCCCAGATGAGTCTATTTTGATGTCAATGCTGTGTATACCATAACAATACAGTTGCATGCCTATTTATAACCTAAAAAAAAATATATATATATAACCTTATAAGTGTGCCTATACTGTTTATATGTCTTTTGTAAATTAAAAATGATTATCAATGATTATATAGGTTGCATCGATATCATTGTCCATATTTAACTGCACATGTAGATGGAACATATTGTGGAAAAAATATCTAATCTATTCCCATATCATTTTCTTCTTTCTTTTATTTTGTTTTTACATCCTCAAATATAAAAGTCACTCACAATCAAACAAAAGTACTGGCAAATATGAAACTGTGCACACTTTTGTAGACAAATGGGTGATTTATGTTTTTAAATGGAAGTCTGTGGCGTTAGTGACCACTTGCAAATCAAAAATGATCAGACTGAATTATATTGATTGATTTGTTAGGGATTAATATCTTTTATTACTGGAGTCTGTCCATTCCTACGGAACTACACTGTTTTAATGCCACAGCTGTTCATATAATAACTTGGTTGTCTAATGATTGGGCCTGCAGTTTTGTAAGCTTAATGTTGAATTAAATAGCCTAGGAAATTGAACTGAATTTTTAACAACATTACATGCATTACAAACAACAAGAAGATTGATATATACAGAGATGGCTTTATTGAATCTTCCACCAAATCACAGGGGAGATGGCAGCGTGAGAACTTGTTTAACTTGTGCATGCTGATTTTCCCCAGTGTCTTTTAATGTTATTAAATTAGCTTGTCATTTGTCATTATTAATATGTCATGGCCTTGTGAAGCAGCAATAACTTCTCAGAGAAAAGATCTTTTCATCTCTGACCTTGAGCCAAAATATTCATATTTGTGAACCCACTTGCAGCCATATTTCTAAATCACTAAGGCAGTGATGTTTTATTCTTTCATAGATCAAAATATGAGGCTGTGAATGCCTTTTGCCTATAAGTGTATATTTACAAATGAATGGTTTTAATTTAAACAAATGACTCAATTCGCTGATGATGTCAAAGGCATGATGACTAATGCTTTGCCTGGCGTAGCGCCACAAACGATTGGTTTTCTATTGCATCAAAATCAAAGATACATAGATCATGATAAAGCGCTTGGATAAACCAACGTGGCCTGGACATCTCTTCATTAAAGACAAAGAACTGAGAACTGAAATGCTCTTAAAAAGATAAGATACTTCAATTCATTTTCTGTGGTGGAGATAACGCTTCTGAAATACATGTGGTTTCATGTGAGATCTTAAAAAATGGGGTTAAATCTATAATATTAATTTTCAGACAGCAGAGCTCCATATAAAGTGGACTGGTTCGCCAATTGCAAAATGAAATACAAATATAGCTGCGAGCAGCAATTAATGTAAGGATGGCAGGGAGGACCAGACCAAATGCAACAATGAGCAATAAAATACATTTTTAAATCAAAAGCTATTAGCATATTTTGAAGCTTCATTCTGATTTGCCACAAAACGTTTTGAGTACTTTCAGGGCATTTTGCCGAAGACACAATGAGTTTCGTAACAATACGCCAATGCATTCATAAAATACAGAATTTTATGAAAAAATTCAAAATGGCGACACCTAAAATGGCCACAATGGGAAAATTGGGTATCGTTTAACTCAGTATGTCGCACCAAATCTAAAGAGACCAGTCATGTGATTTTTGGCCAAACTTTTCAGAAGCTATAAACAAAATTTTTCACATATCCTGACCACTCGGTGGCGCTGTGCCAAAACTGTGCAGATACACCTAGGTCATGGTTATTATTACACTAGTTTGGTCTCAATACTTTAAAGAGTTGTGGAGATATAGCCTCATGTCCATTTTGGTGTATTCGTCATCATATTTTTCACACATTTTTCTAGAGCGGTTTGACTAATCAGCTTGAATTCCATAACTTTTTGACCGATGATCTGAGCCAATCTTGGCGAAAATCAGACAATCTAGGACAAGTTCGAAAAATTTGGTTTTTCAAACTATTAAAAATCGTTATCTGTAGAATTTCACATTTTGGTATGCATTCCACTTGACAAGGCAGTCAGTAGCAGTCAGTCAAGGTTGTTATTTAGTAAACTGATTTCCACTTTAATAAAAAAAAAAAAAAAAAAAAATTCCATAAAATTTTTCTCAACTCCTTTTTAATAGTATATAAATTTTCACACCAATTTATTAAACGTTTAACAAAAAATACATGTTTAGGGCCCTATGAAATGTTTTATTTTTTTCTCACCATATTAATTATATATTTTTTATTGTTACCAAATTCTATGTTTTAGCATGTCTAACTATTTGAATGCATAAAACAACTTAATTTATTCATTTAATTTTTTCTTAAAGTAGCCTTATGATTTTTTTTTCCCTCAGAAATTCTGTGTGTATTTACATTTTTCTGGTTATCAAATGAAGGCATAAAACATTAATTTCATAATTTATCATTTAATTATTGAAAATTAAGCAAACTTTATCTTTTGGCAAACAAAGGGGATTTACTATTAAAATTAAAACATGGAATACATTTTATGTGATTATTCATATAGTTGTAGTAGTAATAGGCTGTGTACATTCTATTGTTATTTCATTATTATTCTTTTATTTTGATGGGTTGCCGTGAATACCTTTACAGTTCTGTGTATGTTATATGACGCTGGTTTTACTCAAATCAAACGGTCAAATGCTCATGAAGTGACTCTCAGAGCAGTTCTGGAGATGTTCTTCATGTGTTTACATCCTCATTTAGTGAGACGGCAGACGCTGAATTCACCGCGAGGGTCACGCTTCAGTATGTGTGTAGTAAATGGAACCGCGCGTCTGCGCCATTCATTAACCGAGACACGCAGAACATGCAGGATTCATATTTAAATCGACTTTTGCAGCTTTATATTTACAGATACTAGTCCATATTGTGATTTGATTTAAGTGTTGACCTACTTTTGGTTAATTAATTCAAAATTTGAGAAATTATGTGACATTCCGCATTAAACTGTGAATTCTATTTTTATGACTGGATAAAGACTTCACTGCAATTTTCCCACTTATCATGCGGACACTTGCCTGATGTGAACATAATATCTTACATACCTTACATTACATACCACTGGTGAAAAGGCCAGTGTAATGCAAATATATCTGAAAGGTCTGCATGAGGATATCGTCACACCCCTATTGCTTATAAAATGTATGATTCAACAGTTATTAGCATAAACATGAGTACAAATTTGAACTATTGGAGGTACTAGAGGGTTTGAGTTAGAGACTCCAAACTTGCTATGGTTAATGTTAAAACTGTCTTATGTCTGTGTGCCAAACTTTCCTGTAAGCGGTTCTAGGGGCTGCCATAGTCTAAATAGTGGAAGAAGAAGATCCTTTGGTGCTTGGCCCCTAAAAATACTCTTCCTCCCTCCTCTGTTGTTTGGACAAACAGATGCACTTTTAACTGGATAAGCGAATGTTTTAAAAATGACACACTTAATCTTTGAGCTCAATTCAGTTAAATTTGTATCTGCATTACAAAAACAAACAAAACAAAACAAAACAAAACAAAACAAAACAAACCAAATCTGATTAGATTCTTTTTCTTTTTAAAACCATAAGGCCTCCTTGAGTCAGCCAGCATTGCATCCAAGGCTGCACCTTCAAAAATCGGTAGATGTGATTGTCCTTGAGTTGTCCTAGACGGCCGCCTTCGCCCTTCTGGACTCCCAGATCTATTTACAGTCCCTCTATGCCTCTGCCAAATAAGAGGGGTTCAAATAGGGCTGTTAGGGGCCACTAGAGAGGAACTCATTTTATCACAAAATATGCTGAGAAATCAATGCGGCCTTTGAAATGGCTGTTGTCTTTATAGGCAGGCAGGGAAGTGTGTGACAAGGGTTTGTGTGTGTGTTTGTGTCCGGTTTGTGTGTATGTTCTGTTTTATATGCCCCAACAGTGGAAAAAGTAAGATTGGGAGAAAATGAACCAACAGATGCTGTTTTGGACCTGTGTAAAGTTGTCATGCTGTTTTGTCGCCCTGATGGTTTTGCTTTTAATGATTGAACAATCAAAATAAAATCTATTGCAGCACTAGTGTGGACAGTCAATGTAAACAACTCTGGAATGTCATCATATTTGGATAGTATTGTTATGAGATGGAGCCACTATTGACTTAACTGCATTTGCCCAAGCAGGGAAAAAAGCACCATTAGAGTCTGTGCCAGATCATGTTTTTGTCACATGACACACGTAGGACAGTCTTGGTGGAAGTCCAACTGGGCATGAAGTTTTGACCTTTTACAGAATTATTTAGCTTGTGATTAATTGTGTGTAAAAAGCCCACTCATCCTTTTCTTCTACAATGAAAAACTTGACACTGGAAATGGTGCAGTTTAAAGGGCAAAATGTTAATGACATTTGTGGTATGGTAAAATGATATAGAGTCAAGAAAGGTACTTGACATCATCAGGAAATAAAGATTAATATGGGGTCACAAAAGGGTCACAAAATTCTTAAAGCAAGTGGTCTATTACTGGCATTGCTGGGTGTATCCTGTTCAATTCCAAATTATTATATCACATTTTATGATATTTAAACAATATTCATGTTGTGCTGATATTTAGATTTACTACACTATTCTGAGTGTCATTTTGGTTTTATAGAACAGTTAAGGAAACTGTGACGAGAGGGGTGGGGCCGAGAGCCGTGGGAACGGAGCGAGGGCCGGTGGAGTTAATGATAATGCGCGACACCTGCGCCACTCACCGGTCTCGAGTCTCACGGAGGAGCTCCGGAAGGATAAAAGGAGGAGTGACAACAGTGAAAGACGAGAGAGGACCAGGCCTGGATTTTTTTTTTGTGTGTTTTGTTTCTGTTTGTGCGCAACAGTCTTTTATTTTATTATTTAAGTTTTATTTGAATGTTCGCTGGTTCCCGCCTCCTCCTTCCCGACTTACGAACTGTGTTACAGAAACATAACATTAAAACTGAGTAATATATTGCCAGTAACATTGTCTATTTTCTACAAGTGCTCAAAATGAACGAAAACAAAGATTTATTTTAGAAAAATAGTATGCGTAAAGGTCCAACCCTAACACTACCACTAAACAAACGAAGACAAATCATACGTAAAGGTAGGAATTAGATTGTACACATTCATATGAATTATCCACCAATTCGCCAAAGCAGCATAACTAATGCTGGTAGGTCACTGTAGTATGTCCTATTTGCTACTCAAATTTAAGCTATATACAACATACGTTTAAACAGTCACATGTATTAATCTGGTTTTTGAACAAATTGGTTGAGTGAATGATTCAGTGACTCCCTCATAAAAACAGTCACTTGTTGCCACCAGTTGGGGTGACTATATAATAACATGCAATGACAGTCACTGAAATTCGCAAACTGAGTCTTTTAAACTTGAGTCTTTGGCATTGAACTGTAACCACACTTTTTGAACATTGCACAGCAAATCAGATTTGAGGACTGTAACTAACTAATGAATAATCAAGTAGGACACCATGCAGTCTTGTGGACTTCACATGCAAAAGCATGCCAGACCTGAGTACAAATCTAGTGCATTATTTGGGCCTAATTCACTTTTAAGAAGAACTACAAAGTTGTTGTTTGGTCTGCTTCAAATAATAGGTAAGCTCCTATTTATTATGAACTGCAGTACTGTTCTTTTTTTTACCATGTCATTTAGTTTTCCTGCAGTCTCAACATCTCTATCATCGACTGTGTGAGCGAGTGCTATTTAAATGGTTCTGTGCGTCGCTCCGGGCTTCTTTTCTTAGCAAAAGAGGCTCAGAAAATAACAAGGCTGTCAGTCACCGCCTAAATTGCTACCATTCGCAGAGATATGTCAGTCTTGATTTCCAGGGCTAGGTTGTAGTTTATCTTCCTCTTCCATCCAATTAGGATACAAGTTCTCTTTAAAAAGTCTACGCGACATTGAGGAATACCATCATGCTTGTATCCTCATCACAATCAGCAGTACTGAGTTCTCATTTAGATCACAGATGGGATAAACCAGCACTCAAATGCTTGAACATGCAACATGGCACTCAGGCTCGCCTTTTCCTGTCCTACACATGCACAGATACTGACACGCGCGTGCACACAAACACACCATACGAAGGCCCGCCGCATGAGATAACCAGCAAACCTGGGCTGACAGGCTCGGCTGGGCCATTATTGAATTGCAGTGAAGACTATATTACTTTAGAGTGAGATAAAAGACTACATACAAGACAGATGGGAGGGGGACATCAAACAAGACCGTGTCCGTATTGTGCCAAAAGTAATCCTGTTGAAGGCAGCCTTGATTTCCCTTAGGCCAGGTGCCATTTCTCCTTGAATAATTCTACTCTGGCATTGGGCTTTCTTCATCCTCCCTGTCTCCTCTTCTTTCTTTTCTCTTTCTCCAGCACACTCCTCCCAAATCCGATGTACTAACGCAAGGCTCTGATGATATGATTGAAATTCTTCAAAATCTTTTAATTTCACCAGGTGTGCTGAGGCACATGCTAGATGCCTGAGCATACAAAGGAGAAAAACCCGAGGGAAATTCGCAGCACATGCACGCAGGAAAACCACAAAGCAACAAGCACCAGTGTCAAAGCAGCTTGCCGGCAACAAGCTATTCATTATCTTAGGTATTTATTGGACTTGTCTCGGTCCAATGAGCATCATTCACGCCTTCAACAGCAAATTAGCTTCGATGCACTTGACAAGATAAAGCAAACTAGGGAACACTCTCGATAATCGGTGTGGTTTTGAAAGTAATAATAACTCAGAAAGAGTATTTAAAAAGCTTCTCGGGTATTTTGTTTACCTTAAGTAGTGTTTTTCATGTAGTGATCAAAGGGATTTGTGTAGGTTTAGAGATTTTGTTACAGTGGTGTTTGGTTAAATTAGCATCACAATTACTGTTGTTTATTTGTAAGATTAAGGATTATATTTAACCCTAATTCTAAGTATTAAACTCAGAGCTGGTTTCTTTTGACTTGGGTCAAAACCAGCTAATGCTAAAACAAGTTAGCAACCACATAAAACCTGGGTAGGGTTGCACCAGCTTTTTAACGTGAAGTAATGGAATGTGATGTGGCTTAATAACTGCTGGCTAGTTTGTAACTACCTGTACTTAATTTTGTTGCATCAGTTGTTTTGTTTTTTTTTAAAGGCAGAATGTTACCAGTTCTCTGTAAAGTAATGTGTAGTTGCATAATATAATGTTTACTTTCTGTAATCTAATAGCAGCCTTCAAATTCATGAGCAGAAGTTTGGTTGAAATGCAGCGAATTTCAGTTTATCCTGTTTGGGATGATTTTAATTTCTTTTGCGTCATATAACTAACGCTTTTTTTTTTTTTTTTTTTTTTTTGCATTGAAATTCCATTAAAAAAGAAATAGTTCACCCAAAAAGGAAAAAAAAAAAAAATTGAAAAAATGTACTCCTCTTCAGTCCATCCAAGATGTAGATGAGTTTGTTTCTTCATCAGATTTGCAGAAATTTAGCATCACATCTCAGCATGCTCATCAATGGATCCTCTGCAGTGAATGGGTGCCGTCAGAATGAGAGTCCAAACAGCTGATCAAAACATCACAATAATCCACAAGTAATCCAAACCACACACACTACATATTTAATGGAGCAGCATAAAATATTTAATAGTATGTACATTATAAATTGGTGACCTTTTACATCAAAACTAGGCTAAGATGTAACACATGTCCCTGGTAGCCACCCACAATATTCAAGCATTGTGGCCTCAAGTTTTGCACATCAAGCACCACCATGTAAACTTGATTTCGAGTTTTGCACATCAAGCTTTTTTTCTCTATACAAAATGAAAAACATTCACTGATGTAATATTTCATTCAGTTAGCATGAATAAACCTCTCTGAATATTTACTGATGCCTTTTAACTCATTTTGCTTGTGTTTTGCTTTTGTCAATCAAGTCATAACAGGAGGCGTTTAGCTCTCAAAATGTTCCCTGAGGGAACACTAGTGTTAGGGAAGCTACTTTGAAACTGTAGCTTGTCAAGCTGCAAGCTGCTCACAATTCAAAGTTCAACTACACTCAAACTGCTCTTTTGAAAACGGGGATCAGGCACAAAAACCATAAGGATCTGAGTGAGAATGACAGCATTAAACAGAATTTGATGAGAACGATTCACACTAAATATGTATGAAGGATCCTAGCCCACTACTGACTATACAGGTTTGCAGAGGTAAATGCCTGACTAATTATCACTAACTCTAAAACACTATACACTCTTAAAATATGATGCCATAGAAGAACCATTTTTGGTTCAACAAAGAACCAATGAGAAAAAAGGTTCTGTAAAGAACAATTTCTTTCTTACCTTTTTATAATCTGAAGAACCTTCTTTCACCACAAAGAACCTTTTGTGAAACAGAAAGGTTCTTCAGATGTTAAAGGTTTTTATGGAACCATTTATACAAAAAATTTCTTCTATGGCATTGTGAAGCACCTTTATTTTTAAGAATGTAATGTCAAACATGCTGATGAACAGTGCTGGGTAGTTACTGATTACATGTAATCTGAATTATGTAATCAGATCCCAAAACTTTTGTACTTGTAATTGGATTACATTACATTTTAAAATGCCCATAATCAGATTACAGTTGCATTTTAATGGATTATAATAATTTAACAGGACATTTGCATGTTCTCTAATTTTTTAATTAACTGTATTTGTTAAATAATAGTCCCATTTAAAGTTAGATCAAAAGTAATCTTAAAGTAATCCAATAGTAATCAGAATTTATTACATTCAATTAGTGATCTAGATTACATTACTGACTACAATTCTCATCGTGTAATTAGTAATTAGTGACAGATTATAATTGTAAGTTATCTACCCAGTGATGGTGATGAATGACTAAAAAAAAATAAATCATAATACTATTTGGTATAGAAAAAAGACTGCACGCACAGTCTTGCCAATTTACTAAAATGAATCTGCATTAATTTGAATACAGCTGAGCTACTGTTTCAGTACTGGAAACATATAGTTTAGTTAGTGATAGTGCTTCTTTTGGCTAGTTTTTAGCCAAAAATCGAGGCACGTCCAAAGTGAGGACAATAGACAGACAGAGAGAGAGAGAGAGAGAAAGAGAGAGAGAAAGAGACAGAGAGAGAGAGAGACTCAGTATTCATCTACTCTAAATGACTGCATCTTCAGTAAGATGAATGGACTTTCCTCACCTCATCATTGAGTTTGTCTCATTGATCAAGAACACTGTGCATTATAACTGCTGATCAGGAATTCATCATGAAAACAAGTTGTGCCCCCTCTTTAATTAAAATATGAATAAGGCATCATGAATTTATAAACAGCATGCAAAACATGCCACATCCGCTCAGCAAGGTAACGACTCAGCTTCTTTGCGTTTTTATTACGTTACGGTTTGTGTGTGGCGATAATATTAAGAAGAACAATTAAGTAACATTATTAATTTTTAATGAGGCCTAAATAATGTCCCCCTTGGGCCTTTCACCTCATGGTTTTAATTAATAAGCACTTGGTACACATTATAGCTTTCAATTATGAATGGAGGAGGAATGGCCAGGCAATCAGTGGGCATGTTTAATCCATACGCTCATCAAGGGTCGGAGAGGTGGCTTTTAATCAAGCTCCTCAGGCCCAAACACAAGGAATGTGTCCATCCATCATAGTGTGAAGACAGGAAGGAGGGGATTTTAGAACTTCAAGAGTATTCCTTAATGAGCTGGGATTAAGACGGTAATGTAGATTGAAAAGAGAGAATTTATAAGAGGGAAAAAGAAGCAGAATTCCAGATTAGCTCATGTTTGTTGGTGGTTAAGGACAGCTAAAGTGTCTCATCAACAGCAGTGAACATTAGCAAAACAAGTCAGTAGTAGAAGCAACATTGCACAACAGCACTTATTCAGTATTTGATGTACAGATGCTGGTTGCTTGGCTTTTATAACTGGTGAGATTTAAATCAATAAAACAATTCACACTATGTTTTTACTATATTACAGACTTTCCAAGCACTCAATTTTGGTTATAAGAACAGAGACTTTACCACTTTGGTTACACTTTATTTTGACAGTCCACTTTTGACATTCTACTAACTATTAGTAAATTTGCAACTATGTACTTTGGAATGGAGTAATTTTCGGTTACACTTTATTTTGACAGTCCACTTTAGGCATCTACTAGGTTTAGGGTTAGTAGAATAAGTTGACATACTGTATACTTGCAAAGTTTCTCATAGTCAGTAAGTTGTAGACCTATCAAAAAAAAGTGTTAGAAGATATTAAGCAGGTAAGCAGGTATTAAGAAGATATTGACATGTACATGTAGTTGCAAAGTAACTTACTGTTAGTAGAATATCTGAAGTGGAGTATCGAAATTAAGTGTTACCAACACTTTTTTCCCTCTAGTGGATGAATCGTAAAACTAAGTTACTTGTGGATGAACATTTTTTCTTTTAGTTGTTACGTCAGGTGTGCTTCGGCTCTGCTATTCTGCGCGGATGAATCTGATGGCTTGAGGTGCTCTCGGTTTGATTGTCACTAGCGACATTAAAACTGTCAATAACAAAAGAAAGATGAGTATACGAAAAAATATGTATTGTGAGCAGGTAAGTAGTTTATATGACATTGTTGTTTTGATTTGTTGAAAACAATTGTTTTGAAGTAATATTACAAACGTTTGCCAATGCTGACACTATCATAATGATTGTTACCTATAACAGGTAAGGTACATTTTTAGTTATAACTTGGTGTGGTTGTTTATAAGCAAATAGACATAAACTGGTTATGCAAACTATGTTAATTCTTGTTTTATTACGATGCTGTCGATTTCCGCGTTCTCCCCATTTTTTTTGTTTGAGGTTTATTTTTGTGGCTTATGTAGGACTCTCCACTAGTTACAAGGAATTTTTTTTAACCTTTAAGCCACTCAAGAACTTCAGCAACATCTTGAAAAGTGTAATGTTTAAAAGGACATTCAAATAATTGATAGCTGGAATGTTCAAACATCTGCATATTTTATACAATGCTAATATCACCAAAACAATGTCTTATAAAATGCAACAATGTTTGTTCCTAGCCGTTTAATAGGTTAACTTTTACATATAACATAGTCAAAGTTGTTGGAATGTTTCCTGTTAGGTGATTCGAGTTTACCGCCATAATACTAGGATGTTGGTTGGTTGCCAGAGCATTGCAGTGTTGTTGCTAAGATGTTCAGATGGCAAATTTGAACTAGTACACTATTTCTGCCATATTTGATATTGGAATAATATTAAGTGTTGCATGCAAGAAAATTCTGAATTCAGCCAGTGTGTTTTTAGCGTATTGCTATGTGTTTGCTAAGGTTTTCGGACTGTTTTTGATGCATTGCTCTATGGTCTGCTCGAAGTTCAGAGTATTTTTATTGCATTGCTTTGTGGTTACTAAGGTGTTCAGAGTGTTTTTAGCCCATATGGGGCTGGACATTTTTAAAACTGATTAACTGATTCATGATTTCAATTTAAATGGTTTAACTCATCTACATTTTCATAACATTTTTTTTATTAACCACCTGGTTAAAAAAGTTATATTCCAAGCGCAGCACACATGAAGTGGTCAAAATGGTGTAAACATAAAACAAATGACTTATTTTCTCTTAACTGCTATCAATGGTGTAGTCAACGTGTCTAATTAAATATAATTTTTGCTAAAAAAAAAATTCTAAACTGTGATTCCTCAATTTAAATAAATAAATAAATAAAACTGTAGCCAAACAGTGCATTCAAATGAATCAATAAAATCAGAAAAAGTCACCTAGCTCTATCATATCCTGCTGATTATCGTTGGTTTAATGTTGGTCTTACAGGCCTGAGCAATAATGTCCTCATTTTTGTTTTTCTCTTGTTTGTCCCTCTCGCCTCACACCACTCTTCACTATATGTCACTGTATCAATTGATGACTGAAGTTGAGTATAAGGTTGAGAGGGCCATGGCTCTTCTTGTTCAAAGCACACATTAAAGGACAAAACCACTTTTAAACCTTCTCGCAAAAGGGCGAAGGCCCTCCAGTACTCTGCTTTCATTAGCTACCATTTATTTTTACAGTTTGCTGGGGTACTAGAGTCTTAGGTCCCAGTGAAGCAATCTTGACTTGTCTTATGTAGGCTTGAGTCACAGCCGGTTGACTGAAAGCCATCAGCTTCAATGACAATAGGTTTTATCCCCTGAAGAGAAGAAGATAATTCGGAACACTCCTGCGGAGAGGAGCGCATGTTGGTGAGAGTGATAGAAATGAGGAGGTCTGCCAGGGTTTCCTCTGATGTTTCAAGAACAGAGGAGTTGCTTTTGATGTGTATGATGTCTTTTGGAGTGCGTAACATTTCAGAAGTAAATGAAGACTCTGCATAAGAGTGGATTGGTGGGACTGGGTGCCGACTGAGGATTGTAGGCAATGTCTGTAAAATGCTGGCACAGTTTAACTGGTCTGTTTTTGAGAGCTAATTTTAAAGGGATAGTTCAATTTATTCACCCTCAAGTTGTTCCAAACCAGCACGAGTTTCTTTCTTCTGTTGCTGGTAGTCATTGACTTCTAGTATTTACATCCTAACTATGGAAGCCAATGACAACTGTCAACTGTTTGGCTATCAATGTTCTTCAAAATATCTCCTTTTATGTTCAACACAGTTTTTATTGTTGATGTAGTTTTTATTTTGGGGTAAACCATCCCTTTATAGGTGCTATATGTAGTGTTTTTTTTTTTTTTTTTTTTTTTCTGTACTGAAGCATAAAAATACTATAATATGTTTGCAGATATTTAGGAAACATGCTAAGCTCACATACTTATTTCTTAAAAAAGCCAATTATTCTCCTTTGAAGTGTGTTTTGTGTTAGAATGTCTATTTTTCTTTTTGTCTGTGTGATTCCACCCACTGCCAATTTACCCAATAGGATTGCAACACACCGGGTTGCCAGTTTGTTGCAGCCATGGAAGTCATCTAAAAAACGTTATGAGACATATTAAAATGCGGATATCAACTTGTCAACTTACAGTGTACTACCTGTCTTCTTCCATTGTCCTCAATCTGGCAACCCGCGTGAGTGTTGAGTCTAAAGAGAAGGGGGTAGGAGAAACAAGTGTCCAATATTTTGGACTGCAGTACTCATTTCAACCACTAGCTGTCAATATTACAGTACATACTGTACCTTTAAAATACACACCAACACGCACACATCCAGAAATCAGTTCAATAAAACAAATTAAAAACTCCCTGTTTGACATTTGGGAGTTCAGATATTTGTGTGTACACGAGCATTTATGGAAATCAGTTGTAAAATGCATCATTGTAAAATGCACTCATAATGCGCAATACCCGAGGCTGCTTCATTAAGTACAATTTTAGCATGTACTCTGCAGCTTTGCATTATAACGGCTGCTTTGCAAACAAAGACTTGATTTGAAGTACATTTTATCCGGCTGACACAATAATGTCCCAAAGCTATTATTGGCAGCAGCACTCAGTATGTAGTGACCATGCAAACTTCACTTTTAATTAATCACTGTGACAGATCACTAAATGAATTGTAGTGTCTATCATACCTGAAGAAAGTTATATATCAGTATTTTCATTCATCTCAATGACAGTTGCTCCACTAGTGCAGAATCCCAGATGGTGTAGTTATTGCATCTACCAGCATGGCTGTGCTAACCAGCCAAAACATGACCCCTTGAGTTGTTCAACACAGCACATATTACACGAGTGGCTCAGAATTGGACGTATTCAACACTATAGCAACAAACACTAATGCACACCTTGAATTATGCTCCGTCCTAATCACGGAGTCCATTGACAATATAATCATAGCACAATCAGGTTGTGAATCACAGGCAATTTGCTAAGTATCACAACATTTTAAGGGGTTGTCTCAATTGACAGTCTGCAGACAGCAGCCTGAAAAGGGGCCAATTAAGTTAATGAGGGGGTGGATTCTAGGTATCCAAGACTGCATTTTGAAACCACTTTACTCGCTTTGCATAGATGAAGCAAGTGTTAGTGCTGTGCTAGCACTGAAACACCTGGAAAAGGAAACTGAATACAGTATTTAGCACACTTTGATTCAGTTCCAGACTGTACTAAGCAGGTGTCAAATCATCCTTGGTTTGGTCTTCAGGATGCACTAAATCTAATGCAGACCATTTATCCTGATGTCCGTTTTTAAATTACTGTAGAAGAGAAAGCTAGAGTTTCACCCTTTAACTTCTTTTTTAAAGTTATTGATAAAAAATAACAATTATTATTATTATCAGCATTAAATGAAAAAAATTATTATGATGCATTTCATAAGAAGATCAGAATGGTTATTATTCTTCTAAAATACAATTTTTAATAATAATAATTATAATTATTATTATTATAATTATTATTATGCTTTTCATAACAAGCTTAAAATGGCTTTTATTTTAATTTTTCTAATATACCATTTGTAATAATAATAATAATAATAATAATAATAATAATTATGCATTTCATAACAAGCTCTACCTGGCTGGCCAGCTTAATAATAATAATAATAATAATAATAATAATAATTATTATTATTATTATTATTATTATTATTATTATTATTATATATTATTATTATTATTATATCAGCCAAACAGAGATTATGAAATGCAAAATTTTTGAATAAATCTGAAAACATTTCTGCTTGAATTTGAGTTTAGATGTTAACAGTATGAATGTTAACTCATTCTATTTGAACACTTATTTTTCTTAAAAGGAATTATAGTTTACCCTGCTTCTTATTACTTTCTGAAAATGTGCAATGAAAGCTATTTTGCTGACATAAGTTGATACCCTCTACTAAACCCATATTGAATTGGATGAGTAATACAGAATTGGATTGGAGATGTAAAAATAAATGCATGCAAGGCTTTCAGAAATGTGCTGCATTCTCCCCCCATTCTTCAAATATGTGGATAACAACAGAAATTATTTATACATATTAATGCCTAGTGCCAATTTGTTTCTCAAAAAAAGACAAAAACATAACAGTCAGAAAACGTTTTTCTGTCTGTCTGTCTTGAATATGAACTAATCTGTAAAAATAAGTCCTCCTGACCATTTTTAAATGCAATTTATTTTGAGTTGACTAACAGCATAAATGGATGACTGATATCTGCAAAGCATAAAAAAGAAAGACAGTTAGTTCAGCTACAGACTTTGAATCTTTTGAAATAATGACAAAAATGTCTACAAACTGGTGTATCAATGGAAGTAAATGCATGAAATATCAATTAGTCAGTTTTGGGTTTTCAAGCTGTGAAAGATTTTCAGACCAATGTAAACGTACAGTACGTGGCCTAAATTTCTTCAGCCTTGCTCGCTGTGTTCTTCAGAAATCCTTTATGTCGAGTTGCTGTTGGACGTCTCCCAAACCCCTCAGGCTTATTCGTACTGTGTGTCTGCAGAACTAATAGAGGACAACCGAAGGTAACAAGGCGTTTTGGAACAGTGCTAAGTACAGAAAGTGTGGTCGCAGTGCTACAGGGGACTCAAAGTGAACTGCTGTTAAATTTACTACAACCATCGAGAACTGAAGGGATTTCTGTTACCACCAATTGAGGTGACAGACATATGGCCTGCTGCAGCAGTCAGACTCAGTCAAAAAGAATTTTATTCATAACTATAAGGCCATTATTTAGAATTAATAGAGCATATCTAAGACATTTTGTGATCTTGCAGTTTCTTCCCAATAAAGGTGGAGTTGAAGGTTTTTCAAATGATGGAAGACACAACTACCTCTAAACTCCTTGAAAATGACAATGCAGTCTAGATTTATTTTGATCTGCTTTTGTATGTTGGTTAATTCAAATAATGTACTTGATTATAATTTTAGCTGTAGTGTGTTACTCAATATTACATTTAAAATTAATTCACACACACACAAACGCATGCACACACAAACTTTTAATTTTAATTAATTGCATTTAATATAAATTCAAACTACAATCCATTTTCTCTTAAATAAAATTAACATGCGTAATGAAAACATTACATTCCGTTTGCACTTAAGTATATTCTTTTAAAATGTTATTTCTGTAATAATCAATTTGGCAAAAAAAAGGTATTTTCAAATATATTTTTAAATGTATTTCAAATCATATTTAAAATGAACCTATTTGCTAAAATAAGCATGTAAATATATTTCCACCCATTTTTGTTTAGCTTAAATGTAGGCTACTGTAAATCTGGAAATGTATTTTCTTGCCCCTGACATGCAATTTTTTTTTTTTATATATATTTGGTATATGATGGGTGAAACTTATCGGTGAAATATATTTCTCATTTCAAAAACATTTTATTGACCTTTGCTGTTTTCAGCAAATATATTTTTAGCATATGTTTAAAATATATTTTGGCCAGTATGGGATGCACAGTATTAACAATGTACTACAATAATTCAAACCTTTTATGTTATGAGTATTTTATGGAAAGCAAAATGCTATAAGGTACCTTTACATTACCTTTCTCATGATTAGGTGACTACGACTATCTTTCCTTCAAACACTTGATTTGCTATATTTATTGAGTTTGTGGTCTAAAAGTCTTGGATTTAAAGGTTTTTATGCTTTTGAAAGCTATCAATTAAGCATACAAAACAGCAAGTATGTTACTATAGTTTGTATATAAATTTAAGAATTTGAAATTTTTTTTTTTTTTTTTTTTTTTTTTTAAGTTACTAGGAAATTGCAACAAATTTAACTAGTAACACATTACAAGTGATTACATAATACTGGTAGCACATCAGAGAAGTCAATCTGAGAACCTAAAATCTATTGTGCCCTTCATCAGTCTCTCCGGATTCTAGCATTTCTCTCTAGCTGCACAAAGTGTCCGTTATTAAAAGTGAGTTTTAGAAAGGACATGTCAGAATTCACTCTGCAGTTGTTGCTGGTCCCTCTCGTCCCTGTTCAGTGTGATCCAAGCCACTCGACAAGTGTAGTTTAGCTTTAGCTAAAGCAGCATGGCAAAGACAGTTTAGTATGCAAAGAGTTAATGCATAGAGGTTAATCAGTTAATCTCGCTGCTGATAAGACTGTTTGTGAATTGATTTGGTTATGCTTCATTGATAGTAACAGGAGCCAGCCTTTGTTTCAGAGACACACAATCACACACACTGTCACTGTCCTCTTCAGCTCTGATGTGGAAGGGTCAGGTTTACACTATAAGGTCAGACAAGGAGAGAAGGTGGAGAAGTATATGGCCAAGTAACCTTCTGGTAAATGATGCAACTACATTATCTGGCTGCTAAGAGTATGTTTATGCACTGACAGCCATTCAAATGTAGGCATGTGAACTATTAAAATATTATATATATATATATATATATATATATATATATATATATATATATATATATATGTATATATATATATTTTTTTTTTTTTTTTTTTTTAAGCAATGCATTATAGTCGACGTTTTACCAGTGCTTTTTTATGTACATTTTTTTTTTCCTGTTTGCTGACTTCATTTGTGAGAAAAAAGTGTGATCTGAATGTAATGGTTTGGATCCTTAATTTGCATATTAACAGAATATGATCCTTAATTTGTAATTAAACAGAAATTGATTATAATTTAAATGTTATATTAAATGCAATTTAATATAAAACGTTTCAGAGTGCATTTTTGACCAACACGTAGGACTTAAGTACATATTTACATTTTATTTTGTTATTAATTCTATTGGTTTTGTAATATGGTTAAAAGGTCATGTTGAATGTAGTGAGCATGATTTTGTTGTCAGCAGCATTGTTAACCATCATGATGAAGTGTGTTGACCGAGGCTCAGTGATTAGTGACTTTATCAAAAGTTTTTTTTTTTTTTTTTTTTTTTTTTAACTCTTTTTTTTTTTTTTTTTTTTTTTTTTTAAACCTGGACCTGTTCTGACCTATGTTGGGTCTGCAGAATGTCTTGAGAAGGCAAACTAACTTTCCACACATTGTGAAGGAGCCAGCGGTGCCTTTCAGGAATGGAGGGGTGAACTTTACACTCAATGGCTTCCAAGCGACCATGACACGAGCACAGTATCCAATTCAATTTACATTGCCACACAACCTTGACTAAAGTTTTGAATCATTTGATTAGTCTACCTTTAAACCTGCTCAGTGGCTTTAATGGGATTGTATCACTTCTGAAATACAGCTTCCGGACAGACGACACTGCTGAGTCACAGGATGAACGAGCAGCTTGCGTCTGACCTTATGTCACATTTCTCTGACCATTAGTTTGTTCAGTCAGCTCAAACAAAGCCCGAGCAGATGCCCTTTTCTTTGTTCGCAATGAGAATTTGTCCCCAACATACTCCTGCTGGTGATAAAATGGCATTATTAAAAACATTTCAAGAGGAGGCTAATAAAACAAGTTTAAATAAGCAGAATACGAATCACCTATTTAAGCTCATGAATCTGCGCCAAATGATGAAATTTATTAGGTTGTGGGGCGGCGAGTCTAAATTTGTAGCTCCATGAATACCAAGCTGAGATCAGTGGAACTGAGAGAGAGAGAGAGGAACGGGATAAAAACAACAGAGCATTGACCAAGCAGAAAAAACAGGCTCAATTATCATAAACATCCGGCCCGGCACTTGCTCGGACTGTAAATCCCTGCAGCCGCGGCTCATCAACATTCAGTGGACCTGCCAGATTACCCAGGGCACTCTGTAATTTGCAGTAAAGAATAAAGATGACGGCAAAACAAAAACAAATATGAGATGATACAAATTAGGAGTGCTCCCAGTTAGTCTGTCATTGCTGTAAATTTCCAGCGTGTAAAAATTTTGTTCGTGCGCGAGAGCATGAGGGAATTAATGAGCTGTCCGTCTACGTTACTTTATTTCCTCACAACGCTGGCATCTCCCGAACAGCGGTGAATCAATCTGCCTTTATGGTAATGATGCTTCAATGCTTGAAATTATTACATTAAATGGATTGCATTGGTTTGGAGTGTCTGAAGGCACGTGGCGTCACATCCTCCTCACTGTGTCTTTACTTTTCTTCACACCACATCTGTTTGTGACTAGATGCCTTCACACTCTGATGCTTGAACATTTCCATCGATTATACACAGACCATTAAACCATATATCTGATATAAATGCCAGGCTGTTGTTTGGATTATTTTATCACATGAATAAATGTATGCCTCCAGAAGTTTAGGATGCCATTATATTAATTAGAAATTTTAACAAGGCCAGATGAATGTTCTTTTTTAGGTAGCAGAATCTGTCATACAAATTAGGGATGGTTATTGAAATAAAGCTAAAAAAAGACAGACAGACAGACAGACAGACAGATAGATAGATAGATAGATAGATAGATAGATAGATAGATAGATAGATAGATAGATAGATAGATAGATAGATATTTATTAGTTGGCTGGTCCAGGTTTTTTTTTTTTTTTTGATTCCCAAATATGATGAAGGCGCCCCTTTTCTAAAATGTAATGGCAGTTTTAAAGACCCCTTTACACTTTAGGAATAAAATTTTATATTATATATATATATATATATATATATATATATATTTTTTTTTTTTTAACAAAACTGTATCCACATTTGTTGGTATTTCTTTATTAAAAAGTTGTCAGTAAAATTAAATAATTCTAATCAACCCCATGAATTTCAACTGTGATAATATCAAAGGTGTTAAAATGACTGGAGTAAACATGTTAATTCATATCCTAAGATAAGTTAACTCCTCCTTGTGGACCAACAGAGACTCACCTCACTAGTTGCAAATGATTCTCAGAGGATTGACTCTAAGGATCAAGTAAATAGATTGAGTCGTCTGTTCCTCTGTGGCAGCTTCTCTTTCACTGGCATGAAATGACTATGCTATGGGTGTTCGTTGCATGATTTATATGACAAATGAGGAAAAGCAAGCAGGAATGGTTTGCTCTAAGCATCGGGTCTCTGGTGCTCCCAGTAGTGCTGCAGAAGCAAGCGCACATGCACTCTGTCGCGTCAGCACCTGTGCGGCCAAATGGAGCATCTCTCCAGAGGGTCCAGCCAGGCGAGTGTCATGCGCGATGCCCACCTGCATGTGTGTAAGCAATCCTTCTGAGTTTAGAGCACAGGACAGGAAGCGGGTTTTGCTCTGTGGTGCGGTGCGCTGTTTGCTGACTGTCCAAATGCTCATCTCATGTTGGATGTCTTGTTCTGCTAATGGATGACAAAGTTAGCATTCAAGGTTCACTGGCTGGCTTTCCAAGAAGGGATGGTGTAAAGCTGTTACTCTTTCAGTTGGTTCTTTAGAGTTTTCATTAAACTGAAGAATATATTTCTTCAGCAAATATCTTTTGTTACAGATTTGTTGGTAAAACAGCTTCTGCCAAGTGAAATCATTTAAACGACTGAACAGATAATTTAAAGTTGTCCAGATTTAAAAGGAAATTTACAAAATATCTTCATGGAACATTATCTTTACTTTAAAGGGTTAGTTCACCCAAAAATGAAAATTCTGTCATTAATTACTCACTCTCATGTTGTTTCAAACCCGTGAGACCTTCGTTCATCTTCTGAACACAAATTAAGATATTTTTTATACTAACTAAGATACTAACCCTTTAATATACTAATGATTTTTGGTATAATTTTGGATAATTTTGGCCCATACAATGTATTTTTGGCTATTGCTACAAATATACCTGTGCTACTTATGACTGGTTTTATGCTCTGGGGTCACATTTTTTTACTAGAAAGGTATAAACCCTAAGAGTAGTATGCAAGTTTTTCCGTTTTGCCCCTTACTTTAAAACAGTTACAATGGAGATTCAGAGTGGAGTTTTATACAGCAGTGACATTGGTAAATATGTTGTACCACACATCATTGTCCTAATGTTTTTAAGAGTAAAATGATGTCACTGAATGATGTCATTGAAAAACTAAGGAGTGGAATTGTCTCAAATGATGCTAAATATAAATACATACACGCATGCTTTCTAGTGCAGAAGGGGTGAGATGCTTGGCTGAAGGTGCCGGACTAAAATAATCCATCATGTCAGGCAGCAGGGTAAATGGGAGTGGCCTCCTCAGTCGACCCAATGCTCTGATGTCAGCCGGCACTTCCTCTTCTCCCAGGGGGCCCGTGGTTGTCGAAACAGAGGCTTACGAGAAGCAAAACACAAAAATACCCCGTCCCATCAATGCCCAAGGGCTTCAGCTGCCTCTGTGTATCCATTACTGGCGCTTTTTGCAGCTCGCACATCAATACAGATGGGCAAAAAGAGAGCTACCGGCAGACCCAGACACTGAAAAAGTATGTCTCCATGGATCAATAGCTTATTAATACTGGACAATGGTGCACGGGGACTGCCGGGACCCTGCACAGACGGGGCAGGTGCCCCTGTGAAAGGGTGAAACAGCCTGGAGAGACTGATTTGGGCGGCTGAGGCCATTGATCTCAAGGGTGAATGGTCGCTGAGGTAATGCACTAAATTAGACTCGAGCAAAATAAGGTGTACTCATGCATTTGGGTGTATATTTGTGTGTTATTAGCAGTGTTTGGCAGGAACGCATTACTTAGTAACACATTACTGTAATTTGATTACTTTTTTAGTAACGGAGTAATTTAATGCTTTATAATCTTCAAAATAGTAATAAGAGTATAGTTTCAAGCCGAGGTCTCTATACCTTACTCTCATTATAACAGACGAATTGTAGACATTATGAAAGATTCATTATGCATATTTTCATTGTGTTATAACATAGCTTTGTGAGATCGCGATGAGCTGAGATATCATCTTTTTAGAGATTGTAAAAGCAGCACTATTTGCTGGCATTCTGCCATGCCAAAACACGTACGCAGCAGCCTATGCTTGCTTTAGTTAAAAATAACAGTGTTCTGTGAATGTTGATGCTTTAATAACAAATATTTATCGTGAGTGTTTATGCTGGGATTTCATGTAAATTTCATGGATGTGGCCACAGAAAAAAGTAACGTAACTAGTAATGTAACTAATTACTTTTGAAATAAGAGGAGTAATCAGTAATTAAATTACATATTCAGAGTAACTTGCCCAACACTGGTTATTAGTAGGTCTTACACTTCTAAAGGCATTTTTGTATACTGTCTGTTTGTTGATGAGTTATTCATATGATCTAATCTGCCACACTAATGTCTAAATTATCTTATATTATTTATTTATTATATTATCTTACTGATGGATGATATTTAACCTCAAGTTACATTTACATCTACTTTTTAGTCTACAGTTATCATCTACTTTTCTCAATGAGGCATTGTTAATTTTCTCAGTAAGACATTATTTTATGATTCTTCTGTTCTACTCAGAAGATTAATATATTAGATTTATAAACAATGGTTTCTCATCCGTATCAAGTACTTCTGAATTTGTAACCAATCAAAAGATCTGAAATTTCAGAAAACCAAAATGAAGACTTGTCAGTTTGCTGTTTACCATCCATGTAAGACATTGTTACTTTTCTCAGTATGACATTGTTTCATGAATCTCCTTGTCTTTTCAGTAGATTGATAATATATCAGATTTGTAAATTATGATTTCTGCCACCAGTATCGTGAGTTTATGACTTTTAAACCCAACAAAGGATTTGAGATGGTTTTTCAAATATCTACATTCAGTATATTTTCCCAGTAAGACATTGTTTTATGGCTCTTCTTGTCTTCTATTCTTGCAGCATCTTAGCAGGAGGTCAGACAGCAATAGTAATTCAGCGCACTTCACAATAGGTGTTGTCACATTGTCATGGCTATTATTTTACGCATGTGCTCTGCCATACGGCCACTATTTCAAGGTGTGATGGCATGTCAGTGGTGCGCGTGTTAATTTTGTTAAAAGGTGAGAAATAAATCAATTCTCCGTCTTCCAGACTGGCTTGTGTTGGACATGTTGTCTATAAGTATGCATTACAGAAAGGAGGTCATCACTCACTGTCCAGTCAAGTGCATGTCTGCACACAAACATACATATATAGGTATGCATACAGATGCAAGCGTGAACATGTGCACTGTGTAAAGATGTTGTTTTCCATTCCAGGGCCCTGCAGGGGACCTGTTTACAACTTTTACTAGATCTTTATGGAGGTTTGTATCACATGTTTGCAAATGCCCTCATACATGCAAAGCTTTCCTCTGTGAATCTCTCACCTTCGACATGCACTCGAGTTTTGTACACTTTATATTGGAGCCTCAGTTTTTGCAGCATTAAAACAGCTGCTTTGGCAATGATCTTTAAGATCTGCTAAATCTTATCATAGCACAAAATGAGTGCCGTGATCATTAATATAATCCCCTCTTTGTTTTAGCAAATATGTATCCTCCCATCTCAGATATTTGTGGTTGCGTCACATTGTACACAAGCAGCTGCACTAAGTGATTTGTGGAAGTTGGCAAATTGATTTAGGAGTCTGGGGGCCTGGCTGCCAGTTTGTTATCAAAGTTCATGCATCGTATTTACCCGGCTGCGATTAACTTAACAAGGGACATATATCACATAATTAATCCGACTGATTACCATCAAAAATCTATAAAGCTGCAGCATGTTTCTCTGCTTCACTTCCATTAATTATGTTTGTCTGATAAAAAGTGAGAACGGAGAGAGAGCACGAGTTATGCACTCAATGATGTCAGCGTTTACCTAAAATGAAGCTGCTTTTCATTTAATATATGGGCTTTAGTTTTGGGTTTCATTGTTGCTGGGCAGTTTTCGCATTTTAGGCAGCATAAGGGCTATAATCAGGTACAAAATGAAGAGTGATCATATCTACAGTCCAGTTTTGCTCATTAGTTATCCTATTTAGATTAATGAATGGTTGGAGAGGTTCATTCCACTCCTGCTATCAGTCTTATTCCAATTAGGACAGTGTATTTTTTTTTTTTTTAGCATACATTGCAATGGTTGATTTTTAATTAGTTTGCTTTAACATTGCTTTATGTCATGCACTGTTAATAATGTATGCTTATTTATTTATTTTATGATTTTGTTTTATCTGTGAATGTTACCACAAAGAAGCATAATAGGGTGGCTTGTTCGTTGTGTTCCATTAAATTATTTTTGACAGTTGTTTAAAATGGTTTTCTTAGAGTTTCTTGCAACTGTTCATCTGCTGCTTCTATTTTCCTTATGTTTTTCAACTACTATAACAATATACAGTGTCTGTTTTATCTTTTCTCCTTCCTTAAAGGGACAGTTCATCCCAAAATTAAAGTTGTGCCATCATTTACTTACCGAAACAGTTGATGGTAGCCACTGACTTCCATAGTATTTTTTTTCAATACTATAGAGGTCAATGGCTACCATCAACTGTTAGTTTCCCACATTCTTCAAAATATATTCTTAAGTGTTCAGTAGAAATTACAGGGTGAGTAAATGATAACACATCATTTACATAATTTTTTTGGTGAGCTATCTCTTTAAGAACATTCATTGACTTTCCTCTCAGGTCAGTGCATGTCATTATGCAGAAACTCCACTGTCTGTACAGTGCGAGAATAAGCGTGATGAGGCATATTTGGTGTAAAGGAAAAGGAAAAGTGCAATGGGGTTCAAAGACCACATTGCAAAACTGCTCAATCTTGCAGGTTTGCGTTGCACAATATCAGAAAGACCAGGCCCTTTCTAACGGAGCATGCTGCACAACTTCTTGTCCAGGCTCTTGTCATTTCTAGGCTGGACTACTGCAATGCTCTTCTGGCTGGACTTCCATGAAGCACAATCAAACCTCTACAAGTGATTCAGAATGCACCGGCATGACTGGTCTTCAACCAGCCCAAAAGAGCCCATGTTACACCTCTCTTTATCTACTTGCACTGGCTAACGGTTGCGGCTCACATCAAGTTCAAGACATTGATGCTTGCACATAGAACAGCCACAGGTTCAGCACACGACTACTTCCACTCACTATTACGAATCTACTGTACATCCCCTCCAGAAGTCTGAGATTTGCTAGTGAGCGACGCCTCATGCTACCATTACAGAGAGGCACAAAATCACTTTCCAGAACATTCTGGTTCACCATTCCTGGCTGGTGGAATGATCTTCCCACCCCTATCTGGAATGCAGAATCCCTGACAATCTCCAAGTGACAGCTACTTGACTTTATCATAAAAAAAAAGTCTTTCTCTTTATTTATTCCTTCTAGCTTGTACTTTGAACAATGACTAAAACTTGGTATTACAGGCACTTCCTGTGTCTGTTTGCCTCTTTAAGAAAAATCACTTTATGTATCCCCCAATTGTAAGTCACTTTGGATAAAAGCATCTGCAAAATGACTAAATGAATAAAGGATCAAATTGAAGTAAATGAGTCACTGATTTCTGGAAAAAGGCAGTTCCTGAGGTATAGTGCAGTGCAGAGACTACTTTAATATTTAAACAGCAGCTACTAAAAGTGTTAACAAATTACCTAAATAAGTCCATTGCTGGGAAAGAGAAAAGGTGACTTTTCAAAGAGCAAAACATTATATTAGAACTATTCCCAATAAAAAATGTTAATTGACACTTATTAATTGCAATAAAATGGAAAAAAATATTAAATGCAGTTAACTTTAAAGAGCTTTTTTGACTCACTTAAGTAGGACTTAAGTATACATCTTTATATGTAATTTCATAATGACTTATGTTTTTGAAATATGATTGAAGTGTGCTGTTTAATATACTGACAAGCATTTATGGTAAACTAAAAAGAAAAAAGTCATGTATTTAATTATGTGTGTAAATAGAGAATTAGAAGTTGTAGTTTAATACATTTAAACAGATAGAAATTGTAAATGTAATCAAATCAATTTCAAATTCTAATCAGGTACTTAACCTGCTTTAGATGTTAGTCAACACATCACACTACTTTAAAGCCAGATGAAAGACTATTAAAATACAATAATTTAAAATGTACTTTAAAATTTTAGTTTGACATTAAGTGCATGTTTTAAAAGTCTACTTAAGTGTGTTAAGAAGCATATTTATGAAAGTATTCTTCCCTTAAGTTCACATATTCAGTATATTTAAAAATATACTTTTAGGATTTGAAGTACACAACATTTAGCTCCCTTCCTTTTCAATGTAATGTTCTCAACTATTGGAGAACTCCAAAGCAGGACAGAAAGGAAGATGATAGAGGTTTTACCATGTGCTTTTGAACTGCAATTTTGTTTCCATGTCTTTGTGGATTGTGGAAAAAATCCTCTCGCTTTTAAATAAAATTATAGTGATATATTTAACAGCTGATATATTTGTGATTTTCACAAATGTTCCATTTGTTGAAACTGAAGTCCTTACTTATTCTGATATATTTTGAGGAAAAGAACTTTAAATATTATTGCTGCTTCTCAGATGGCTTCCCATCCTCGCTCTCCCACTGAGACAATTGCTTCTAGTCTCAATAAGTGAAGACAGAGGAGGAAAACAGAGAGGGGGGATAACTGATTGCCAAACTCCATACACTCTTCCCGGACAGGCCTCTTGACAAACATCTATCAGCAGAGACAGCCATTTGTGCTGGGGCTTCACCTCAGAGGGGTGACCTGGTCGTCTTATCATCTTATCTGACTGTCTGTCCTCCATCTCAGACTGCCGTCTCGCCAAAGCAAGACTCGCTGCTGCCTTCCCACAGATCTCATCTCCTCATATCAATCAAAAGCATCATCTTCAAATGCTCTTTGCCTTTACGTGAGCACAGACACACAGTCACTTCCCTTTTGTCTCCATCTCTGACGGAGCTCTTCTTTAGAGGCTTGACTTGCCATTTTTGTTGCTGGCACATGTCTGTCTTCTTGCTTCCTCTGTCTGACATTCTGAATCCCATCAGAATACACTTTTACCTCCCTATACCACAAACACTTGCGCCTCTTTATGAATTTACTGATAATGTCTTATACAGTCACAACAATGGCATACATGAGAATTTATAAATATGATGCAAAGTTTCATATCAAATCAATGTAAAAATAAAGTAAAAATCTTAGTGTTAAATTGATACACTAAAAAAAGAAGGGAAAAAGAAAACATCATTTAGTATTTATGTATTTGCCTTGCATAAAAAAAAAAATCAGTGAGGATTATATTGCTATTTTAAAACACTGCCATTTTAACATAAATGTTTTGTTTTAAATTTTGTTAGTCTTAAATGAAATAGGTAAGATTTCTGTATTAAACTAAATGTGTTTAAAATAATAACCAGGTTTATATATTTATGAATACATCCAAGTCTCAATACTTTTAACTAATTGAATATTGGTCATATTTACAGTATGCTGATTTTAAGCAATATGAAAAAGTGGATTTTTTAAACATGATTATTAAAAAAAATAATAATAATAATAAATAGATGCAGTAGGAAATAATAAACTAATCCATGAGTGATTGATTGAATAATGGATGGTTCTTATTTATTGAGTGCAAAAATCTTACCTGTTTAATTTATGCATGACTGACAAATACATTCGATGTATAATTTTGTTTGTGTTATCCAAGCAGGTTATTTTATATGCAATTCAAAAACACAAATCTTATTTTTAGCCATATTCAGTAAAAGATTTCAGTAAAAATAAATAAATAAATAAATAAATAGATAGATAAATAAATAATATTACTACATTAAAATATTATTAATATTTTCCTATAGGCCAGACATCACTGTTGGTCACTATTGTATTTTCTAATCTTTTTTTCTGTGTGTGTGTGTGTGTGTGTGTGTGTGTGTGTGTGTGTGTGTGTGTGTGTGTGAGTGTATGATAATATTGAATCTGAGCACTTATATGGAAACGTCATAATCTGCTGCTATCTGCTGAGTTTAAGTAGGAATTCATGGTTGTGAAGAATAAAATCTGGCGAGACCTTTGGGAATAAAGGAGTTGATTAGTATTGGCAAGAGGACTTGGAGTCTGTTTGCTCTGCGTGTTCCTCAACATTTAACGGTTATTTACATGTTACACAAATAAATAAACTGGCCTTGTTGAATATTCAAAAGAACATCGGTAGGTCATGGCAGCATAAACAGAGAAGTCACATCCAAGAATGAGAAACCACTGCTGTCATGTGTGAGACGAGCCAGTCAACACAGCATGAGCTTCTGGGTCTGTGTGACACAATCCTGACAATGAGATATACAGCAGATGACATTCAGATTGACTGTCTGACAATCATGCTGTTAAAGGAAAGTCATTTGCTTCTGCCCCCCCCTCCCCCCATACAAATGATAACATCTAGTATTTAAAGCAACTCGAAATATCAGTTCCTGAATCATTCTGATGGTACACTGACTTATAATAAGACACATAGCTTCTGTTTCTTGCACAAACATCTGTTCTGGGTGTATGCTACTTTGTTAAGCAGGTACAAAATTCAGCAAAAAGGGCAAATTGTTTTACGGCAGCAACAAATGCACATGTACAGCCCATGAGCCACTGTAATTACGACTCATCTAACTAATCTAAATGTACAAAATTACATACAGTTGATTGAATGGGTCCATGACAAATCTGTCATATCCAAGATGATGAAAACAAAAAATCATATCAACATTTAGTTTGAAATATATGCACCAAGTTCTTGCATTTATGTTGGTGTCATAAAGTTCTGAAAATGCTATTTTAAACTATTTAAAACAAAGTTTTGATTTTATAGCCGAAAATGTCAAATGGTATAACCATCAGGTTAAAAGTAATGACGTACATGAATGTGAGTGTACCTTAATCATTTATATCACAGAAATTTGCCAAACATATTTCAAAGATTTATTTTTAATCAATAGGAATATGAATATGTGAAATTCTCTAAGCTGTCTTAAAAAGCTTTGTACAAAAAAAAAAAAAAAAAAAAAGTATGCAGGATATACAGGGCATTGTGATTTCTGATACATGATTTAGCATTTAAAATTAAATTTAGAATCTATCATAAGTAATATTTGAACAAAATAATGATAAAATTTTGCACAAATTTTCCCCCTATATCTTTTAATGAGACTTTTTAAATTATAATATCAAGAGAGCGAGTTTATGCACCACAAAAATCTCAAAATTAATTTTAATTCAGAAAATTGTAATAAATTCATTACAGTACATGCATGTTAAAGTCAATGCATTTTATATATTTTTTTTTACATCTTCTTAATAAAAATGTTAATAATATGAAAAATTCAGAATAGAATTTAAAAAACCTCACACCATTAAACATTGCACAGATATCGATTCAGTTGTAAATAAAATGAAGATATTTGTGTACGTTTTACAAGAAAATGCTATTTGTCTTCAACATTTCACATTTAAGTCTATTTGTTGCTCGCTGTTTCTTTATTAATTGTGAAATTTACTGGTAGTTTTTTTTCTTCTTCTTTTTCTACACTACATTTAAGTACAGGGAATGAAACTAGCCTCTCATTATTTAGACATATGAAAGCTATTGACGTTCTATGTAGAGTTGACATATTATGACTCTATCCAGAAAGCTACGACCGTAATGGCCTTTTGAACTATTGCTTGTTTAAGGAAAGTGTCATTTCCATCAGCATTAACAACTAATAAATCTCCCTCTGCTTTAAAAACCTAAATAAATAAATAAATAAATATGATAAACCGTGCAGCTGAAGAGCCGATTGAACCTCTCCATTCACAGGTCTAAGTGGAGTGCCATGTTGGCATTTATTTGGATGCCGACTCTGTTTGCTAACCAAGATTGAAAACAGCTCCCCTGGGTAACAATTCATTGTGTGTCGAAATGTAAATGTGAGCAGTTTGTGAAAGGGGATGCCATCCTGCACAAATCCTATCCTATTAAGATAAAACTGTTACCTTGTGATGTAGCACAGGTGATGCTATCAGCATGGAAAAGGTCACTTTAGAAAGTGGAAAATCTAATATGTGATTTTGGAGGCCATTAAGCCCACTGAGCGATTAGTATTCATGTGGCGGGAATTAATAGACAACAGATAGATTAAACTCAATGAGTGCTGAGTTTTTTCTGCCTTAGGATGCAGTATCTCCACTTCTCTGTTCTGGCCTGCAATTAATATTAATGGGCTCTGGACTGCTTATAAAAATCTGCTTTCAAAAAGGTCTTTAACACAACTGTTGTGGTCAAAGTTATGTGCCAAAACATGCCAAACTTTGTTATGCATGAGATTCTGGTTCAGCTGTGGATGATACATTTTTCAACACCGATTACCTCACTAACCCTCATCTCAGGTTTTAAAATCAAATGTGTTGTGACATTGCTTTGATTTTACACATATAAAACTACTTTTGAAAGTTTAAATAAAAAAATAATCCAAGTTACACCAATTTACCATAATCACTATAACCTGCATATGAAATAACAAATATAATTAAGAAATAAACAGAAATAAAGTTAACGCCTTAATATTTCAGAAGCTATTTTTTTTTTCACATTTTCAAAATCCTAATTTTTTTTTTTTTTTTTTTTTTTTTTTTTTTTAAATCTGCACACTACTGTTCATTTGCACAATTTAATTCTCAACTTTTAATAGCATTTATAGCTGAACTTAATAAAACAGGCTTTATGAATGTAAGGAACGATAATCTCAAAATGGGTACATGGTTATTCTGATGCAAATGACTTTATGTAAATGAAGTAAACCTTTGTGTAAAAAAATACACTTTAGCATACTTAAAAGGTACTTATATAATAATGTTATAATACAATACAATAATAATATACTTTAAAAGAATACTTAATTGTGAACTGAATGTAATGTTTTCAGACACTGAATTTCAATTAAATAAAAATGTTTTACAGTTTAAATTTATATTAAATGCAATAATCTGCTTTTTTAAAAAGTAGGACTTAAGTGGGTCAAAAAAGCAGACCATTGCATTTAATATAAATTAAAAGTAACAATTAAGTAAGACTTAAGTACATCTTTAACATCTTTGACCATTTTTGTCAGTGACAAAATATAACATTGATTTTTCATGTCTTATTTGTTACATTTTTGAGTTTTATTAAAAAAAGTGATAATTACAGTAAATGAAAAGTTCAAATTGAATTAAAAAAATAAACAAATTCTTTTAAAATGTTAAACTAATTGTCATGCAATATTTTAAACTAAACTATATTTTAAAATATACTTAACTGGTTCTGTTTTATTTTCTTGTCTTAACTTGTTAAGTAGAGCACAATAAGCTATGAGAATGTATTGTTTGAAATCTGTGTAATGTGTGAATTCTGTGAAAGTGGTAAATTCTTGAAAACAATCAGTAACTTTTTTTATTTATTTATTTTTTTTTGTTTCAGGATTATTTTGTATTGGTAATGTTATGGTTGTATTTTTTTTATTTTGTGATTGATGCTTTGAATTGTGAGAATAGAAACTTTGAGGTGGACTCAGTAATATAAAGATGCCTGTGAACTGGAAAAGGAAAATGACCACCCATTATTGCTGGTCCATCTGATGATTATGTGAACATCATGCCAACAAAACCAGGCCATTCAAGACCTCAGATGATCAAGGCTCTGACATCTAACACCAACGAGTAGAGTTTTCAAAAGAAAGGAGCGTTTATAAAATCCTTATTAGACTGTGGCAATTGAACATGGCTATGAACAGAGCTAGACATTGTATACCAACAATTAGGTTTGATTGAACATATTTTTATAGTTTATAGTTTTTCATCAAGAACAGCATGTCTGGAAGGTTGGTGCAGGCATATCTATAGACCTCCTACCGTTCTAATAACAGTATGTAGCAGTTGGCATTTAGTGAAGTGGGCACAGAGCCACATTTTGTCTTTCATCAGGAAACACACTTCCTTTCTTTCTCTGTGAAGGAACTGTGACATAAAGAGGACAGCAGGAAGGGCCTTGGGGCACCGTCTCACTGCTGTACTTCCTCCAGCAGAGGAATGGGAGGATGAGTTTTAGTCCAGAGAGAGAAGAGAGCAATTAAGGGAGTGGGCAGGGGAGCACGCTGTCCAGACAACTCGTTTCTCAAGCCCCTGTTGTACATAGTTCATTTTTTTTTTCTTTTTTTTTTTCTCTTACAGATGGAGTTGGACTCCAGGGCCCTGCCTGTTTGACAGCAGTACGTCATTCTCGATCACTCTGAGCCATCTGCCTACCTGCAGACTTCATCATACTGTGTTCTAGATTGCTGAAAGTCTATATATAGATCATGTAAGAACTTTTAAAGAATGAAATACATTACGTATGCAAGATAGAAAACTCAACTGAGGACAACAATGCATAAAAAGACACAAAGCTCTCATTAAATCTCATTAGGTTTCATTTCTGTTGGCATTTTAGAAAACAAATAAGTCAAACAGTTTGGCTTTCAGAGATGAGCATTACATAAAATAAAGTAAAATTCATAGTAAATAAATAAAAAATTAAATCAAAAGACTACAAATCCGATTTAACCTCTTAAGACCCGAGATAAAAAGTTTTAGGAAAAAAAAAGTTTTTTTTTTCACTGAGGTTTTAACTGATTAGATGATTAATTAATATATATTCCAATTTATGTATTTGTACTTTTTTTTGTAAAAATATATTTCATTCATTAAATTATGCTATGTCCTCGGTAGAGGATATCGGGACTCAATTTCTTAAAAAAAAAAATAAAAAGACATCAGTGATCATGCATAGGCAAAAACAATAGATTTTTTAAATCACCAATACATTTTTTGTTTTCAATATATATATATATATATATATATATATATATATATATGTATGTATATGTATATATATATATATATATATTTATATGTTTTTATATTTTTTTTTATATGTTTTTTTTTACCAAACTTTGTATAAAGATGATTCTCAACTATAACGGAATGATTCAATATACCATTTTTCTTTCTTCAAAATGTGTGTAAAATTACCATAAACGTGTTTTATATACAATGTATCTATAAACTAAATCTAATCTGCATATTAATGTGTTTTTGGGGCAACATGTAATGAAAAAAGAAGCGTAATAATGGGAATAATAATTGACAGGATTTTCATAATAATATTTCATATAATAGTGAAATATAATTTTTTTTTTTCCCTATTCATTTGTTATGTCTCCAAAAATGCATAATAAACATGCTTTTAGTCCCGGTGTCCTCATATGAGGACATGTATGAAATCAATGTCGTGTTTCGTAACAGAAAGTCATATTTTGATTTGAAACCCCCTAACATTTTCCTGAGATGTTGATTTATGACACACAATTTAAAAATTAGATAGATTTAAATGATAATTTACAAAAATATTATCATATTTCCATAAGAGTGTCACTTAAAATAATTTCAGACATTTTTTAAGGAGACCAAGGATGGTTTTGAACATCCAATGGAGGGGAGCTCGTGGTCATGGTGAAACAGTTCCAATCATTTGGTATCTCATGAAAAGTTCTCTATACACCTTCCCTGAATGTGCTCTGTACAGGACATCCAGACATACAAAAAACTGTGGCATGTACAGTCTCAGAGAAATTCACACTTCTCATTTGGTATCTCCTGAAAATATAATGTCCTCATATGAGGTTTCAGATAAAACTGTGGCATGTACAGTCTCAGAGAAATTCACAAAAATATAATGTCCTCATATGAGGCCACAGGGTCTTAAGAGGTTAAAACAACAGATATAGTAAAGTTGATTTAGTACATTACTAAAACAACAGATATGATCCCCAAAATCAACGGGCCAGTCATGGTGGATTTTCATATTTAATTTTATGCACATGCAGATGGTACTATACACTAGAGAGAATGTGTGTGCAAGGTTACCAGGTTGGAAAGATTAACATGGCATTTACACGACACGGCGGTTTGGGGGCCTGAAAACACAAAATTTTGAAAATGATACCGTTATCGTCTCAAATTTGTGAAAACGGTGACATCATACACATGTGTATTGTGTGCTCAGTCTATAAGCATGCGCAAGTTTATTTACAAAGTGACATTGCCAACTACTGGCCTGGCATAGTAAAGCACTTTTACTTGTTTTTGCGGATCTGTGTAAACGGGGATCGTTTCGACAACACTGGTGTCTGTTTTTTAAACTTTTAAAAAAAGGAAAGGGAAAAAAAAATCAGTTTTGTAGTACATTGTTGTTGTGTAAATATACTCCACATTTTACAGAAAATGTATCCATTTAATTAAAAAAAGCTCTGATTAGGGGATTTGAACTTTTAACATCTGACAACCAATGCAACCACAATGTAAGATTATGCAAATGCCAAATTAAAATGAAAAGTTTTCATGATAAATAACCAGCAGGAAAATATCTCAGACGACTATGTTAAATAAAACAAGAGAAGCAGAATTTGCGATCACGATTAAAAAGATTAATCATGAAGACCTATGTCAGGGCTCTTTAACTTCTTTTTGAGCTGAACTGTTTCCATAGTTAGCTATTTTTCAATCTGTAGTGTATAAAGTGCTACAGGAATAAAGCTAACTTGCGTCACCTACAAAAAAAAATTATAATAATAAATAAATAAATAAATAAATAAATAAAAAATATTGCCTTCATTTTACAGGAAATCAAGGGGAATCAGATCAGAATCAATCTTGGATCCTCAAGAGCCAGCAGCTCTTATGTGTCTGACAGCCTCGTTTTCATTTGTGTCCAGAACATATGTTGTTTTCCCTAAGTAAGATGTGTGAAGTAAAAGCAGTGTGTTTGTTCAGCAGTCGGAGTTCAGAGTGCAGAATTTCCTTACACGTTTAAGAGTCAACAGCAATATTTTCACATTCCTTATTTTCAAACCTTGGCAAGAAAAGAGGCCATAATTAGTCAGCATTAGTCATAAATGAATAATTGATCTCAATTTGAAATTTAGATGAGGCAGCATTCGGTTTCCACGCTGTGCCTCATGAGCCCCCAAACAACAAAAAGCCTGTCGTGAGAAAATAAATGTTTTAGTACCGGCGGCAGACGCTCCTCGCCATTGTGGTAAGCAAAATTCGGTTTTGTGTGGCAAACATTTTTTATTTTTGCCCAACAACAAAGATATCTATTTGGGGCAGTTGAATGATTTTGCTGTTTTGAATATTATCTAACGGTGACTATATAATAAACATGGTCTGCTTTTTTTTTTTTTTACTAGCTCGGAGCGCTATATTGATCTCCAACAACTCACTGAACTTTTGAACTTCTGAAAGGAGGACAACCCTGACAGCTCAAAGGCAGTAAGCTTCCAGCCTCTCAATAAGGAAATGCAAGAGGCTATTAGACTTCAAGACATGGTGAAGATAAGACTGTTACCCAAATATGCTAGCTTAAAGAACTATCTCAGAGGAGCTGAACAATTATGGCAGCTGTCACTTGTCAGTATCGGCTCGGTGGCTGAGCACATACATTTCAGAAGTTTTGCAGAAGACTTTAAGAAAGAATAACTATGGCAGTAACCTTTCGGGGATATACTCGTGAACCGTTGTGATATTTTTCAACACTCAAGATGAAGTAAAAATAAGTGGAGGGAGAAAGAAGCAGACAGGGCCTAGCATCTGTGTCCTTTTAGCAGCTCGCTGCTTGTATATGATATATTTTCAGACTACAGCTTTTCACAATTTGATAACGGCTCCCATTTTGAATCCAAAAGGGATTTTTGGGGCGCTTGTCAGATAAAGGGCGCAGTTGTCATCCAACTTGGCGCCCTGATGCCAACAACGTCTCATTTCCCCTCCCTCTCAGATTCAGTCACTGCTTCCCTCAATCTGTCACTGGGCTGCTGGAAAGGGCTCTTTAGCGTTTTCTCTGCTGTACCTTTTTGTTTTAACCATTTTTTGTAGCCAAAACTGAGTTTTAAAACATAGGCTCATTGGACTATGCCTAAAGTTTTGCAAAACTTCAAAAACTTACTTATACATACTGCAGTTTTCAGCTGACATATGAACACTAGTGACAGTAAAACACAAAAAACTTTTATTCCATTTCACACAAATTATTAATACCAGGGCAGCTAATTGATTAATATAGACTTATTTTCACAGGTTTTCTGGCACAATACTATGTTATGACCTCAAAACAGTTTTGACATACTGAATGATTTGTACACTAACAAATTTTGAGGCTTTTATCACATAACCAGTTCCATATGTATAGCTTTTCTAACATAGTAAACTTGCTTGGTAGCGCACCTGATACAGCACTGCAGAGCACTTAGGTTTGAGTCCTGTGAAGCATTAACTGGAAATGCCAAATGCTCTTAATATTGCCAATATTTTATGTTTTTGACAATATCTCTGGCTATCGTCAATACATAATCATCGTCTTTCGACACACCATTGTCAACTTATATGTTGTCAACTAATATTTTTCGTCATCATTTCCATTAACAAAATTAACAGTTATGGCCTCTGAAAACTTTTACCATAGTGTATGATTTATGTTTAGGGTTGGATTTATTGTAAGTGGTACATTTTCAAACATGATATAATGTTAATCTTTTAGAGCCGGTTGGGCATTTCATTTCTGAACTGCTACCATACGTACAACAACCAACATCATTAAACGTTGCCAGATTGTGTTAAATCTGAACACGCTGTTTGGACCACTCACTTAACGTTTCAAAAAACATGCAAGATGCAACGCAAAATAAGTTTGCACAAATGTTGCCATAGGCGCATTTTCCTTATGAGCCTAAGTTGAAATTGTCTATTTCTCAATAAAATATCCAGCAAATAATGTAGGGCTAGAGTGTGCTTGTACCTAAATGCAAACCAAACGCTAATTGGAATGCTAAAGGAATAGCTGAAGTCCCCGGTGTCAGTAAACACAATCACACGAACACGTTCTGCTGATTAAAACTTTGCACTTTAATTGTTAATAATGTGCAAATTCTGGCATATTTTTATGTCATCCTATAGTGCCTCAGGGATAATATCATATGGAGATCAGGAGTCGAAAAGCTGAGGTAGCAGAAGTGCTTAGGTTTTGAAATGTGATCAACACAAGATATGCTGCTTCTGGGCCTAGATTTTCTTTGACAAACAGCTGGAGGCAATGACAATGTATGCAATGAAATGTAAAGAGCAACTTAATGTCACAGTTAATTAGTAGTTTTATGTACAGGTTAGCAGTCAAGCCTGTGTCTTACCCTAAAGGAATAGTTAGCCAAAAATGAAAATGTTAATTTGTTCACCCTCGTGCCATTTCACACCTGTATAGCTTTCTATTTTGAAAAATGCCATTTTGTCCATGCGGTGAAAGTCAGTAGGGTCCATTGTTGTTTTGGACGCTGCTGATATTGTGTGAGACAAACATATTTCAGAAAATTATTATTATTTATTTTATTTTTTTTTGAAAAAACAAACAATACAGTACAGGTTAGGAACAACATGTATTACTGTCTATGTGCAAATAAATAAAAGTTCTACTTTAGGCTAAAGCTAAATAATAAAGGAACCAGGAAAACCCACAAGTATCAATTTCTAACACCAATCAATAATCTCATTCACTCTAAAGATTGATTATTAATAACCTTTGACACCTATCCATTGATACTAGACCAGTGAGTGGATAGTTCAATAATGAATCCTAGACTGTGTTCACAGTAGACAGTGTTTGATCAATAATCTCAGCTAAAAAAGACTGAAATGTTCTTATTTCTGCAACATATCGCTTTCTATTAAATTTATATAAGCATTTATTTAAGATATGCAATGACGTTGTTGCAACACTATTGAGGGCCGTACAAGTTTTGGTCTGACAACATGATGGTGGTTATTTGGAACATCTCTTTCTCGCATCTTGTGGTATATTAAAGACACTTGGGTGTTTGATTTTTTGTTTTAAATATACCTTAGTAATATCATGATTTACCATGACAGTTCTATGGTATAAAGCAGAATACCATGGTATCATCATCTGATAGCATCACTGTTTTATGCTGACCTACATATGAAGGTGGAGCATCTGTAAAAGTGCTGGCTCTTTTCCTGCTCCAAGAGTTGATATGATTGATCTGGGAAAATGATGAGTTGTCTCATACCAAAGGGGAAAAAGCCCCTGCTTGGGATGAGAGATTTCTTCTCTTGCCTCTCTGACAAGACTGAAATATGGTTTGTACTGGTTAACCAAAAGGAACACATACATTTTCTACATTAGAAGAATTCCCATTATTTCTCCCTCAGCCATGAAAATCAATTCTGAAACGATTGCATTCAGGGAGAGGGAAAAATAGTTGTGTGCCTTTGGCTGGTCAGTGGATAGAGAGAGATTCTTGAGTGTTTTTTTGTGTCTTTGTGAATCAGTTTTTTTTTTTTTTTTTTTTTTTTTTACAACACCATTGAGAGCATTCTATGAGAAAAGGATGTATGCCTGTCCATTTCTGCTTTTTCCTGACCTCCAAACAAGCTCTGTAGATGATGCAACTGGCTTTTGGTGAAATGAGTTGCACTGGAGGAGTGTGGTTTGCCTGTCTTTTTTTGCATTTTAGTGCTCTCATAATTACACAGGTATGTAGAATATTAATTGCATTTCCAGGATTAAGTTAAGCTCTCCAGTCGTCTCTCATGAGTGACCCAGGCCATTAAGATGTTTCATAGAATACATAGTCCAGAGAGCTGAATAAAGATTTTATATTTTTTACTCAATATTAGGGATGTTCATCAAGGAGAGGGTCTCTGTTACTCTTGAGCTAAACGGAGCTTTAAACTACAAGTCAGAAGTTATTAAACTTAAACTCCCAACTTTGATCCAATCAGAATATCAAAGTTACTCCCAATCACAGCTTTTTTCTGTTTTAGCATATTGAGTCACTAAACTCACATCTTTTTCTGCATGTGATATTATCATTTTGATTAATATCAGTATTATCAACATCAAGTTTGCAGTTTACTAGTATTGCAAATGATCAGAAATAAAGCATTGAAAACTACATTACAACATTAAACAAAGGAAATTATTGTCTTGATGAGCAACCGCTGGAAATATTTGGCTCTAATAGAATCAATAATCAAGATAATTACCTCCATTTCTACTCTTCTTCTATTGCAAAAAAAACAAAAACAAATATTCATTATAGCTTAAGCCAAAAATAGAGAATGTGGAAACCTATGCCTACTATGAGACACACAATGCATTATGTATAACTGTGGGAATTATAATCCATTGCAAATTAAGGGAATAGTTCACTTAAAAAAATGAAAATTTGCTGTAAATGTACTCTACATAAGGATCTGCAATATGTAGATGAGTTTGTTTCTTCATCAGAACAGATTTGGAGAAATGTAGCATTACTTGCTCTCCAATTGTTCCTCTGCAGTGAATGGGTGCCATCAGAATGAGAGTCCAAACAACTGAAAAAAAAATCACAATAATCCACACCACTCCAGTCCATCAATTAATATCTTGTGAAGTGAAAAGCTGAATGTTTTTCAGATTTTTTTGTCCAGAAGTGATACTTTAATGATGGATTTGTTTCTTATAAATACACAGCTTTTCACTTCTCAAGACATTCACTGATGGACTGGAGTGGTGTGGATTACTTGTGGATTATTGTGATGTTTTTATCAGCTGTTTTGACTCTCATTCTGATGGCACCCATTCACTGCAGAGGATACATTGGTGAGCAAGTGATGCTAAATTACAGCATTACTGTATGATATACTTTTAGATTATTCTGATGTTTTCAACAATATAACACAGGTAGATTATAGTTTATTTATTTATTTGTATTATTTCTGTAGCCAAGACTTTAACATATACACATCTATACATAGACTTCCTTCAAAATAAACCCACACTGAAAAGTATTAACTGGAGTGTGACAACCAACCCCAGTCTCCTCTATAACATACAGTAGGCATTTACAGACTCAGAAAACTCCAAATATGATATGGCAGCCCCGCTCTATTTAGACTGAGAGCACAGCCATTACGTTGAGCCAATCACAAACATGACATATTTCCACATAAAAATCAGATCTAAAAAAGCAGGCAATATATTCAGCAGAGTTCATAAGATAAGAGCAAAACAGGGCTGTCCATGTATGAAGAGCCTCAGATTTATGCTTTACAGCAATAAGTCTGTTTGCGTCCATATCTCTCGCGTTTACGGCACGTATTTCTGCCTCCTCGTGTGATGTATGTGCACGAGGTGTGCACGTTTGTACGTGTGTGTGAGGAAATTAAAATGCCAGCTCTACATCTGTTTGAGTACTTTAGCACCATAGCTCATTGCAGATATATTCATCTGTTAAAGTGGCACCGAGTGACATCCACAAGGAGCCGATGCGTCCTACAGAGAAGCTTGAATATAAATGAGAAGCTGCCAGAGAGACGAAAAGAGAGAGACCCCCCTGTTCTTCGGTGGGACTGCCACCTAAAAATACCTCCTCTTAGATCGATTGGCACATTTCCTTAAATTACCCACAATCACTTGGAGAGAGGTGATTTGCAAATTTGAGGATCCTAAATTTACATGCCACAAAAGGGAAGGAGCTACAGATTTGGGAGCACTAATGAAAGGCAGGTTGCCTGTAGTATCCTGATGTCTGAGCACCAGAACTCGCGCCTCTGTGTGTGTGAAAGTGCCCTGACCCGTCTCGGCTGACCTCACGTCCCAGATGTGACTACACTGAATCGATTAAAAATGGATGAGGACGTCTCTGTATGGCTCATCATTCACCCGGCGTAAAGTGAGTTGGGCACAGAGGCCGTGTCTCTCAGCATATACAAATGAGGCATTTTCTTTCACCTGTCTCTAGAGTTCAGTGCTTAGGTTTTACATCGTCTCATATTCTGTAATACTGAATCCTAAAACTCAAAGTTGAGCACTTTTGTGCATGATTTGGAATGAGGAAAACAACACTGTACAAGTAATGTTGTACAAGATGTCTTTCTTCTTCAGAACTTTTATTCGATGTTTTACTGGCAGATTATTTGTAATAATTTGTGAAAATAGTTTTGAATTAAATCCTCACCTAAAAAAAATAAAATAAAATAAAAAAATGGTGTAAAAACAATTTTCACTCAGAAATTGATATTAAACTTCATAATTACGATGAAATGGAAAGAAACATTTAATTAAACAAGACATTTTGAAGTAGAAAGACTGAAATTGTATTTTCTTGTAAAAGAAAAATGAATAATCTTTGTTTAAAAAAATGACAGTGTACATCTTTTTTTCATGAACATACTACATCGTTTCCTTTCATATTTTTGTCTCTATTTTAAAAATGTTGTTTTTTTCAGACATATTGGTGACTATGTTTCAGCACTTTTATGTTGTATATGAAATTAAATTATACAATCTTATACATTATATATAGTTTTTATATGTCTTTAAACAATGTAATGTTATTCTAATTATCAACTGAGGCTATTATGTTACTATAAAATGTACTGATAATTCAAAAGTCATGATGACAAAATAATGCAATAAAATTAACTACAGGAAATGCTTTTTTTGTTGCAATTTTACAATACTTTACAGTAAATTTTCACCATATATAATCTTCTAAAATAAATAATTTTGTAATATAACAAATTTGTTGCATTTAATGTAGCATTTTAAAAAAGAAACTATTTGGAAAAAAAAATCACAGAAACGTTTACTTAAAAGAAAAACTCTATAAAAAATATTTTGATTTTTGTCAGACAAACTTCATTTTAAAGTTGCTTGAACTATGAAATTACCAAAATGTTCATAATGTAGATAATGTATGTATGAGTGTAAAACATTCAAGAATCTCTCTCTATCCACTGACCAGCCAAAGGCACACAACTATTTTCCCTCTCCCTAAATGCAGTCATTTTAGAATTGATTTTCATGGCTGAGGGAGAAATAATGGGAATTCTTCTAATGTAGAAAATGTATGTGTGCCTTTTGGTTAACCAGTACAAACCATATTCTCTTGTCAGAGAGGCAAGAGAAGAAATCTCTCATCCCAAGCAGGGTTTTTTTCCCGCTTTGGTATGAGACATTTAATGTACATTCAAAATGTACACACAAATTCAAAAGTAAATTTTTAGCCCTTGTATGAGCAACTTAAAATATTAATAGCATGAACTTAAAATATCAAGTCTGGCAGTGAGGGTCCACTTACAGCATGAATAGTTTATATTATCACAAATATCTTAAATATTTATTAACATGTAGATGTTTTAGAGTTTAACATTATTTCATGTTTAATGAAAGCACAACTTAAATTGAGTTAAATCAATTTAAAGCAAATTTTGAGAATTCTGAAGCTTATTTTTTATTATTATATATTTTTATTTTTAATATATTACAATGAACTTATGCTTATTCATAATGCATATACTCATTCACATTATAAATGCCCTGCATCTGCATATGTGTACTTTTTAACATCTGTGCAAAAAGCTGGACAAGACCCAGATGAGTTTGTGAACTGGCAGAGTCCTGTTTTAAAGTATAAGTACTACATTAAACTTGCAAACCCACAGAATGTACTTCATCAACAGCTGAAAGTTTGAACACAATACAATACATACTATGAAAGGAACTGGGCTTCAGCCATAGACATGCTTCTCAAAGCACAGAAATGGCTTCAGTACTGACTGCACATTTAGCATTCGTTTCTGTCCAAAAGCTGGCGAGTAAATTTCTTCCAAGTTCTTTGACAGTTTAAGTTGAAAAGTTTGGCATGAAAGGGGTTGGTTGAGAGAGAGGAACAAGGGAGGTCAGCAGAGAGAAGGCGGGCTTCAACTGTTTATCGATCAGACGGGAGTCATACATCAGGGCCTGCTCATATTCACCAGTCTGCCAGCATTCACTTCAGTCCCTCAGTGAGAAAAACTCTCTTCAGCATTTTGGCAACCTGCATATAGCAGCGCCGCTGCACTTCAGCAGATGAAGGGAAGACATTGACAGTGATTAGTGTTGGGGCCTCAAGGCTACTTCACCTGACAGCAAGAAAAATGTACAGTATTACCTGTGAAGATAAGGATGCGTCTCTTGAATAACATAACGTTAAATGCGATGCTCATCTGGTCACATTAACAATATACCTTTGTGAAAAAGAAGTCTTCTTGATTGTACTGAATGAGCATTCTAATCTTGTAAGTATACTTATATATTTTATAATATATATTTGAATTATATTTTATAAGTTTTTAAATATACTTTCAGATAATATCAATGAATTAAAAGGCTACTTAAGAGAAACACTTTCATGACTATGTTAATATACTTCGGTTTTTATGCATATGCGAGGGTCCATACAGTGCACGTGAAGCAAATTTCATCACCAGAATAGTAAGCATCTGAGTTTTGTAACTGCGTGTACATGCAAAACGCACATGCACACTGACTAGGTTTTGCAGTGATCAGTTGTTCCACAAGGTGGCAGCACTGACCTGGGCCATTCTTTCACAATAGAAAAACGAAACTAAAGAGATGGAACAACAACAAAATATTGGAGACTTCGCACTTTCGTGATGTAATGCCGCTTTGACTGTTCACCCCCAGTGCAGGTTTGGCAGAAGTGAAAATACTTACAGTAAGTATGCTTTTGACTTACACTTTTAAAAACTGCACTTTCTAATAATGTCAAATTAACAGTTTTACTTTAAAGTACACTTCAAATCATTAAATGACTTAATCTGTTAAATGCATTTCATGTGATTTTAAACTATAACACATTTTCATTACATTACATTTAGTCATTTAGCAGACACTTTTATCCAAAGCAATCAAAACCAGCAGAAGACGTGTTTTTAGCCGTTTCTTGAAGATGGAAATGTATTCCATGGTAGGACTAAATAAATGATTATTAATTTTCATATATCATATATCAATTATCATATTTTGGAAAAATTTGCTTTTTCACTTAAATTTTTTCTCCTGTAGTTTGCTGTGAAGTTCTTCAGTCACCTCTATATAAAGCACATGTGTATCAACACACATGATGAAGTTATACTGCTCTCGGTCCAAGCAGCACCCAGAGACAAGTTAATCATGCCGTGGTTGTCTCTCCTATCACTCGCAGGCACTTTAATCAAATTATGACCTTGTAAAGCATGCACTTGTCATTTGGGACCTGAGACTCTTTGCTAATGACTAATTAGCCCCATCACCTGTTCCTCCAAACTTCCATTAAACCCATAACTGTGCTTAACTTAATGAAATAAACAGAAAAAAAAGAAAGAAAAACAACCATCAATGACAAAACTTCTGAGAACACATCAATCAACAGTATGGTAATTTATAATGGGGAACGTAGTTGTCTTCTCCTGTGAAAGCCACCCCTCATTGGGCTAGAGGACGGCGAGGATACACATTAATTGCTAATTAGTTTGTGGTTGCTTCCCCGCAAAGGGCAAAGAGCAAAACGCTCGACTCAGAGCTGCGACCCTTGCAGAATAACCAACTCAGCATCTAAGTAATTAGCTGTTAAATAACAATGCTCATGTCATTGATTCTGTGATTTATTTACTGAAACAAAAAATATGAAAATTGTGTTTCATATTCAAAAATAAATACAAAGTCTATAAACTGTTAGTCAGTCAAAGCTAGTCATCAGCACGGTACCTGTTCAAAAGATACAAATATGTGCAATTAAGGTATTGATAAGGGTCAGGTATGGGTATAGGGGTCATATGATGTTGCTAAAAAGAACATTATTTTGTGTATTTGGTGTAATGCAATGTGTTTATGTGGTTTAAGGTTCAAAAAACACATTATTTTCCACATACTGTACATTATTGTTTCTCCTCTATGCCCTGCCTTCGAAACGCGTCAATTTTTACAAGGCTCATCGGTCTGAAAAGTGAGGTGTACACTGATTAGTCAGCCAGCAAGTGCATTGTGATTGGCTGAATGCCTCAAGCGTGTGATGGAAATGTTTTCCCCCTTAACACTGTGATGCCTTGTGTTCTGGCGTGATGAGACAAAGCCAATAAAACCCATTACAAACGAGGCATTTGTTGCATCCAGTGGGGACATAATTACTGATTATAATGACTAATACTGTCTTTTTATGCATTGCGTTGCGTATCACGCTGTGTAAAAATAATACCATGTCTGCATTTGTGATTGGAGAAACAACAAACAACAAAGTCTAACAGTTAGTCTACACTGCTCAAAACTCGCGTTTGAATCATCAGTGACAAATCCTTTACATATAAAAACGTACTTACAGACTGGAGTCAGTCAGAAGCACCAGACTGTCCTTGCAAAGTTGGAATTGCCCTACTTTATAGAAACAGACAATGGCATTGTAGGCTACTCTCACAGGAAATAGAGTTCGTTTTCATTTATGTTGCGTGGAACAGATCTGAATATTTGGGTTGAACTGTACTGGAACAGTGTTGTAAATGCAACTTAAACACTAATTTCTAGTTGTGTCCTCTTTTAGAAGGACAAACAAAGTAGCTTCGCTTTCACAATGAAACGTCTCGGTTAGTTTGGTAATCCTCGTTCCCTGAAGGAGGGAACGGAGACGTCACGTCGGTGACCGAAGAATTGGGATATCGCTTCGATAGACCAATCTACTTCGAGTGTAAACTAAATGAGCCAATGCACATTGGCATGCAATTATTGCATCCAGCTGCCGCTGATCACAGTGTGAGTATAAGAAGGCATCAGGTGCAATGCATACCAGGTTTTTGCTGAGGAGCCGCTCAGACGTCATGTCGGTGACTGATGAAATGGGATCCCTACCAAAGCGCCATGGGTGCTGCCCCTTCCAGTGCCCTGTGCGAGCTGCCTGCGCCCCTATTAGGTGTAGGTTGGAGCTCAGAACAAGTAGTTCCACTCACCATTGTCAAAGCACTACCTCACTGGGTGAGACTGGATAACACTAGGAAAATGTACCCGTTCCGCTTGGAACAGGGACGCTGCGGAAGCCCCATCCTTCCCGAAGGAGTTTTCGGAAGCAAATACACATATAGCATCAAATTAGGTGTATATGGAGAAACTAGAGGTGATTAAAACCCTCTTGGGAAGGCAGAAGTCTCCCGGGGAAACACAGGCTCTAAGGCTATACGGTGGACTTTACGCATACGAGTACCGCTTAGGTCTCAATATGGAACCCAGCCTTCCATGGTTCTCACGGATTCATCATGAAGGCCTGGCACCGGACGTTCCGCCGCGTCCAGCTGCCTAGGGTGATGGAGGAACTCAACACTGTCTACAGTATGGACACTCTGGAGCAGTTTTAGCAAGCCAAAACTAACCGCGGCCTCTCGGTGCCACTACCCATTTGAGGTGAGAACACAGGAGGAAACTGGCTCTACACAAAGGCTATAGAATCTAGCGAACGTGTTAGGGGTTGCCCAGCCCGCAGCTCTACAAATGTCTGTCAGTGAGGCACCCAGAGCCAGAGCCCAGGAGGATGCAACATTTCTAGCTGAGTGAGCTCGCAACCTAAACCGGCAGGCCTGATAAGCCAGGGTTATGGCATCCACAATCAAGTGGGGTATCCTCTGCTTAGAGATGGCATTCCCCTTCTGCCGGCCTCCGTAACAGACAAAGAGCTGGTCTGAGGTCCTGAAGCTTTGTGTCCGGTCTACGTAGCATCTTAATGCTCAGACAGGACAGAGCAAACCCAGGGTTGGGTCTGCCTCCTCCAGGGCAGCTCTTGCAAGTTCGCCACTTGGTCTTTGAAGCGTGTAGTGGGAACCTTGAGCTCGGCGAGAAGAACACCACTCGATGAACAGGTTCCACTTCAAGGCGTAAGCGTGTCTCGTAGACGGTGCTCTTGCCGAAGTGATGGTGTTCACTACCTCCTGGGGTAGGTCACCTAGAACCTCCGAGTCCCATCCAGGAACTAGACATGGAGTTGCCAAAGGTCTGGATGCGGGTGCCAAACGATGCCCCGTCTCTGAGTCAGTAGATCCTTTCTCAGAGGAATAGGCCAAGGAGGGGCTGTTGTGAGGAGCACTAGTTCGGGGAACCAGGTCCAAGTGGGCCAATCCGGCGCCACTAGCAAGACTTGCTCCTCATCCTCCCGGACTTTGCACAGTGTCTGTGCGAGAAGGCTCACTGGGGGAAACGCATATTTGCGTAGGCCCTGCGGCCAGCTGTGTGGCAGTGCGTCCTTGCCGAGAGTTCCCTCGGTCAGGGAGTAGAACAACTGGCAGTGAGATGTCTTTGGTGAAGCAAACGGGTCTACCTGAGTGGCTCCGAAATGACTCCAAATCAGCTGGACCATACGGGGGTGGAGTCGCCATTCTCCAGGTAGTATTGCTCGAGACAGCTCATCGGCTGTACGGCTGAGCAGGCCCAGAATGTGAACAGCATGAAGTGACCTCAGAACCTTCTGACCCCAAGGAAGGAGGTGGCGGGCGAGTTGCAACATGCGACGGGAGTGCAGACAACCTTGTTGGTTGATGTACCCAACGGTCACTGTGTTGTCCGTTCGGACCAGCACGTGCTTGCCTCGTAAGCAACCTTTGAGACGGTTCAAGGTAAGGCGCACTGCTAACAACTCTAGGCAACTGATGTGCCACTGCAGCTACGGGCCCGTCCAAACCCCTGAAACTGCATGCCCGTTGTACGTGGCCCCCCAGCCGGTGGTGGCGACATCCGTGTAAACCACAGCATGCCTGGAGACCTGCTCTAGGGGCACCCCTGTCGGAGAAATGCAAGATCTGACCACGGGGTGAGGGTTTGGCGACAGGTCAGTGTAACTTGAACCCAGTGAGTGCCGTGCTTCCACGCCACCCTCGGGACTCGGCCATAAAGCCAGTGCTGGAGCGGTCTCATATGTAACAGGCCAAGCGGTGTAACTGCCGCTGCGGCCACCATATGCCCCAGGAGCCTATGAAAAAGTTTCAGTGGGACCCCTGTCCTCCCCTTGAACGTATTCAAGCAGGCTAGCGCCAACCACGCACGTTCCTCTGTGAGGCGTGCTGTCTGTTCGGCCGAATCCAACTCCATACTGAGAAAAGAGATCCTCTGCGTCAGGGAGAGTTTGCTCTTTTCCCAGTGGACCCGAAGGCCCAACAGGCTGAGGTGCTGGAGCACCAAGTCCCTGTGCTCACACAACTGATCCTGAGACTGTGCTAGTATCAGCCAATCATCTAGATAGTTGAGAATGCGAACTCCCTGCTCTCTGAGGGGAACAAGAGGTGCCTCCTCGACTTTCGTGAAGACACGGGGAGACAGGGACAGCCCGAGGGGCAGGACCTTGTATTGATATGCCCGTCCTTCGAACACAAACTGCAGAAAAGGTCTGTGGCACGGAAGGATCGACACATGAAAGTATGCATCCTTCAGGTCTGCAAACCAATCTCGAGGACGGACGCACCCGAAGATGCGTTTCTGCGTCAACATCTTGAATGGTAGCCGATGAAGGGCCCGGTTCAAAACTCGCATATCCAAGATTGGCCGTAACCCACTGCATTTCTTGGGTACAATGAAGTAAGGGCTGTAAAACCCCGCCCTCATATCGGCTGGAGGGACCGGCTCTATCAAGTCCTTCACCAGTCGGACTGCGATCTCTGCCCGCTGAACAGGGGCATCGGCCACTTTCACTGTAGTGAAGTTGATACCACTGTACTTGGGGGGATGCCGGGCAAACTTAATCGCATAGCCGAGGCTGATGGTCCGCAGAAGCCAGCGAGGCAGGCTGGGTAGCGCTGACCATGCGCTTAGAAACCGTACAAGCGGGATCAGTGGAACCACAGCTGTACCCGCAGTGGGGCAGCGAGGTGGAACACAGGGACCCAACTCGGGCGGCTTGTGAGCAGGCCGGAGTGTGGTTTGAGTGTGGGATGCAGGGCTCATCTGGTTCCACAGGTTGGCAGAGAGTGCGTGAGTAGGGCCTTCGTTGACGCTCTTGAACCGCCCGCTGCTGCCATCTGGCGAAGGAGGAGGATGAGTGAGGTCCGGTGCTTGGCCGCCCACAACTCTCCGTGCCCTCCTGGGACCCAGAGATAAGGGAAATTGCTCTTTTGTTGATTATTTGGGTACCGTCGGACGTGAGGCCAACGGCGGGAAAGAACTAAACAAAAGATTCTCCATCTGGCCCTCCTCTGGGGGAGGGAGTGGTGCATTCACCATCTCCCGAAGAGCAGATCCCTCCATCTCTGGGTCGCCTGTCTCAGGGCCACTTGCTCTTAGGTTTGCCGCCAGGTTTGGTGGGGGCCCGGCTACATGACGCTGCTTTGCTGGAGACTGCTGCGGCGCGGGAGCGGGGGTGGACGTAGAGGCCTACCCTCGGCAACGAGCAGGCTGGAGCACTGCAGGCGGCAGACAGTTGGAGGCAGCAGCTGCCTGCCGGGGCAGGATGTGTCGGATCGTCTCAGTCTGCTTCTGGGCAGCCGAGAACTGCTGGGCAAAGCTCTCGACCGTGCCGCCAAAGAGGCCGGTCTGGGACACCGGGGCATTAAGGAACCAAGCCTTGTCGGTGTCCCTCATGTCCGCCACACACAGCCAGAAATGCCCAGTTTCTGGCAGTAAAAGGTGCCGTCCACGACTTGGTGAGCTCATCATGCACTTCCAGGAAGAAAGGCACTGGGGCGGGGCGGGGTGCGGCCGAATCTTCATCCGACAGCTCTTCTTCCGATGCTGAGATTGACATCCGGTCGGGGGGAGGCCCACTGGATGCCGCTGGTACACTCTTTGAAGAGGGCCCAGCACGTTCCGTGGGTTGCTCCACTGGATCGGAGGTTCAAGAGGAGTGGTGGTCCCCAGAGAATTGGTTCCCTGCGGGGTTTGTCACCGCTGTGTCCCTCTGAAGCGCCATCTCGCCAACACAGGAACATTCCCAGAGTGTGCTGAACTTGTAGTTCACAGAAGACACAGTTGAAGGAGCAGAACAATACTGTCACCCAGCTCTGAAGTGAAAAGCTGGTATGCATTGCAACTCCTGCCTTCTTATACTCACGCTGTGATCAGCGGCAGCTGGATGCAATAATTGCATGCCAATGTGCATTGGCACGTTTAGTTTACACTCAAAGTAGATTGGTCTATCGAAGCGATATCCCACTGACATGACGTTAAGAGTGACTGACTGAAAGGGAACACACAGCATCTCCACGACATGGCGGTGGCAACAGTGAGAATAAAAGTTATGCCTTCTTTCTTTACGTGAACATTTGGGTGGCGTTATGCAAATCTTTTAGGGGGGTGTTTTTGGGTGTTTGGTTTTATATTGAATATCTCTTTGGGTTTGAGACTTTAGTCTTTGCAACTTTACAGATCTTCTTTATGCACCAAGAGCTTGTAACACTCCAAAGAGAAAGGAAAAATTGAAATCGCATCATATGACCCCTTTAAGGTACTTATATGCACCCCTTTAGGGGTAAATAAGGTACAAATGTGTACCTTTTGTGTACCAGTGGCAGCTTTTGTACCTTTTTTCCAAACACATGATAAAAAACAAAACCAAATATCATCGGGGGATTATGCGTTTATATTATTATTATTTTTTTAAATAAAATGAATTTTAAAATAAAATAAAAATGTAAATGAATATTTATTTATTTATTTATTATACTTTATTTATTTATTTTATTATTATTATTATTATTTTTTGAGGGACATCAGTACAGTAAATCATTTTTTTTTAAATATTAAAAGCTCTTCTGAACAGTCTGTACAGTTTAGTAAAGGGGACCTAGGTTTAAATCCTTACCTACGATGTGTAAGAAAATGAGGAAAATTGACTTGAATGGCCAATGATCAATTGACATTTTAATTTTATGGAAAGGAGCAGTTTGATATTTATTAAACAGGGGAAAAATACCAAGGAACAAGAATGTGGGTTTTCAGTTTACAGCAAATGATATGCAATTACAGTTACATTGTTTAAGAAAAGCCCATTTTTATCTACATTAATAATGCACCTTATATATATATATATAATTTTATTTAAATCATATTGGAGGAGGTGTGTGCCTTCTGTTTGAATGGTTACGTTTTTGCCGGATAGTAGAAACTTTCTCATAACATTGTGGTATGAAATATTTTAGCCTTTTTTTTTCTTTGTCTTATAAGTGTTACCTGTTAGGAAATGAGAGTCATTGAGAGAGAGACTACAGATGTGGTCGGCGCTAAGCATGGAAGCAGTCGGGCAATTCATTAAGGCTTTTATTTTACAGAAACTCTCTCGAGGCTCCCGAGCATCTGCCTACGATATTAGATCGAAGGGAGCGCAAGTTAGAGAGATAGATAATAGGACACGATAAAAGAGGGAAAACAAAGACAGAGCTTTGCTTTGAAAAACACCAAAAGAAAAAAGTGAGGTTATAAAGAGGTGAGGTGACAAAAAAAACAACCTTTTTAAAAAAGAAGAACAAGAAAGGTTTGACAAAGAAGCAGCATAGATGAGTGTGTGTCCCAGACGCCACGTAACAGTCACATCTGGCTCAGGAACAAAATGGCTACTCTTTGAGCAAAACATGTGATCAGACCAGTTGCTTCATCAAGCTCCTCTGGGTTTTCAACCTCGAGTGCCACAGTAATTCAGCTGAGCTTAGATTAATGGTGAACATTTAAACACATTGTGAAAAATTAAGCTAGCCAGTGGTTGCAACCCAAAACGGTTCCCAGGTAATGTGCATGCAGGCAAGACCAAATGCATTTAAGGTTGCATTTTAGATGTTTAAAATTAAAATAAAAATGCATTGCTGTAATGTAAATGTAGGTGCCATTCTGTACTGATTTGAAACTGTTGGTGCGCTCTGCATACACATTTCTGGTAAATGAAGTCAACAAGTGATTTATTATTATTATTTTTTTTATGATATGCATGCGAAAATGTATAAATAGCATGCCAAATGGATGCATGAAATTGATAGACTGTTGCTCAAAGATTAATGTTTGTCAAATCTGCTTAGAGTAAGTAACTTTGGGATTGTTTTGGGGATTATAAATTTGGGCAATTACAGTTTGAAAGTTTTTGGGTTTACTTTCAGAGTACAGTTTTGTATTTGGGCTTCTTAGCGGTTGACAGCCCCTGGATGAAATGCATATCTGCTTTATTGTTATTTACTGTGTGAGGATGTTTCTTTGCCTGTCAATGCATTAGCAGTTGTCTATTTTGACATCTAAAGTAATTTAATTCAGCACTTTATTCCATTAGCATACAAGCTGATTCTGATGCAACATTAAGACATTTCTTAATGAAATTCATAGCCATCAGTATGCATGTTATATTTGTAATCTATTTTATTTTCATAGCCAGGGAAACGTGTTTTGAAGACAACAAAATCTGAACGTTCTGTGTTTCCGGATTTTAAAAAAAATGGATTAAACTTGTAGTGAACTGACTTTTTATTTTAGAAAATTGGAATGGTTTTCCAGTAGAAATTAAGAAGATATTAAGTGTTATTGTGTGTGTGTGTGTGTGTGTGTTTTAGTAATGGAAAATACCGGTTAGTGTTTAATATCATTAATTTTTAGAGTGTAGAAATGGTTTAAGGATTGGTAGAACATAGAAAACGGAACACAATCCATTTAAAAATTTATGTATATAGAATATAGGGGTGCCATATGCAAACTGAATGTGTGTGTATGCTTTACCTCTCTGAACAAGAAGTTGTTTATTTTGGGTTTGTTTTGCCAAAAAAAAAAAAAAAAAGAAAAAAAAGGAAACTTTGACAAATCCAGGATCTGGTTTGTCCAGCATTTTTTGTTCATTATATCAACCAATTTTTGTTTCCTGGTGAACTGATATTAACCTGTGGCTCCTGAAAACTGCATTGCTATGATCAAATCCAATCAGGGCTAACGATTCCTGGCTTTATTAGTTTTGTGCTTAGTAAACATCAGATACATCAGATGGTCAAACATAAGTATTTATTTCAGTAAACTAAAAGCATCAAGAAACATTTTTGTTTCCATCTCAGGCATATTTAAACAAGACCGTTTCTTACATCTGCGGTTTATCCATCTGCATTGTTTCTTAAACGAAAGCAATCAATACGCAGTGAGTGCTTCTGTTTGCACTTGTTACAGTTGCTCCCAGTGTTGTGGCACTGCTCCAGTTCTTTATTGAATGTGATGAATTGAGGTCTCCAGTGTCCCAAATGAAGATACCCAGCCTTCTCTTCCATTGTAATGAAGCACTTCAAAATAATGTGGCCAACCCCAATGGAGGTTGCATTAAATTTGATCTCATTCAATTTTGTTAAACTATCTGCCAGGCTTGCAAGGACAATGTCTGTCTTGTATAAATCATGGCCTTAAAGGGCACTTGGGGGTTGTCCCTGGGGTACAAAAAAAATAAATAAATAAGAGCAGGCAAATAACAACAAAACCAAAACGGCCGTAGAATAGCCAATGAGGACGGCTTATGATGACTTGATGAGGTCTAAACATTGGACTCGGTATTCAAGAGATGCGTCGGGATGATCAGAATATTTATGATGCACCTGATTGATACTGTACAGCTGTGTGATTTGACTTTTATTGACTGACATATGTCTGCGCCCATGCTGGGTTATGTTGTTTTGATGGTTAGCATAGCAGGCTAATCAATTCGGCTTCACTCAATATTCTCCACAGACTCACTCCTTTCCTATGCCTAACTCTCAACTGTGATAATCCACCTTATACTAATAAGATGACATATGATGTGGACAGAATTTTAAATGGAGATTACTAGTGTTGAGTACCAACTGCAGGCTATGGATCCACGTGAGGTGGTGGGTCATTATAAAGCTCGGATCGCTATGAAACGCCATTACTTTGGCAGGCGGTGAAGATTAACTTTTACAATTAACCTTTATTTATCATAGACATGCACTTACAGCCAGGTCAAACTGTCCATTTAAAAAGCATGATCACAGAGCACATTTTAATAGGAGAATAGAGGTGTCTGGACACAAGTACCAGCAAAACACTCAATATGTCGGACTATTTATATCAAAATTTTTTGCAATTTAAAATTTGACCCTAAAGTGTGTTAATTAATGTCGAGGATGAAAAGTGCTGTTGTCACTACCAGTGTAGTCAATTTCAAAAACATGATTGAATCTTGCAGTGAAATTGCTAAAGACTTGCCACTTGTTCTGTTAGCTGTTTTCTTATTTTATTACTTTCATTTGATCTTCTTTATACGTTTATATTAAATACAATTAGCTGACCTTGGAATGCTATTTTTGACACACAACTATTTGTTATATTTAACAAATAATCCCTAACACCCCCTCACCCAAACAACAAGCCAATTATGAGGGTCTATGGACTCTTTCCACTGAAATGCATCTAACACCTCAGAAAGGCAGAACATGCCTCTGGTTCCGTGGCAACCAATGCTGATAACGCTGGTTTTATTGCCCACAGTAATGCGGGCAGAGCAACTCTCAATTTATTTACCCATAGGAAAGCCACACAATGCCATATAAATGAACTCTCATTCACAGACAAACCTTTCTTTGACCTTCCTATCACATATCCTTAGGCCACTGTGTATATTATTACTGTTCTTGTATATTGTCTTTTGTATTGTATACTGTTTTATGCATAGAACTGCTCGTTCATGTAACCATACCTATACCATGTTTGGTCTCTATGAATTCGTCTTCCGATGATCTAATTGAGAGTTTATATTGTTTGTTGATACTTATGCAACATATTAGTGTTCTAAGAATCTTTAGTAGTCTTTGCATCAACATCCAATCTACATATGCAAATTATCATGTTCAGAGACAAAGAGTCGTAAACCTTCACTTTAAATGTGACCAGTGGCTCTTTGACCCTCGAGAGGTGTGACCTCCACGGAACTTAAAAGGCCTCACTTCAGTTACCCGCCTCGCTTTTTAGTCTCTTCACTGGTCTCTCATCACCAGAGTTTCTGATTCTGTCACTGCTTGTGAATAATGTCACTTTATGATTCTGATCCAGCTACATGCTCTGATGTATTAATACTGTAGGAAAGATATTTTCTGTGGCCACGAAAATATCCTTTCTTAGAGTTGATATTAACTTACACTGATTGGTCGCTGGACGAACAGTTTAGTTGATGGCAATTTAAGTATGCTGCAGTTACTACTAGCAGCTGATATAAATAATTGTAATTAATCATAATTAATTGTAATTGTATATACCTTTCCCTTTTGAGCTAATTTACTATATTGTCTTTGAGATACGGTTAAAGTACAGCTGAATGTACTGACAAGCATTTACGGTAAAGTAAAATATACTTTAATGTAATTTCTTTTGAAGCTTTTATGTCATGTATTTAAATATATTTGAAGTTACACATTTGTAAAGAGGAAGTTTTAGATTAGAAGTATACTTATTTTGGTGTGTTTACTAACATACCAAAGCACATGTAAAGTATTTGAACTATGGTGTTTTATTTGAATACATTTAATATTAATATACAGTATTTTAAATGTATTTGAATAAAACACTATAGTTCAAATTAAAATCAAGTACTTTACACAAGCTTAAGTATGTTTGTCAACACAGCAAAATTAATATACTTTAAAACATGAGAAAAGATTATTAAAATGAAATGAAGTAAAACATTTAATTAGACATTATTACAAAGTGCTCCCTGAAAAAGTGTACTGAAGTGTGTTAAGAAATATTCATGAAAGTTTCTATATTGAAATACACTTAAGTGGCCTTTTATTTTTTATTAATATTGTTTTGCAGTTTTTTTATAAGATTTGAAGTACACTACAAGGTTTTTTTTTCTTTTTTCCTTTTCACAAAGGCACCCTGTTTCATTTCAAGTGTTTTCATTTGAATTCAAAAAAAGGTAAAAAAAAGAACAGAAATAAAATGAATTTAAAACATCAATCAAGTTTTAAATATTAAACAAATATTTAAATCATTGTCTAAAACACTTTCACATTTTTGTTGTTGTTGTCAGATTTATCACCTTACAGTTTTATTTAGTTTTTGTGTGATTTTAGTAGAATGAAAGTATACTACAACCATCCCTGTCTCCCCATAAAGCAAAATGAAAACAATTTTAGCTTTTAGTTAAAACAATAAAATAAAATATCCATCGTCAGTAATCAAAAATATCTAATTCGTTATTTTAATTTGATCTGAAATGCAATCTAAATGAAAGTTAACTCCATAAGCTGAAGTATTACAGCTTCTGATGTTCCTGCCAAAATGTATGTTTTTCCGATTGCACCCTGTGAAAAACATACAGTGGAGAAAATGAATGGCTTCCTATGTGGCATACAGCAAAATGATTACACATCTCAGAGCAATCTGCTGGTCCTGTGGTCCTAATCACTCTGTCGATAGCCCTTCCAGTGTGCAGGTGTGTGGTTACAGATGGTTTTATGAAGATCCATTAAAAATAATTTAGCTCATCGCTGGGCCCAGGAGGGGCTCATTGGCTGAGACGAGCTGCAGCCCCTCCCCCAACAACACCGTGAGCCATCACTATGGGAACACAGGAGTCCGATGCCTGACAAAACCTAGCCAGAAGAAGCAGCAGACTTATATATCTCAGTGCACATATACTGTAGGTAAACAAAACAGGCCTAATGTGCAGGCTGATTAGCTTCTATTCGGGCAAGCAGGTGATGAAGCAACAGTGCCATTGTAACACTGATTGGATGTCAGACAGTGACATATTATTTATGTTTGATTGGTGGAGGTCACAACCTGTGGCTAACACTATGCGATATGTGTGTTATGAATAGTCACGTTAATAAACGAACAGTTCACACAAAATTGGTAAAGCTCTAATCTCATTCACAGGAAACATCGTACAGTGGTAACCAGCAGTTGTTACTCTAATGAGATATTCTGACCTGAGTTAACTCTAGAATTATTGGTGTAACCACCTAATATATTTTGTTGACTCCGTGTACTTAAATACAATTTTATGTCATTTCTTACCACATGAAGAACTCTTTTTTTAAAGCGTTCAAATTCAGAAAGTTTCGAAACATTCAAATTTAGGTAAAAAAAAAATGGTAGTGAGGGGGATTTTCAGTGAATAACATAAATTGTTTTATTATTATTATTATTATTATTATTATTTTTAAGTTATTTTAAAAACTGTACTTTTAGAAAATATAATAATCAATTAAATGAAATGCCATTTAAGTGCACTTAAATAGTGCATGTGCCTGATCTTATTTGACACTCTAACATACTCTTTTGACAGTGTAGTTTGTAATAATCAAATAATCAAATAAAAGCTTTACTTTCAAGTACATTTTAATTTTTAAATGAGTTTTAATACTTTTGTCATGCTTTAAAGAAATACACTTATTTTGATGTGTTGACTAACATACTAAAGCAATGTAAAGTACTTGATTATAATTCTGTAAGGTGTTATTCGTTATTGTTATTCAGAGTTAATATGTTTTAAATGTACTTAATTGCAACTTCATCATTACAAATGTGTAATTACAAATATATTGGAATACATAACAAACAAGTTTACATAGAAATGCCATTAATGTTTATTTTACATTTTGAAATTAATTATATGTAATAATGAAATTACATATGAAGAGGAAATTAAGTCCTAGTTAGTAACTGGGTATAAAATAAATTAATTATTTAAAAACTCTGAAGTTCAGCTAATTGCATTTAATATGAATGATAATGCATTTTCATTTAATTACAATTAACATGCAACAAAGTGTCCAAAAAAATTACAATCAGCTCGTTTTTTTTTTTTTTTTTTTTTTTTTTTTTTTTTTTTTTTTTTTAAGTATGCTTAATTGCACTTTTTTCACAAGAAGTTTGTTTCCCTAAAAATAAGATGTTTGGAACATGAGGATGAAACATTTTCATTTTTAACATTTATACACGTATAAATGAACACAACATTTAAATGTACACACAAATTCATCTACATGTGGATTTTGTAAGCAAATAGATTAGGAAGTAACAAAACAGAGAATCGAAGATGAGGTTTTTGTGATCTTATCAGTGATTGCATGAGCTCCTAGGTTAAAGAAAGCTGCAATCATGCCGGCTTACCACAATCCCTCAGGCATCAGAGAAACAGCAAATATTTTCATGGTAAACAGAAATGACTAGCAGTTTGTTCTGCCTCTGTTATGTGATTCAGTTCTTTGAACGCTCACACGATAGAGACACTTACAGCTAAATCTCACTCTGACAAAACCTAAGCTGCTTTGGGCCATATTTGTTTGCTGTTTTGGTTTTAGGTTAATAGATCTGGCTTTTCCGGACTCCTATTTAGGAGCATTAGGCAAATCATGACCTCTGGTTTCTGTGTTTCATTCCAGGAAATGTCAACAAAGCATTGTGGTTTCTGCACTTGCTCGAGCTCTTGAAAATGGCAAACTGACAGATGAGAGCAAACCTCTCTACCAAATCCACCCTCTTCCCAGCAACAGATGCTACGGCACGCTCACTGATCCAGCCGTGCTGAAGTCCCGTAATTAATCTCCTATTACTCTCCTCGACTCTCCATCATGCAGGTAATCGTGCTAAAATGCCATCTCTGTGCAGGTATTTACACAAGCTGCAATACACCAACTAGAAATCTGCCTTAAAAGTCTAATGCTAATAGTTTGTGTCCACACTGGATATATTACACATTTATGTAAAGACTGTGTAAAATGTATTTTCATTCAGATTCTTTGACTTAACTAGATTAGGGATCACCATTCAGTATTAACTAGTTGCTTATTACTTTAAGTTCCTTAAACTAACGTTTTACCTTTCCACTCATGCAATTAAATGAAAGCCACAAAGCTTACAAAGAAAACATTTTTATTGCATACTATTTGCAACAGATCATATTCTTTATTGTTATTCCTGACAGGAGGGCTGTGCTGATAAAATCTTATATATATAAAGTACTATTTGCATTACTCATGTTAGTTGTGGGGGACGTCATGGAAAAATTAATACAATGCCAAAATTGTTGACTTGACTTGCATATATGTCATTTTAATTGAATTATTAGTAAGACACATGCATTTTTTTAATGATTTAAATTAGGTGATATGCTTGGTTTGAAAACAAACAGGTGCTTTCAATCTAGGATAGGTTTTTTTTCTGTCCTTTTAAAAAAATTACACATGTGCTCACCAATTGTTTTATTTGTTGAGGCAATTGCTAAAGAATCAACAGCACAAACATGCTTTGGAATACTAATGCCTGACCTTTAAAGTCCAAATATTGTGTTTTTCACTGGCTACTGACTCCAAATTGAATAAATGATCTGCATAATACATTACAGCATTAGCAATTAAAGACAAAACGTGCTCACTTTGACGATCGGCTACAGGAGACCCTGCAGGCTCACAGATGTTTGTGCATTTGGAGATTTTTATTGAAAGGATTTGCCTGTAGAGAGACAAGCTCATGTCATGTTGTACTTCAGCCATGACTGCATATTGGAGCTGTATCCGATGTAAAGTATCAGAGGACTATGTAGATGTTTACTAAATAGACTGTATGCTCACAGACATAAAACAAGCAGATATAGAAACTCAAACACAAAGCAGTGAGATCAGAGACATGTAATCAAGAGCCAGGTTTTCAGACTCAAATTATAGGCCTACTATCTGGACTAGCTGAATAGTGTTTTTTAGAGTTTTAAATCTATACATTTAAACTGCATTCTAGCAAACAGGGAATTTTCTCAGAATGTTCTGGCAAGGTTCTCTCAATGTTAAGAATGCAGCGCCTGGGGAGCACTTGGGGGTTTGGTGCCTTGCTCAAGGGCACCTCAGTCGTGGTATTGAAGGTGGGAGAAAGTGCTGTACGTTCACTCCCCCCACCTACAATCCCTGCCGGTACGAGACTTGAACCTGCAACCTTTGGGTTACAAGTCCGACTCTCTAACCATTAGATTTTCAAAGTTGTCAGATCACCGTTGTTTTCATACTGCAGGACTATCTGGGGTAGCATTCGCCAACAACTCTGTCTGGTCCACAAACTACATTTCACAACCAAACACACGCTAGAAGTGATAAGGAAATAACACAAGCCCACACGTGAGATCAGAGTTCTTGCGCCAGACTGGAAATATTATTAAAATGGTAGCTCGCATAAAGTTTGTGATACAAATGTTTTGTACACTGATAAGTAGCAAAAAGGCAAATAAGAAAAAGATTATGGAGGAAGAACTGGTAATTGTGATATTGTTGTCTATAACTCCTCCCTGAACTTCCCACTGCCCTCTATCTTGCTCTTTTTTAGCTGTAGGTCATCACCAATGTATTTTTCAGTCAGAACTCATTTCACACAGCAGGATTTTGAATTGTCGACAGGTCCAGATATTTAGCATGCCAAATATTTCATGGGCGTCTGCAACATAGACGATTCTCTCAGATCGAGTCTTTGATAATTGTCCCTCACGTGAACAAGCACCGATTTGCCTCTGATTTTGGGCATTTGTCGGTGATTTCGCAAAACCTGTCAGTGAGTGAAAATCAGGGCTAAAATCGTGCAGTGTGAACTCGGCATAAGCAGCAAGTGAACCGATCATCTCCTCCTCTTTACTAGTTATAGCATGAAATAAACTTGAATGAACATCAAAAGTTATCTTGTTTCAGCTGCGGAAAAATGTCAATACACCGCTTTTCAAGTTTAAGTTTACAGACGTTAATCTACTCTCCTGCCTGGTTTGTTTGTCTGACAAAATGGCAGATTCTCCGTTATGATTGGTCAGATCGCCTGTCAATCAAACCCCCAGTGAAGGGTGAAGAACACACCTGACAGAGGACAATGGGATAACATTAAAGGTGAACATTTATCTGCAGGCCAGATTAAGGATAAACTATTAACAATGGCCTGGTAGTTTGAGGCACTAAATGATTGACTAAATGGTATTTTACATGCTCCACTGACTCTTCTGTTGACTCTCTTCCAGCACACACGTTTTTCTTTCTAAATACAACTCTAGTTTGTCTTTCTAAACCCAATGTTGTGCGCAGCTCATCAGCAAACAACTGCCACTCACTCGTTCATCTCTCCCAGATAAGCCGAGAGCCCTTGAATTAAGCCAGTCATTTAGTCGTAACAAATTAATTTAAAAAATAATTAAATCATTAACATATTAAATATAGCAATTAGAAATCATGTTTTACATGAGCGAATCTGAGTGATTTTGATGGGGAGAGTGGAGGAAGCAATTGAGTGCACTAACCCAGCACACTGTTTAGTTAGCCTGTAGGATTCTTTATCAGCAAGAAAAGACTATCTTAGAAAGATTATTTTCTCAGCGTCTCTCTCTAGATTTCTCTCTTTTGTAAACATATTTTTTTTATGTCTGAATTATATTACAAGATAGCTCTGAATCAACAACAACAACAACAACAACAACAACAACAACAACAACAAAATATTTCATTTTGGCTTTTAGTGACTTGTTTACATGTTGTAAACAATTTACATACACCAGATATGTGAACTAGGTTTTAATATTTTTTTAGATCACACCTCTCCAGTGTTATATTAGTATTTAGTTTTGTTAATGTCTTGAATTAGATTCAAGATTCATTCTATTCAATTTTTATATTTTTTGTTTTCATTTAAATTAAGTTAACATTTTAGTAATTTTATTGTGTTTTGTCATTTTGTATTTTTAATGTCTATATGTATTTTAGTTTATTTTAGTATTTCGACAAAAATGGGAAATGTTGCTTTGCAGCTATAGCTGAAATAAAACTTTTATTTTATTTTATTTTATTTTATTTCAAGTAAGGAAAAATGATTTTATTCTCAATTTTAGTTAATGATCATAACCTTGTTCAACAATGAAATGTTAACTTTTTTGTAGTTTTATTGTTTTGATTTCATTGTTTCACTTACCATTACCAATTATTTGTGAAATGTATTCTATACTCATTTATTTATTTATTATCAAATAACAAATGAGAAATGTTGCCTTGGCAACTATCTGAAATCAAATTAGTTTAAGTTTTAATGTTAATGTTAATTTGATTTCAAATAATTATTTTTTATTTTTTTAAGTTAAGGATAATAACCTTGCACCTTTCTTCAAAAGACCACATGATTTAATACATTATTAATCTCATTTGAACACTCAGGGTTTGGCATTTGTTCAGTTAGTACCACTAGGGGAAGTAATTTGCAATTACAAACATTTTGAATATCCTTTATACATATAGTTTAATAATTCCAGATTGCCGAGGCTATAAAGGGACACACAATGTGAAATATTCTCTAGAGGACTTCACATGTATGTTCTGTGTCATTGGACAGTGGTAACTTGCTGGAATACAGCTGATCTCATTAATTCCCAGGTCTAATCTTCCGCTCTCCTGTGAATGTGCATGAGGCAGAGCATCTTATCAGCTGCTGAAGCGGCACCTTCTCTACAGGCTTCCAGCAGAGCTGGTGTTATCCTGGACCCCTACCAGCACTAGAGCTCTCAACCAACAACTGATGCCATAGATTCATTCAGGTCAGGCATGTGTGCAAATAACACGTTTTCTTAAACATTGAGCTTTTCTCAGTGTCGGCATGAAATGGAAATTGCAGTCATTTCTTCTCATATCTATTGTGACATCTGCTGTATGTGAAATGGATTCTTGAATGTAGGAAGAAATGTAGGATGAGACTTGAGTCCACTAGAAGTACACTTATTTTGACTTTTTGATTAACATACTAAAGCACATGTAAAGTACTTGATTATAATTGTAACTTTTGTGTATTATTCGGTATTATGGTAACATGTACTTTATCATGTACTTTATAATATTATAATAATATTATTAATATTATTATTAATATTATTATAATAACAAAAAAAAAAAATGCATAATTGCTCACATGCATGTAACCCTAAGCCAAACCCTAATCCTAACATATAGTAAGTACATGTAGATAATTAATATGACTAAGTACTTAAATGTATAATTACACTGTAACAAGGTCACCTTAAAATAAAGTGAAACCTTACAAATATATTTAAATTTATAACATACACATTTTAGTAGAAATTACTACATTGGAGTATATTTTAATTTACCATAAATGCTTGATGACATTACATTTTAACCATATCTAGAAGTAAATATCACAGTACCCGACTGCAATTATAACTGCAGTGTGTTGTTTTGTTGTTACATTTAACGTAACTCAATTACAAATTCATCTTTACAAACGTGTAATTACAAATATACTTAAACACATAGCCATATGTCAAAGATAATAGAAGCAATTATGAAATTACATATGCAAATGAACAAAATTCCTACTTAAGTGGATCAAAAACAATCTGAAGTTAAGCTAAAATGACATTTAATATGCATTTTAATATATCATTACATTCAGTTCACATTTAAGTATATTCTTTTAAGTAATAAGTATTGCAAAAATGTACTTCTTTTTTCGAAAGTGCTATCGTTGTTTCTGTACATCACACTGGATGGGAGAAAGTGTTTTAATATCGAACTGTTTACATACTGCCATACTATAAGCGTTCTAGTTGTCCTGTCTTTATCCTCAGCACGTCCTTGCCATTTAGCGCCAATGCTCGCGTTCACCTAAACGCAAGTGCCAAAGGACGCTCGATGCACTTGAACCCATCTGAGAATAGCAATAGAAAACATTTGAGAGGCACCAAACAATCTATTTAAGCGTTCAGGCCCCCGTTCCACTCCATCAACACACACACACAGACACACACATTTGTTCAAAGGGAGTCAAGCAGGTGTGGTGTGGCTCCTCACCTTTTCATGTAAGTGGACTGCCAATGAGCTGCCTCGTTTGAGGGCCTTCTAAATAATGGAGGGTGCCAAGAAGCAGTCGCGCGGTGACTATAGAATGGGCCCCTGGAGGCGGACGGCCGAGTGTGTGTGTGATGGGAACGACCGTCCTCGGGCAGGGTGTATGGCTCATTGGTCCTTGCCGCACACACACACACACACACACACACACACACACACACAGTCATACACACACACACACACACACACACACACACACACACACACACACACACACACGGGTAGAATTGACCAGTTAATTGTCTGTTTATCATTTCAGGAGGATCAGCGGAGGCCAAGGCCTCCTGTTGCCCTCTGTCTGTTTCTCTCTATTTTCTTTCTTTCTCCCTTTCTTTTTTTTCATCTGCTGCTGCTCTCTCCTGTCTGTTCCTTCACCGCTTATCTCCCTCAGCTGCTGAGTTATCTGTGTTATCGTGCTGAAATTATTGCTGACACCAGAAGTCTTTAGAAGCAGGGAGTTTGAGTGTTAAAGGGCTAGGTCACCCAAAAATAAACGTTTTGGCATCACTTACTCGGCCTCATGCCATTCCAAACCTGTATAACATTCTTTCAACTGTGAAGCAAACAACTACATTTGTAGAAGCTGCACATTATGAGCTGCCAATGTATGGAAAAGAGCAGCTTAAAATTTCTCCTTTTCACCTTATTGACTTGAATTGGATCATTTGACACTATCGTATTCTTTTCAGATTTTTCCTCGTTCAAAATACATTGTACCTGTGTTGCTGTCTTGAAATGTTTTTTATTTTTTTAATTATTATTATTATTTTTTTTGTGAACACTTTAGTATAGAGACCAATTCTCACTGTTAACTAGTTGCTTATTAGCATGCCTATTAATAACATATTGGCTGTTTATTAGTACTTATAAAGCACATACCCTAGTTGACCATGTTTTATTTTATTTTCTGTAATCTACTCAATACCTAGACTCGGAGTCTGTTGAAGCAAAAGTTGTAGCTAATGGTTTGTTAATAGTGGGAATTGATAGTTTTCCCCCCAATATACCGTATTTACATCAATAGTATATTTTATTGTGAACTATTCAATAATCGTCATAACGCACATTTTTTATCTCTTCGGTATCGTTTGTTGAATAAACTTAACTTGCAAACATTTTGGGCAGTTCATGTATGTATTTATTTATTTTACAAAATGAACACAACGTGGGGTTGGTTAATTAACACAACAAAATGGTAAGTAAAAAAAAAAAAAAATACTGAAATGAACTGAAATGAAAAAAGTATAAAAGGTGAAAAAAGTACACTTCAGCATACTTTTAAAGAGAGTAATCATTTCAGAAATAGTATATTTTGAAGGAATATACTTATGTGAACTAAATGTAATATTTTTGAACACTTTGTTATTATGTTTATTGCAATTAAATGAAAATGTATTATAGATTAAAACACAATTAGCTGAACTTCAGAGTGTTTTTTTTTTTTTTTTTGGACACGCTTAAGTAGGATGTAATACAACTTAAAATGTAATTTTATAATTGCATTTATTGTTTTTGAAATATGGCTAAAATACTGCCAAATTTACTGACAAGCATTTATGAAAAACTGAAACTAAATAATATTTGTAATTTGATAGAGTGAAATAAATTAACTTTAAATCAACATTCATTGTCGGCTTTAGGGTTAGTTGCATGGAATTATGCATAATTTAATCTGAGTACTTTAATAATTAAATGTAACCTGTAAAAAGGATACTAGATATTTGTAACATTTTATTGTACAGTGTCTTTGTTACACTGTACTTGTACGTACTACAATAATAAATTATTCATAAATACATCAAATTTACCCTAAACCAAAATTTCATCCTAATTATAACCATTTAGTAAGTACATGTAGTTAATTAACATTACTCAGTACTTCAATGTGTAATTACACTGTAACAAGGGCATGACAAAATAAACCCAAGTACATGTTCAAAACAATTAAGTGCACTTATTTATTTATTTTTATTTTTTTTAAGTGTGCTTAGTGTATCTTCAAGCAGGCACAACGCATAGGTCTATAACACATCTTGGCTGTCAGTACCGTAACTGTTAACTCCGGGTCCACTAATCCCAAACACATTACCTCTTTTTTCCAATCCCCCTCCTCAGATATGTGGCCGTTGCTGCCGAATTGCTGTGTTAAGCAGTAATAGACACCCAAGAGAGGTGAGGAGAGGTCAAAACATCAAGTGGCTCAACAGCCACCACTGTCAAACTCACTGGACTACAAGAAAGATTTAAAAAGCCACATGTACAAACAGCTCAAATTTGGAATAGTGAACACCCATCGATTTCAGATTGAATCACAACAAGTTGCTCTGTAAGCTGTGTTTTTCTGTTTCATACACTGCAACATTAATATATTGATTAAAAGTCAGGGAGAATCTCACAGATCCAGTCAACTGCTGCATTTGGTTGGTTGAAAATGGGCATTCAAAACATTTTATCACCATAGATGTCCAGCTGCACTGATTTCATGATTGATTTGAATAATTGGGAATTTAATTAAACAACAATGCAGGCATATATTGAACAGCAAACAAGATGTTGCTAAGTTTTTCAGCATTTGAGAAATAAAAAGTGAGTTTGACCTTCATTTTCTGCTAAATAAGGGACATAGATGCATGCACTAAATGTCTCCAAAACAAGAAAACCCATCCTGTTGCACTTGTAAAATTGCTTATACTTCACTACCGAATCTTGTATGTTCTTAAAGGCTCTGTAAGACTTGCTCACTACAATCCTCTTTGTGCCTATACTTAGCTGTTATGAAATGGAAACAGAAGGCTACATCAAAGTGTCTAAGGACACAGCCTCCCCTCCACAGCAGCACAGAGCTGAAAACCGCTCCATACTCAATAAAATCAAAAGGCTATTTTTTTCTACATGATACACGAAGGCATGAGAATGATCTTTCTCATTGATCCAGAAGGCCTAAATATTTTTAGACCCATTGATTTTATGGTTGTGTGTATTCCAGGAAGCCTTAAAACAGAAGTCAGTGTGTTTCTGTACATGCAGTGCCTATGCATGTGTTTGTTTGTGAAAGCCCCCCCCTGTGTGTGTGTGTGTGTGTGTGTGTGTGTGTGTGTGTCCAAATGAAACATATAATCCTCTACCTTACATGGAAGACTTGGAATATCCTTCTTTCTTATTGTGTTGAAAAACTGGGTATAACTTTAGTTGACCACATCAGTTTCCATTCATTTTTTCAAAAAATCAACACTATAAGAAACACTAAAGATTCATGTAAAAATAGAATATCTTTATTGCAACTTTGTCAGAGATTAAAAATGTGAGAACTATTTCCCATCTACTTTTATTGTACTTGTAATTAATTGCACACCTAACTACAACTTATATCTAAAAGTATTTGTACTTAGTGTAAGTGGTATTTATTTCTGTTTGTACTTTGTGTAAATAGTCTCTGCCTTTTCAAATGTCTGGCTCTCAAACCATTGCAAAAAATAAAGGTTTCTCACACTTATTTTCAGTGCTGCAGCACTGTAGTTATATATATATTGTTTTTGTTTGTTGTTTGTGTATATATATATATATATATATATATATATATATATACTGCAGCACTGTAGTTATATATATAATGGCCTGTTTGAATGTGAATGTGCCTGATTCAGAAGTTGAGCTTCCAATTTCTAGTAGACTTTCATACAGAAAAAAATAACAAAACTGTGCAGCCATTTCAAAATACTGTAGATCAATTTGTCAAAAAGTCTGTGTACAAAAACTGGGCACAATAACTTTAAATCGAAATTGGGTTAAAATTGAAAAAAAAAAAACACTAAATGTTCAAGAAAAAGCAGAAAACTTCTATTGCAGCTTTGTCAGAGAAAAAGTGAGAAATTAAACATTTCCATCTTTTTGTTGTATTATTGGAAATATTACTAGAAATTAATACTACTTACACTACAAACAATGTAAGATACTATTTATACTTTTAGGGACTATTTGCACATTAGCAGCAAATAACTAAAAGTATAAATGCCATCTTACATTATTTGTACTTAATGTTATTTATTCCCTGCCCTTTTTTTGTCTGGCTCTCAAACCCTTGCAAGGGTAAAAACCATTTTCTCACACTTCTTTTCAGTGCTGCAGCAGTCTAGTAATTAAGATACAAAAACTAACAACCAAAGACATGCTTTGACAGATTTTATGACTGTAAAACTCAACTAGAAGACGAGTCTCAATTTTCGAATAAACGTTGAGACTTTTTCAAGAATAATGTTTGACAAACTACAATAAAGGGTTTCTGTTTTTTTTTGTTTTTTTTTGACGCTTTTCTGTTTTTCAAAGTTTTGTACAGCCTTTCAAAAACACATCTATATTTTTCATGCACATTCATGACCCTAAATGAGAAATACTGATAACATTGCAAGAAGAAGTGAGTGGTTTAACCAGTGTTTCAGTTGAAAAATGAACAGGGGTCAAACTGACCCCAAAACAACAGGAAGCTTAAAAGGAATTAAAGTATTTTATAATAAAGCCCAAATGCTTATTAAAATGTAGGCTATGCTTGCCATGTTGCACTTCCACAGTTAATGCACTTCCAACTAGATCATACATTAAAATGTGCATTTTCTCCAGCAAAAAGTGTTTATTTTTAAGATGATAGGATGAATATTTGCCAAACAAACAAACAAAATTTAAATCTCCCAAAACCCACAAGCACTGTGCATCTGCCCTGTTAACCGTCAGACCTGGTTCTTTCAATGTCTGGGTATGGGTAATTGAGAAAATGATTTCTGAATATGAGTTCATCTGTGGGTGCTCTTTAATTAGATATGGGGAATTAGTGCTCTCACATTAATATGCATTAAAATGGATAAATTTCTCAAATTCATCATGACTGCGTGGCAAATAGCGAACACAAGTTTACTGCAATCTCTGCCTGAATCACTGATGCTCAGACTGCTGATAATGTGCTTTTGTTGGTTTGCACCTGAACACTTATTAATGCTGTCAGCAAAAGACGTGCTGTTTTGGATGGATATGATGACAGAACTACTTTGAAGAACAATGTGTGCTGCGTTATTAGAGATGGAGAAAATGATAATCCTTTAATCAAAAGTAAAGTCTCTCTTCATACATGGATGGCCTCTTATTTGTCACATAAAATTGAAAATAATTTCACTAAAACTGCACAGGTGAGGAGAGGCATCACTTCAGAATAATTGTATGAGTTTTTGAGCACATTTGAACACATTTTTCTAACACATTTTGTGTAATTTACATAATCTGACAAAATGGCTGGAAATTTGCACATAAACGTTTATAATCTATATTGTGATTTTTTTAATTTTTCTCTTTGGTAATGTATAAACAACATATTTTTTTTTAAATTTTTAAGTTGTGATGTGAAGAAATAAATTTTTTTTTTGGTTGTTGTCAGCAATGCTAATGAACTGTGCTGACTCCACCCCTCTCTTCTGTGGGGTGAGGAGCCGTGCTCTGAGAGACTGTTTACTCTAACCGCATTTAGCCACAAAACTTGCTAACAAATATGTTCTTAGGAACAGTGATTGGAAAGATTCATAAAAAAAACCTTATACTCACTTCTGCTGTAAGTGAAGCTAGATCACGAATGATTTGCACAAACATAAATGCATTTAGGTAGATCGGGAGGTGCATTCCCTTCACAAATAAAAGTAATCCACTGTGTCTTCAGCGGCTCAGATGTCGTGAGTAAATGATGACTGCTTTGTTCATTATTACATCCAACAACAAAACACCTCAATCACTTAGGAGACATTCTTGTCTACGTCCTTGCTCCGGCATCGAAATCAGGCCGGGTCTAAGGTAAAACACCAGTGTCAATCAACTATCATGGAAGCGGCCTTCATCCGTTTGATGTCACACAGACAAGAAGCTGAGAATGGACAGATTTGAAAAAGGGGATATTATTTTTAGGAATTGAAGGGTGAATTTTTATCATTATAGTGTAGATGTGTACACACACTGCCTACACACATTCATTTTCAAACAACATGTAAAAGTGAATCTAGCATGCGATGACCCCTTTAAGTACATACTGTACAGTAAATATGTAAATGTATTTGTATACTTAGCATGAAATAAATGCATTTCAAATACATTTTAGTATTTATCTATTTTTCACTAGGGCATGGTCATATTTAGGAAAATCAATGAAATGACATTGGGAAATTAGGATTATCTTGGATTAATGAAAGGAGCATAAAACTCACTCATCCTGTTGGAAGAAAGCAGCATGACTAACAGCGTATGAAGCCACTTCCTTCCACAGCATCAAACAACATGCCTCTTATCAGCTTAAAGGGCAGCTTCAGCCACAACAATGAGCATCAAATCAATGGTTACACTTGACTGGATCTGTTCAGAAACATGGCCCTGATCTCTCCCAACATGCATTTAGCTGAACCTTTGACACCGCACACTGTGAGCAGAAATACAAATAGAAAGTTAAGACACTGTGAGTTCACTCGGGTTCACCTGAACCAAAGGATCACTTCGGGTCACAGGCGGCTTGGGAGGAGGCCCCATCAAAGTTTGCTGTCAGGTAAGACAGAGAAATTGTATTTGCAGAAAGGTTGAACTCTTCATTTGTACAAATATATTCCCTACAAAACCGCAGTGAAAGTTTGTGACCTCACCTGACAAAGTTCATGGTGTGCTCCAAATGGGCCAAAAACTCTTCTGACTCAAAATCCCTCGCAGACTTTGATACGCTAAAAAGAAAATCAGGGGAATCTATTACCTGAATGAATGAATGAATGAATGAATGAATGAATGAATGAAACATTTTAAGGGGCAAACATTATTTTGATGTGTCATGCATAAAAAAAATGGCGATTGTAAAATTAAATTTCTGTTTATTGATTTTTAAACATGTTTATTGATATTTGTAAAACATTTTTATATATATTATTTTAAAATATATTCAGATGTTCAGAAATGTTCAGATTGTCACATTTGAAGAAATAAGCAATTTGAATAAATTAATGAAACTTTTTAGTAAAAATCTGCATTTTAAGTAATCAACTTAAAAATGTGTTTATGCAACAAATTATTAAAGGAATAGTTCACCCAAAAATGAAAATGTACTCTCCCTCAGGTCATCCAACATGAACATGTAGATGAGTTTGTTTCTTCATCATTTAGAGAAATGTAGCATTGCATCACTTTTTCAACAGTTGCTCTGCAATTGCTCTGCAGTAAATGGGTGCCGTCAGAATGAGAGTCTAAACAGCTGATAAAAATATCACAATAATCCACAGCACTCCAGTACATCAATTGATTTCTTGTAAATAGAAAACCTATGTATTTGTTAGAAACAAATCCATCATTAAAAGTTATGTTTTAACTTCAAACCATTGCTTCTGTCTAAATTATGAGTCCTTTATCCATAACTCTTCTCCAACCTCCAGTGTAAAAGTCATCTCACCTGAATCAGGAGAGAAATATGCACAGATCAAGTACTGTTTACTCTAGTTAAAACAGTCCAAAGCAGTTCTAAACAAATATGTTGTTAATATGTTAATTTTGTTGTGGGGACGACAACAGTAGATTAACTTTTTCAGTGGAGGAAGCGTTATTATGGATTATGGATTCATATTTTGGCCAGAAGCAACATTTTAAAGCTAAAACTCCAGTTAATGATGGATTTATTTCTTTCAAACACACAGCTTTTGTCTTCTCAAGATGTTAATTGATGGACTGGAGTGGTGTGGATTGTTTGTGGATTATTGTGATGTTTTTTATCAGCTCTCATTCTGAAGGCACCCATTCACTGCAGAGGATGCACAGGTGAGCAAGTGATGTAATGCAACATTTCTCCAAATCTGTTCTGATGAAGAAACAAACTCATCTACATCTTGAAGGGCCTCAGGGAGAGTAGATTTTCAGCAAATTTTGTTTTTAGTTAAGTTAACTCAATGTGATATTGGTTGAACACAATTTCATTAGAAATTCAAAAAGACTGATGCAAACTGTTTTTGTTGAGCCAAAACATATGCTTTTAGAGTGTGGAATCTGACCTTTGCTAGTGGAATGGCTTCAATTACACAGCCTCCTCAGATTAGACAGTGATTAAGATGATAGATTTGAGGCACAAGGAGCCCTTCCTCCCTTTCTTCATTCCTTCCTCCCTTCCTTCCTTCCTTCTTTCCTTCCTTCCTTCCCAGCGTGAGGAGAACACGACTCTGACACTCCTGACATGATGTGATTTAGACATCAGCGCGGAGGATGTACACTGTCAGCGTCTCCAGCCCCTCATTAGGATGCCAGTCAGATATGATTCTCTCCGTGAGAGGAATGTTTTCTCATTTTATCATGCAAATGATCAGGGGAAGGAATTTGGAAGAACAACTCGGCATCAAATTTACAGGCAAATATTAACGTGACAGGAAATGTTCTGCGGCTCAAATCCCCTCCAGAGCCTTTGTGTTCGGCTGTAAAGCGGAAGGTTGTAATGTTGTAGCGCCTTGAGGGGCTTATTAGGATCTATAAAAGCTGCAAACTACCTGTATTTCTGTTCTTTGTCACCACTGTGTGCTTCTCCGGCTCTCTTTTGCTCTCTCCCACCCCAACTTTATTTCTTGTCTAACGCTAGGTTTGAGAAAAATGAGGATGGTTTAGTATTCATAACTCATGTTTTATTTGCAAATAGGCTTTCAAGCAGAACAGATTCTGCTTTGATTCTGTCATGTGCTGGAGCTCGTGTGATGTCAAAGCGCAGCAAAATGAGAATTTGACAACCGTATACAAATTTGGCGCTATTGTTCTTATAAATCTTAGTCATGCGCACACGTGTGCAATGCACATTCACTCAAAAACCTCTAAAGGTAATGTCTAAGACTGCTCTGTTATCGTAAAAGCCTCTCCACATTCTAATATTTCATAGCCTCGGAGAAGAAAAGTATTGCTGAGAATTATTCATTTTCCGCTGTGTGAAAAGTTCAGCGCATGAATTTCTCCACAGCTCATGCGGGCGCAGGAGGAAACTATTACAGGATTTGGGCTCTCTGCTGAAGATGATTGCTGAAAGACCATTATTTAAGGCACAAGACGAATGTGGCATCCAGATCACACCTCTAATTCTCAGTCGTGTAAGAATAGAGAACTGCAGGCTAATAAATAAGACCTGAAGATGCAGAAAGGATTGATGGGATACATGTATTGATGCTGAATGACTGGAGCTGTAAATGTCCTGTTGACTGAGAGCTGAGGAGAATCAGTGGACTCAGATCAGTCACTTTACCTCAAACATCTACAGCTACACACACCTTTTGGGTGTTGATTACTACATTGATTAGTATGACATAACCTGGTTTTGCATAGTTTGCAAACAAACAAAAACAACAAAACAAACAAACAAACAAACAAACAAACAGACAGACAATATACATATATATACCACCATTTACTTACCAATATACCATTATTACATAAAATTAACTAAACCTAAATATTGTTTGACTGAAATAAAATATAAATAATTTTAAATTAATAACATTAAAAAATTAATATTACTAAAACCAGAGGCAAAATTAAAATATACAAAACAACAGAAATAAATTGGTTAAACTTAAACTGCATATATAAAACTAAAAGCTCATTTTAAATTTGATTAATAATATAATAAATATAATAATAAAAAACAAAATTATTAAAAATATTTTTTATTGATTAAAACTAAAATGATTAATTTTAATGATTAAAACTATATTATATGAAAAATGTAAATAAAAATGAAAGTGGAAGTACTAAAATTGGAAGCAAAAATGACAAAAACACGTTAAAAAAATATTAAATTAAAACTAATTCAAAATCAGTACAATAATATGAAAACAAATAATACTAAAATACCACGATATGAGTGATAACTGATATGAGAGTAATACTGGTTTAGAGCAACATGAGGGTGAGTAACTGATGTCTGATTTTTGTCTGAACTCTTTTAATCGTCTCACTCCAGCTCATCCGTGTGTAGAGATCTTCATCTGCATTCCTGTGTTGACATTTGAGTCTTCTTAACTTTCGCACAGAAAGGTCTGTAATGTGTCTGCGAGAGCAGAGCAGTGACACGCCTGCCATCAATCAGGAAACATTTGCTTATTATACACTTGCCATTAGTCTGACAGCTGCACCTGCCATCAGCGTTAAAGCAGAGAAACGCCTTTAAAACTGTTAACTGTCTTTATCATGCTTCATGAATACAAATGATTATTATGCATGTCCTCAAGAACTGTAATGATAATTCACATTGTAGTCATTGTGGTATGTTTGCTTGTCAGCCCGGATGACGTGTAATGCTCAGAAAGTGACAGTACTCGATGCATGCGTGCACACAGAGACTCCTTCAGCTCAAGTAGGTCATGGAGAATCAGCCAGTCTTGAAATAATAATAGAGACTGACCCAGCTGTGAACAGGTATGAAGACTGGCCAGCAGAACAATTGCAACGCATAATGTTAATGCCACGAACGCGGCTTTTAGAATTTATTTGTCATATTGGTAAAATCCATGTTAGAAAATACATGATACAAATGTAGCTAGGCTTCTATTTAATACAATTGAAAAATTAAAATGTTTAGGCTATCTTTTTGTTTTGCTTTTTTGAGATCTAGAGATTATTTAGGTATTAATTATTTATTTCTTTATAAATTATCTATTTTTTATTTATAATAATTGATAAAAAAAAAAATTAGAAAACTAATTTAGAAAATGTATTAATATATTTAATTATATTAATGACATGAGATGTTTTGAGATGCTTTTAATTTGTTTTTGTATTAATGCATAACATTATGTAATAATACAAAATAAAAAAAATAAAACCATCTCAAAACATCTCATGTCATTAATGTAACAACAACAACAACAACATTAATAATAATAATAATAATAATAATAATAATAATTATTATTATTATTATTATTATTATTATTATTATTATTATTATTATTATTATTATTTGTGTATTGTGTAATATAATGCTATGTATGCTTTTAGCTTTTTTTCTAATTATTCAGATATTTTTACTGGAAAACAATAACATGCTGATTAAGATTAACATGCAGTTCTATTTATCTATCTATCTATCTATCTATCTATCTATCTATCTATCTAGCTGTTTTGATATCCATAGAATATAGATTTTACTGAAAAAAAACAAAAAAAACATGCAGATTAAGGATTTAGATTTTGCCGTATATTTTATATACAGAATATAGACATAAAATAAAAGTAATAAATAATATAGTGAATGGCTGTTGTGTTTAATATTGATAATAGTTTATTTTTATGAAAGAGAAGACATCTAATTATCTTCAGAGGTCAGAAGTGGAGGCTTTTATGTAACTTTCACTTTTAATACAATATGACTATTTATTTATTTTTCAAAGCACAAAGGCCAAAGTGAGCAAGAAAGTTGCAAGCGGCAGCTTCTGATAGCACTCAGGGTAACAGCAGCGGTGTGTGAATCCCAGGGTTGCTGGCCTGCTCTCCCCCGTACAGCGAGTGTGTTCTCTAGTGTGATGTCCAGAGACTCGGCTTCATGCACAGTTAATGTCTCTGCTGTCTGGATGATTAACGTGGGCCGTTTCACTCTCCCGTACGGGCCCCAAAAACTTGGTCCCACCTCACCTCACCTGCTCTGCTGCTGCACTTGTGGCCTTGGTAAAAATAGACCCGTCCAATACGAGCTGCCTTTTGTTCTACCTTCTAGGGAGGAACATATAGCCTGTTCTTATAGACTGCTGGAGATACAAGTGCGATGGACAAGACCATATATGACCCTGGAGCACAAAACCAGTCATAAGTCGCACAGGTAAGTTTGTAGCAATAGCCAAAAATACATTGTATGGGTCAAAATGATACATTTTTCTTTTATGCCAAAATCAGTAAAGATCATGTTCCATGAAGATATTTTGTAAATTTCCTACCGTAAATATATCAAAACTTATTTTTTGATCAGTAATATGCATTGTTAAGAACTTCACTTGGACAACTTTAAAGTTGTTTTCTCAATATTTCTTTTTTTTTTTGTACCCTCAGATTCCAGATTTTCACATTTTTGCATCTCAGCCAAATAATGTCCTATCATACCAGTTTGTTCTATATTGTTCAGTAGTTGACCTATCTATCTATCTATCTATCTATCTATCTATCTATCTATCTATCTATCTATCTATCTATCTATCTATCTATCTATCTATCTATCTATCTATCTATCTATCTATCTATCTATCTATCTATCTATCTATCTATCTATCTGTTTGTCTATCTATCTATCTATCTATCTATCTATCTATCTATCTGTCTATCTGTCTATCTATCTATCTATCTATCTATCTATCTATCCATCCCCCCACACACCCACCCGCCCATCTATCATCTATCTATATATGTATCTATCTATGTTATATATTTTATCCATCCATCCGTCCGTCCATCCGTCCGTCCGTCCGTCCGTCCGTCCGTCCGTCTATCTATCTATCTATCTATCTATCTATCTATCTATCTATCTATCTATCTATCTATCTATCTATCTATCTATCTATGGATTATGTGTCTATGTATATTTGTGTATTTATTTCTGTATATTAAACTGTACCACACAGGAATAAATGTCATGCAGAAAACAGACACACTTTTTACTGTATTTTTGCAGTAAAACAAATGCAGCCTTAGTGAGCATAAGACACTTAAAAATATCACAAATTCTTAATGATTCAGGACTTTTGACAGGCATCATATGATGTACAATTTTGGCTCTTTTTGGTCACAATTGATGCCCAATATAATAATAATATAAAATCCTGTAATATAATCACATCTACAGACGAACTGCTCAGAAAAGCCTCAAAAAGACACTCCTGTATTCTTGTCTATCAATACTGATTAGTAACACACTCACTTTTTCAGTCCACGGTATCGATCCGACATGTCAATAGCAAGTCCCAAGCTGTAGCATTAATAAGACTCTTTATTGAATCGAGCCACGGACCTGAGGGTGTGATAAAAGTGGTTTGAGGACAAATAATTTCCCTGATAGCATAGAAACAGCAAGGCCTGCGCCTGCTGCGGCTCCGTCCTTCACACTGTCTGATCTGCTCGCCAACCGCATTCAAGTCTGATGCTAATTTGAATGACACTGATGGAAATCTTGGCTCGCTTTCAGGGGACTAGATTTGGGCTGGCCTGACGACCTTCTCCACAAGAACATGGAAAACGTCTTTGCTCAATATGTCACAGCAGCGGTAATAGAGGAAGACAAGAACGACGCCGGGATCATTTTAAAACTGCAGCAGGACAGTTTGGAAAAGCTAAAGAAAGTGTGAGATGATACAGCGTACTCGTGACAGATGTTAGATGAGATATAAAAGTATGGGTTACACGTCAGTGTATGGTGTCCTTGTACATTTGTGCAATTGTCCATTTAAGTTCTGAGAAATATTAATTAACTGCATGTACTTATAGGGTTCATGTTTGGTTTAGGGTTATTCTAATAATAATTAAGAAATATTTGCTTTATAATCAAAAGAATTTGGCCCTATTTTTCATCCCTACAAACAAGCAAGGCAAGCGAGGATTATTTTTAAAAATTGCAAACACAATTTTTGTTAAAAAATAAATAAATAAATAAAAAAAAGGTATTTTCCCCAAATCGTACATCCCCAATTGTCCCATAGTTGTAATGAGAACTATTATATTATATAATAATATATTTTTACAGTGAAATTCCACAATAGAATTTCTTATTATTTAGTAATTTTCATATTTTTATTTAGTAATAATATGATTTTTCAATTTAAATATCATTTAACATTTTAATACTATTTTAAATGTTAAATTACTACTACTACTACTACTTTATTATTATTATTATTATTATTATTACTTTGCAGCAATATTGAAAAAAAAAGAAGAATCATATGTTCATAACGGTTATTACTATGGTAAGAAGATGTAACATATGCAATACTGTAAAAAGTGTTACCAAAGTATGTTCTCAAATTATTATCTAGAATAACTGTACTGAACTATAGAAAGAAAAAAAAAAGAAAAAAAAAACCTGCAGAAAAATGTTTGTAAAACAATGCAGTAATTACTTTACCATATACAGGGAAAAACTGTAAATTGTTTAACATTGCATTGTATGTAATTTTACTGTAAAACACTGTCAAATTTATTTTTTTGCAAGTAAAATCTTGAAAATTAAGATTGGTAACTGTAAATTTAGCAGGATATTGTTAAATTGCACCAGCACTTAATAAAGCATTTTCCTTTGTTTATGTATAGTTTTGATTAATTTTCGATTCGTTATGATAATTTGGAGGCTTTAATTTTGGATTTAATACCAAGTCATCCTGTAATATACACATTTTGCTATCCGGTATATCAAAAAACAAAGCAAACCAGTCTGTTAAAGACATAAACATCCTATGCTTTTGTACTTAGAGACCAAATTATTTTCAAATCTTAATTACGTTTAGTGGAGTTAAATCTGAAGCAAATTAGCTTTCTAAACACAGTTGAAACAAAAGTGTTAAAATGGGGTTAATTGAATTTTAAGCCTTGTCACAGAAGATTACGAAGTCCATGAAACACCACTTTAATTATGCCATTAGCATGTGGATTAAGATCACCAATGTTTTTAACAAGGAATTACTATGTATTCACAGCAGTTTATCTATGGCTTTCTGGCTGATGTCTTACCATGCTAAACCTTTATCAAAATGTAAAATGTGGCTTTTTTTGGGGGGTGGGGGGGGGTTACTGATATCGTTCTAAAAGTAATATGAAATAACACCTTATTGATGAGATGCGTTTAAAACTGTCCAGTGAAGCGGCTGAGACCTCATGTGCAGGCAGCGAGTGTGATATTTTCTCTCGTCCTTGCATGTCAAATCATATTGACAGAAAGCTAAGGACATAACCATGTCAAAGAATCATTCATGTCAAACTGTGCAAGTTATGACAGCCTGGAAATATTCAAAAAAATGTAAAGATCTGCAGCATATTGTTGTGTTTGTGGATGGATGGATCCTCTCAGTTTGAAGCAAACTTTGAAGTCATTTGGCCTGTCGTTTCAAGCAAGGCGACTCTCGGCTATTACATTAATGAATATTGATGACGGTTGATAATTACCAAATTAAACCAAATTACTGATGATATGGAAAATAATTGCACATCATTACATTTGCATGTTTTATTCAACAGGAGTGGATCTGAAAATGTTACGTTGTGCACGATTAATCAAAATGCGATTATCAAATTGCAAAGGTTATGATTTCATCAAATAAATATGTGCATTGTGTGTTTCAGAGTGAAGCGCTGTGTTCTTTTACACGTGAGCAGCTCATAATGTGCTGGTGTTTTCAGCAGCTTGATTCACGTTAATAAGTTTTGGTCATTTTAATATACATCAACCATTCCATTACCAGAGAAGTGCTTACCAACAAAGAATAAACGCTAAGGGCTTCCTGCAGCTAATTATAGCAAATAATAATAATAATAATAATAATAATATGAGATTGTTGTTGTTGTTTTAAGATTTATAGAGAATTTTACTTGGTATTGCTGATGGTTTAATGTTTGAAAATCAGGAAATAAAGACAGTCATAAATATTAGTATTGTAATTTCGAAAATCAGGAAATAAAGACAGTCATAAATATTTGTTTTTTATTTTTGTTTATGGTTTGACAATTAAAAATTATAAAATAGATAATTTATTTTTATTATTTTGTATTTTAACTGTTGTATTGTTGTTGATGATTGTTTTATTATTTTTCAAAAAATAATATCTTATTATTTTAAAATGAAATATGACAATATGACAACCATAAATATGTTTTATTGTAATTTTACAGTTATGAAGTATTATTAATATTATTTGACGTATTGTACTCTAATTTTACCATTGTAATGTCAAATAAAATTATTATTTTTAATAATATATTATTTTTCTTATATACTAATTTCTTATTTTATTATTTTTATTATAATTATTATTATTAGTAGTAGTATGTTATTTGACTTACTCTCTTGTTTTATTTTACAGTGAAATATTACAATAGTAATGTCATAATGATACTGTATATAATGGTATAATTTTGGGCAAATTTGGGAAAAGCACAGCAAACCTGGATTTTCTTTTTAAAATCACAATCATAATTTTTCTCCAAATCATGCCGCCCTATGTTTTCCATCATTGTCCTTCTTTACTTGTAATGAGAAATATAAAGAGATCAACAAAAGACAGCCTTTAAGGGCTCCCTGCAGTTTTCCATCAAAATAAAAGTTTGAAAATCAAGGAATTAAGACAGCCATCATTTAAAATAATCTATTTGACAATGAAATATTACAACATAAATATTTATTTAGCTTTTTTTAGTAATTTAAATTTAAATTTTATTTAAATAGTATTAAGTAACAATAATCATAACATTTTATTATATTATTATTTTTTATTTTATTTTATTGTAGAACAAAGCCAGCATACATGGCTTACAATAACTATATACAAGATAGGGTTTGGATTAAAGGAGAGGAAGAAAAATAAAAACTCTAGGGTTGACAAGCCACATTTATACACACCTGGAATACCAACTACTTATTTTTCACTATATTTAGCCTATCTAGTTATTATATTATTGTGTATATTTGCACTGGCTTCTTTCGCCTCTTGTGTTATGCTAGCTTGGTGATCAGCAGACTCAGCATCGGCGTCATCTTGATTTCCGTGTTTTTTTCTTTGTTGTACATGAAGTCATTTTGTCGTGATGTTGTTTACACTGATTTATATGTATTTGTTCGGTTTAAGGCGGTTTAAGAAAGAAATTGCAGAACGGCGTATAGGAGCGTGAATAGACATGTCCCATCAACGTGTCGCTGCCATGTTGGATCTCTCCTATTATATTACTCTCATTTTATAGCCATAATGATAAATAATCAAGCATTTTGGAGTCAAAAAATCCCAACAAACAAACACAGCAAACCTGGATTATTTTAAATCACAACCACAATGCAATTCCTTTTTTTTTTTTTTTTTTTTTTTTTCAAATTGTGCAGCACTAGACAGCTCTGTTCTGAGTTCTTTCTCTTTCTTGCAGCACTAGACAGCTCTGTTCTGGTTTTTTTTCCTTTCCCCCCATCCTTTTTTCATTGTCTCCTTATGTAAAGCACTGACAGAAGAACACCCCATCCACCTCTCGCTGTGCTAACCCGCTCTGTCAGCGCCGCTCCCCTCGGTCCGTGACTTTCTGCTGATGTCCCAGAGACTTGCGCGCCGCAGCAATCTAAAAGGCCTGCGTTTGCCTCGGGGCATGATGGGACCTCCCTCAGAAGAACCCTCAAACCCCCCCACAGTCCCGCATGCCAACGCGTCCATGCGTTGGACGCTCGCACTTCAGATCTGTCCTTAAAACCCTTTTTATTTTCTTTTTTTATTTATAGATGTGTTGCGTCGGCGCTGTGGACCAGATGCTGATTGACAAAAAAGGCAAGTTGCTCAATCAGCCGCCATTTGTCTGCTGTCATTAATTATCAAGCCAAGTTTACGTTTGGTCCCCAAAGTTGATAGTTGGGAGAAGAGGAATACGTCCCTTCTGTCGCTCATTACACTAGCGTGCGATGGCAGCGTGTGGATGGAGATGGAGGACGGCTGTTGTTGAGCAGCTGGCAGAAAGAGCCAGAAATCTCACACTCAGCTTTTTGCTCATTACTTGCCTAATTATTTGGTTTTGCATATGACTTTATCAGCTTATTTAACACACTTAGTAAAATATTTGATGTAGATTTAAACTAAACATGGCAGTTTTTATTTTCATTTTACTTTGTTTTAGTCAAGTGTCTTTACAATTTTTTTATTTCGCTTTATTGTAGTTTAATAAATGTTACTACTATTATAGTATATACTATTGTATACTATAGTGTATTGGGTAGGATTAGGGATGTAGAATAAGGCATTAATATGTGCTTAATTTGTACTAATAAATGGCTAATATTCCAGTAATATGCATGCTAATAAGCAACTAGTAAAGAGACCCTAAAATAAAGTTACTGTATTTTTTAATGTTTTATTCAAGTTTTTTTCATTTCCATGATTTTTTGTAAATATTTCTATTTACCTTTTTTTTTTTTTTTTTTTTAGTTTTAATAATTTCAGTACTTTTATAATATAGGCTATCACGTACTGCTATATTTTTCAATATGTTGACATTTTTGGCATTTATATTTTCAGTTTTAATTTTAGTTTACATTCTAGTGAAGCTTTTGCATTTTTTTATTTCTATTTAGTTTTAAAGTGTTTTTTTTTTAGTACTTTTATAGTATATACTGTATGTTTGTCATTTATTATATCTCTAATATTTGTTTTTAGCTATAATGTATTTCAGTGTTAATTTTAGTAATTTTAGTACTTTAGTACCTACTTTAGTACCTATTTTACTTATTTATTATTTTATTTTTATTTCATTTCTAATTTGAGTGTTTTCAACAAATTTTTATAATTGTTTTAGCTTCATTTAGCTTTATTTAGCTTAAGTGTATTTTTAGTTTGAATAATTTTAGTACTTCAACTTACCTATTTCATGTATTTTTTCATTATTCTTTTTCATATTTTTATTTCAATTTCTATTTTTAATCCAGTTTTTATATTTTATTTTATCTCAGCTTCATTTAAGTCAATGAAAATAATTTTTAAGAGTTATACGAATTTTTGTAATTTTTTTAGTTAACAGCAACAACAACAACACTATGTCAAAGAACATTTCTTTACAAATGAATTGCACTGTCTGTGTTGAGCACCTAATTGAATTATGCAAATCAGGTGGAAGTTCTAGAACACTAACCTTTAACCTTGATAGCTGCAAATGTCAATCTCACAGGTTTGCCATCTATAGACACAACCACTTTTTATTACTTTAAAACTTTTCCAGCTTTAGCTTCAAACGTAGTAAACAACTTTAATGTTTTTCCACTCCATATCAAACCCTTATAAAAATGTTGACCTTAATCTAGTCCTTTGCCCACCTTACTGTGGTGTATATCCTATGCATTAGACCAAATAACATCATATTTGCTACCCTCAGTGATATTTAAAAGTTTTCAGAGTTAATATTGAGTAAACATCCAACATGTTCCTCATATACTCATTTCTACAGGTGGCGATTGGCTGAACGTCTGGGGACTTGCAGCTGTTGTCCTACTTGAGAAAGTAAATCTGATAGACCTCTAGACAATGGAATTGTGTGGTGCTCATAAAGCTCTCTAAAAATAACCAGAGAGAAGAAGATGGAGCATGAGGCTGGGATCAGTGTCGATGACGCTTCAAAATACCACACTGGTGAGCTCACTGATCCTGAGTATCAGCTCACAGTTCCTTTGATGTTATTTCATCATCACCAATAACAGCTTCTGAACTCCATCCTAATAAATCTCACGGTGAATTCAGCTCATGTTGCTTTACACCTGCTGCCGTTATTTGTTTTCAATGCAGCTGAAACTAGAATATGTATTTTCAAGAGAACTCAGAAAGGTTGGGGTCAGTAAGATATATTTTTGATGAAAATAATATTTTTTTATTAAAATGATCAAAAGTGACAATAAACTTTTAAAATATATAATTAAATGAAGATGATGATAATAATAATAATAATAATGATAATAATTTTCAATAACGGCTGATCTCTTAAAAATTCTACTGGGTTGTTATAGTTAACTGGCATCAAATCTTTTTAAATAATTTTCAACAATTGGAATTAAAATAAAAAATAAAATAAATATTCAAAAGATTAAAAAAATAAAATAAAATAAAGTAAAAAAAATAAATAAATAATAAAAAAATAAAATAAAATAAAATAGCTGGAAAACTTGCCTTGGGAACTAACTAACTGAAATAAAATAACTTGAAGTACTAAAATGACTAAATCATATATATATATATATATATATATATATATATATATATATATATATATATGTGTGTGTGTGTGTAGTGTGTGTGTGTGTGTGTGTGTGTGTGTGTGCGTGTGTGTGTTGTAGTGTGATTAATCGCGATTAATCATATCCAAAATATGTTTTTAGTTATTATTTTTATTATAGTTAGTTATTATAGTTGTTATATAGTTAGTTATTATAGTTATTATTTACCATTATAGTTATTATTTTTATTATATTATAGTTAGTTTTAGTTTAGCATATATGTGTGTTATTTGTATATTTATTGTGTATATAAATACATACACATACATGTATATATCTTGAAAATATTTACATGTATTTACGTCTATATTTCTATTCATATAATTTATATTATAAATAAATATATTTAATTTATAAACAACATATTTTTTTCTGAAATATATAGAAAGAAAAATAGAAATGAATATTGAATATATAGAAATATAAAATATAAAATGACTAAAACTTAAAAACCTGAGAAAATAAAATTTATACATTTATATAATATACATATATACATTTCTACAATATATAATACAAAATAAATGCATAGAAATAATAATAAAAATAATAAAAATGACAAAAGTATATATTAATTTAATAAAAGTTATATATTATATAAATAATAAATTATAAAATAAAATTTTTTGGTCATTGATTGTATATAAATAAATAATAATTGTTTGTGTTTAGTGTCAATAGAATGCATATTTAGTTGTATATATAAATTGCTAAAACACTATCATTATTATTTTTTTCATACTGCAATACAAGACATTTGTGCAATTTCAATTTCGACTGAATTTGAACTGGTCAGTGACTACGATTCAGACATTTGGCTGTTACTGTATAAAAACACCATATTTCAAGAACAGTCATATATTTATGGGTAGCAGGTAGAAATAGACGCTGAAAAACTGCAGACATGGGCATTTTCTGCACTGGCTGTGTGAAATGAAAGATAAGGACGGATTGCTGGAGTAAGTACCTGTATCACACAAAACGACAGAGGTGAAGTGAAGCTCTTGAGCTCCTAGCTTCATTGTGTGGAAAAGGGCAGACGCAGAGAGACCTCCTGCCTGCGCGATTGTGACGGCAAAATGAAAGAAGTGCCTCTTTTCTCTGAGGCTAAACCCAAGCATTAATGAAAAAGATAAATAAATAAATAAAATCCACAATTGGATCCTCTTCTTTTAAAATTTAATGTCCACTCCTGCCATATCCCTCACAGAAGAGAAGAGGTTATTCACCTCCTCTACCATTTCACAGGCTGAATAGTAATGATACAGTATTACATTTCAGCTGGACAGATGTGTCGACAAACCCTCTCGGCCCCATTATAAGCACGAATGCGCTTGCAAAAGCCGTCAGAAGAGTTTATGGGAATTAAGAAACAAGCTCCACGGGATTATCATCACTCATTTTCCAGGTTCGTGCGGAGCAGGCGAAAACACGAGCATCCGGCAAAAATAACTGAGTCTGCAAATGAGTCATCCAAAACAATGTGCTGTGATGATCCTCACAAAACAGCAGGGCTTGCTTGATGTTCACATGCAAGCTTTAACGTCACAATGCAGTACTGCTCAAAAGTTTGGAAACGTTATGATTTTTTAAACGCTTAATGCAGTTTCTTCTGCTCACCAAGGCTGCATTTATTTGATATCAAATATGGTAGAAGCTGTTAAATATGATTGCAATTTCAAATAGCTGTTTTTAATTTGAATATATTTAGGAAAATGTATTCCTGTGATGCAAAGCTTAATTTTTAGCATCATTACTTCAGTCTTCAGTGTCACATGATCCTTCAGAAATCATTCTGATATGATGATTTGCTGCTCAGTTATTATCAATGTTTCTTATTATTATCAATGTTAAAACAGTTCTTGCTGCTTATTTTTTTCTCAAAAGAAGTTCGAAAGAAAAGTGTTTATTTGAAATAAAATCTTTTGTAACATCATACATGTTTTTAATTGTCACTTTTGATCAATTAAATGCATATTTGCTTAATAAAAGCAATAATATCTATTAAAAACCCCTAAACCACAAACATTTGAATTGTAGTATATCATGGTTTCTGCATGAATATGAAGCAGCACAACTGCTTTTAACATTAACAATAATGAGAGATGTTCCTTGAGTAGAAAATCAGCATGTTAGAATGATTTCTGAAAGATCATGTGACACAAAAGGCTGGAGTAATGATGCTGAAAATTCAGCTGTGAATCAGAGGAATTAATTATATTTCAAAATATATTACAACAGAAACCAGTTATTTTAAATTGCAATAATATTGCGCAATTTTACTGTATTTTTAAGCACATAAATGCAGCCTTGTTGAGCATAATCACACAGTAAAATCTTACTGTAGCTGAAACACTCATTTGAGTGACTACTTTTAATTGTATGCAGTTCCGATGCACAAGAAAATGATGGGAAAGAATAAATTAGACACAAATTCCTTTATTGGCATGGTGAGGCTGATGAAAACTACACATAAAAAAAGAAAATTCACAACAAAGATTGTACAATACGTACAACTACAAAGGCATTGGTTAGGACTCAGCAGAAGGCAACATGGATAGGAGACAAATAGAAGATAACAGCCAAACACAGTCCCCTTGACCCCCAGTACACACACACTCTATCAAATCCACACACAAAACCACACACAGCCTCGTTTAGATAGATCTGCTTCTTCATGGAAACACCAAAAAAAAAAAAAAAAAAAAAACTTCCAAAGCGGTGGCAAATCCTTCAGTAGTTTTTACTATGGTAAAAAGTCTGCCACTCCAAAAGATACACCCCGTCAGGTGTGGTAACATATTGCTACAGCAATTTACAAAGCAGATTTGCAACAGGCATGTTGCAATGATTAAAGCCACAAATATAGAACGCGACATGACATCATACCCAAGCTCTGTGCAGAAAATAATGCTCTTTCGATGCCCCTTTCAGTGCAGAAACACTGTCATTCTTTCAATGTGGGTTTCTCATTCAAAAACAGATCAGCACAACAACAAAACCTGTGCTTAATTGACAAAGAAAGGTTACTTTGAGTGTCAGTGACAAGAGCCTGTTGTGTTTGGGCGATTTGAATTATTTACAGTTCCTCTGAGGTACCTTCAAACCACAGCAAAGACAAAAATAGCTCTCGCTTTGGAAAGAGACTCGATCTCACAGATGCAATTTTTGGCTTTTTAACCCTTTAAGTCATTGCTTGAATTAAATTCTCACATCTCTCACACTCACACACACATGAGCTGCATTCACAACCTATTTCTCTTTCCAGTGGCGGCGGTCTTACCATCTGTATCGAGGCACTGGATTGAACAGAGTCTGGGTAATATGTCATGTCTGAAACCATACAACAACATGAGCTAAAATACAGATTTGAAAAATAATTTATTGCTTTTTTTATTTTTTTTTTAATTCACATTTTCATATTCATTATTACTTTTCATTATTTTGAGTTATTGTGAGTAATGACAAGATTAGCATCATCATACAGGTATATATATATATTATTTTTTACATCAAATACATATTTTTTTCTTCTTTTTAAAAAATTCCGGAAAGAAAAATTGTAAACTTTAGTTTGGCATTTACATAATCAAAAGTGTGGAGCAAAGACAGATTTTCTGTGGTACAACAAAATACCTGCAAAATCATTTTATTGCTTCATGTAATAAAAAAAGAGATGAAAAAGAGGGATGAAAGTGTTTCAGAGCTAGAAAAACAAATGAGTTTGGAGCAGCAAAGTTCATCAAGAGCCTAAAATGTGATCATACAATATGTTTTTGTTCTATCGCTGAAGGCATACTGTATATAAAAATGATATTTCTTAGAACTTTTAAATTTACATCCTTTCCAGTGATTCTTGAATAACAAATAATATAAATAGCACAATTTGTAAGGCGCATCACGTGAGATGGCTGCCATAAATATTTTGATTAGTATACTGAGATAAATATATAAATAAGCATGAGTAATTCTGTGTTAGAAGAGTAATCATCTCTTTGTGAAAGTGTATAATCAAACAGGAACAATAACAATGATTTGTGCACACAGAGAAATCAAATAAAAGCTCTTGATTCTTTCAAGACATAAAGGATAAAAAAATATCTTGGGGATTTTCTTTTTTAAATTTTTTTTTTTTACACAATAGTGAACATAAACTCTATCTTACACACTGCATATATATACGGAAAACACTGAGTTATTAAACTTCAAAATTGGATGAAACTGGAGTTTTAAAATGAAATAAAAAACAAAAGAAGAAAAACCAAAAGAAAAACTGAGACAAAAACTGTTGCATGCTCCCCCCAAAAAGAGCGATAAATCTCCATACATATTTTTACAATCAAATCACGTCATCTAAACGCCATGTAGGTTATACATCATCGTAATGACTACAGATCAACATTCTTGATTAAGAAAATTTCATCTTAAAAAGGCTGCATTTTACAGTGCATAGCTGTAACAAACAAAGAACGCTGATATGCACATCAAATAAAAATATTAGTTTTGTAAATAGGCGACTACACCCCCTCCCCACTCGGTAAATGTAGACAATGTTACCTTGAACATCCGAGAATTTTCCCCAAACCCTTCTCAACAGTGTAACTGTAAGTACAAAGTCCAGATTCAAGATTGGAAAAGGAACAGAAAAAGCCCACAAAAATAAACTCCAAACAATAAAAACAGACTGAACGAGCTGCACTCTTCACCTCTCAAAAGTGCCGAGGTTGATGCGGCGTGTGGAGCAAACTCTGACGAAGATTCGTGTCTCTTCCAGAGCCTTACGCGGCACACGGATCTGTGTAGTCCACTAAAGTAGTGTCCGCTACTTCACTGGCTATTCCCACAGGTAGAGTCTCTCCCCAGCATTGCAGCAGCTAGGTTCATGTAAACTTTGCTTGCAGATATACATATATATCCCTTCATATACGTAGAGCTTTTTCATCCACATATACTCTTTCCACTTTGATAAAGTGTAAAACGTTTTGTAGTCTTGTATTCAAAGAACAGAAACAACAGTGAGGTATTGCAAATCCCTCTCTTTGCAGCCAGCTGGTGCAGCTCATTACCTTCTCAGGCTATACTGGGCCTCTTGCAACAAGCTGTCAAAATCCATGGAGTCATACTTGCTTTTAGTGGAGGCTGGATCAAAGTCGTCAGAATGGGAATCTAGAGGAAGAAAATGGTAAATTTGAACATCTGTGGAAATAAGAGACTCTGGCCTTATTTTAAAAGGTGCTACTGTGTGTTACTTGCTTTGCAAGAGCTGCTTCATATGGAAGCCTATTTCAGCCACATGCATGAAAAACATGCTTTGGCGAATCAATTATGTGATAAAATGTCCAAATTATGAGATAATTTTGACTCATGTCATAATGACGACTCTTAATGTCACAGTTACGCATTATGTCATGATTTTGCTTTTTATAAACCTTGACTTTTTATCTCATTGAATTAATGTCAATTATTTTTTTTTTGTCATAATTATCATCTCATAATTTTGATTTATCTTTCAGTATGTCATAATCTTGATTTATAGCATAATTGACATTTTGTCAATTTAGACTTTTTGTCTCATAATTTACTTGTCAGATTCTACTTATTTTTATCTCATAATTTACACTTTTTTAATGCCAGAATTAAATGAATAAATTTTGACTTTGTCATATTTACAATTTTTTATCTCAATATTTAGACTGTCATAATTTCAACTTTTTATCTCATGATTATCATTTTGTATTTCATAATCTCAAATCATCTCATAATCATGACATTTTTTCAATTTAGACATTACATTTTGAATTTATTGTCAGTTATGTCAATTTAGACTCATTTTTATCTCATATTTGATTAAGTATCTCAATCTCGACTTATCTCATAATTATGACATTTTGTCAATTTAGTCTAATCATTTTATTTTTGTAAATATTGACTTTCTATCTCATAATTTGTCAGAATCTTGACTTTTTATCTCATAAACGACAATGTCAATTTCAACATTTTATTTCATAGTTTTGACTTAGTATCTCATATTTTTTTTCTACCATGATTTACCAAAGCAGATTTTATTTTATATAAAAAAGTATTTTGATGATGTGTACACTCACATGAATCACAAGACTTAAACATTTCTAGAAAATAGTATAAAACTTGTTCAAAACCAACAAGAACACAAAGAGCACATTTTTTAAAAAAAACTGGCACTTGTGTTCCATGTTTAAAACCCAACAAATCAGTCTTCTAGGCCTCCATCTTAACCTCTGCTGTAATATACTTCTTCACTGTCTTGAACCACCTAGTTTAATAATTAAACAGTCAGGAGCAAGTTCCCGAAGATGAGAACCCAACGACCATTACACATACAGTTTGATTCACATCCATGATAACAAATACGGCTGTCTTATCTCTAGTGGCAGACAGCTTCACAAATGGTGCCCAACATGCACAGCGGCACAGTCGGAGCGCGTGAGAAATGAGAATGACCGTGGCATGCAGGAGATGCCAGTCGTGATCTAATACTATGGCTAAGGGGAGAATGGTGTCATGCCGTGCACCTTGAAAGATTCAAAATGCCCCTGCGCTCTACTTAGAACTAATGGACGGTGTCTCAGAAAACAAGGAGGAAGAGGAAGAGAAGGACAGAAGATTGAGAGGAGGGTTCCGAAGCCGCATTTTTCTAGTCACTTGCCTCTTTTTCCCGCCATAACTTCTTAATCTGAACCTATCACTGTGCTTTAGCCTACACTCACCGCAAAACCCAGTGTCTAGTGAAAGGCTTCAAGAAAATGAAGGTCAAGCCATCCATCTGCCCCGAGGCGGGGGTAGATTCCCAAAGACAATGACTCTGCTATATGGCCCTTAACCAAAGCTTCCGCGCTCACCTTTGGAGAGCACATTATGTCCACAATCTGAATACCTTTGGCCTTAGTCTGAGCCTTTGAAATACATGCTAATGTCCTCATTATTTGAGTGAAAGTGCTCTTGTTCCTTTCCATTGGCCAGCAGCACTATCAATGCCATGGAGACGGATCATCCCAGCGTCCCGAGCATTATGCGTCCCTGACCTCACATTTTGCGGAAGCGGAGCATTGACTAAATATTGAAGTGCACGCCATTCCCCAGCATCTGTTATAACAGGGAAAATGGGATCCCCGTTTTTCTGCATCCCCCCTTCGCCAACATGTAAAGGTGCTGCCCTCAGGATTCAATTCCTTCTCCTCTTATCTCGTCCCTTCCCCCAAAAGACACTTTTCCCCTTTAGGTGAAGATGATTGCCTATTACTGCCACAATCCTATCACAGGCATCATGGGTAGAAAAAAGCCCCATAACATTTTACAGAGGAATTTGTCACTCAAAGATACATCTATCAGATCTAGATTGTAACCTTGGTAATCCTGGACAGAGGGCTTGGTGTAAATGAAATGAAAGCATGGGTGTCTAAAAGCCTATGGGGAAGAGGGTGATGGGATAAGTGTAAAAGAAAGAAATGCATCAAGATGGAACAGAGACGACCAGTGTTATTTTAATAGTATTTAGTAGTCTCTATCTATCTATCTATCTATCTATCTATCTATCTATCTATCTATCTATCTATCTATCTATCTATCTATCTATCTATCTATCTATCTATCTATCTATCTATCTATCTATTTTTATTTTAAGTTAAAAGACAGGAAAAGACATGAATAAAAAAACTGTAAAATACAATTCCAAGAATATCTATGTTGGTCCAAAACTGCTGATCAAGTGGCATGGCTCAGACTAGGACAGAATATGGACTTGACTGGGGCGCATGAAGATATGTCTGTTTATGAATCAGTCACAGCTGACAGAGCTCATCCTCTCATTTCTCTTTTTTGTCTTTCATCTATTTCTGCAGGCTGCTCACTCCTCAGTGTCATGGCGAGGTCTTGATGCTCTTCAGCATCCCAGCAGCAAGCAGAAGGAATCCAGTTTTAGAAGAGGAACGTGACCTCACTCTCCTACCTATCCTTACTGTTTTTACGACTCACATAAACCATCCAGAGCCCCAATGCATGTACATGGATAAAGCAGAAGTACTATATAGAGAATTCCCACAATGCATCAACAATGCAACTTGTTCTACTACACTAGCAGTGTATTAAGGTGTATTAATTCTGTATTAAGGTGTTGGTTTTTATCTGTTGTGTCTCTTGTCAGTTGTGTAGGAATGCAGACGCCCTTGTACTTACCTAAGTCTGTATAATTTGATTTACTGTACTGCTTTTGTCCACCAAGGCAGAGCTCAAAGTGAGGCTCATTTGACCTGCACAAGGTGTGTCCATTCTCAAGGGCAGCGAGCGCATCACAAGTGTAGCGGTAGGTGATGAAGCCAAAGTTATCTCTGGGTTGACAAATAGAAAATGAAATGTCATTGAAAGAGAGTATAGGAACAATGTGTGATTCTATCAACTGCCATTTAAAATATATAAATGCAAAATTGGATTCAATAAGGGCCAGATTTAGTAAATAGGACAAATAAGTGTTATAATAAGTGTTATATAGGCGCAAAATGGGTTAAAACATGAATTTTGGGGCATTAAATAATAGTGTAATTACCAGTAAAATGACTAACGCAAACCATAGCAAATCACCAAAGACACAAAAATTTTGCATCTGAAATCCTACAGATCCTTATACAATAAGGTCAGCTGCAAAAAATTATATTTTCCATGCCAAGAAAGGGTTTGTACTGGCGCAAGCTGTTAGTAAATGTGGCCCTAAATATGTGACTTCTCGCTTTCTGTTATAGCATAATTCTATTTGTATTCCAACACACACTTGCATGTGCAATGAGAAGCAGTGAAGTCTGCTTTACTAATCACCGTCCAATAGCCACAAGTACATCATTAAATAGATTTAGACGATTCCTTTTATGCTGAAAGAAAATATTGACTCCCTTTAACCATTTGACACACACACAATCCAGAAAAACACACAGACGCAGGCCCATGGTCTTACCCGTCATGTCTCAAGTTGACTGTGCACTCCTCAATCTCGCCGAAGACTTCAAAGCGGCGTTTGAGCTCTGTGCGTGTGCTGTCGGTGCGAAGACGTCCCACATACACCACTCGCCTCTCCTCCTGGTAAGAAAGAGAATGAGAGAGAAGAGATTAGTCTAACATAGTGCTTCTGCTGTTCTTTTTTCCCACTTCCCCCTCTCCTTGACTTCTCTCAACCTCACCCCATGACTGTAATTAACATCCACCACTGTGGGAAAGCCAAGAACAGTCTGGAGGAAATGGCAGGAGGACTCACCTTTATTTTTTTTCACTCTGTTTTGAGTGTGTGTGTGTGTGTGTGTGTGTGTGCATGGACAATAAGTAACTAAACAGAAAGAGTCATATACATGACTGGTCGATACAGCTAAAAAAATCATCCCAATATTTTTCAGTTTTTTGACATATATTATATATAAATCTTGATATTTATGCTTTCATCATGAAATGGTTTAAAGGGTACCTTTTCAACCAAGCAGCATCACTGCCTAGCAGAATCAATCAATCAATCAATCAATCAATCAATCAATCAATCAAGTAGTTAAAAATCAATTAATAAATGAATAAAATAGTTTGTTAATTTTTTAATTTTTTTAATTATACAAAAATATATTTGTTGAACAACATTTAATCAAATTATTGTATTTTAAATATAAATAAAAATACATATTTTAAATTATTTCAAATATCAAAAAAATTATCTTATAATCTCATTTATGAAAAATGCAGTGAACATTTTCGAACATTCTTGTGGCTATTTGAGAGAATCAGATTTCTGAATCACTTAAAATGGATAGGATGAACTATAGTGAATTACAAAGGATTGCAAAACTACTTAATAGTAACATTTTTGTCCCTAAAATAAAATGTTGCCACATTTATTTATAATAAATTTTTTACCAAATAATATTGTTCATATGTCTAAATGCAGGGCGTTTACACAATTGATCAATTGATATGCAGTCACAGGTGTGTATTTATCATCCATTTTAGCCACAGGCTAATATCACTCTGTTCCATTATTCAATGAAGCACAAGAGAGAACACATAGATTGAGAAAACGTAAAGACCCCACCAGGCTGAATACATAAAATGGAGGTATTTAATTTAGTTTGCTAATCTAGAGACAAAACACAAGCCTCAGGCCTTATTACGTGGCATTATTTATTCATATGCTCATGTACCTGCCATTATGTGTGACAAAATATACTTATGATCCTCAACAATAACCAGAGGTCTCTTGTAAGTCATACATAAAATTATGATACAAATCTATTGGCCCTCAACAGAGTCATAATTCACCCGTGTACATGATGTCACCGTGAAACAACAACAACAAAAACAAAAACCTACAAATTAGCCAAAACACCTGAGAGGGCTGTTTCTTTTTTGCATTTCCTTTGAAGCTCCCCTCGTGCTTCCATCATGTACAATATGAGACAAAAGCGTTTGCTGAATTGGTGGTTTTGTTGCTGACAGCTGATAAATGCGGTGAGGTTTTAAAGATGACACCCTGAGACTAGCGCTTCATATGAAGCTCTCACATCCTTTGCCCCCCCAAAACCTCTTCTGACAGCTCAGCCGCCGCTGCTAGTAATTGTCTCGCTGCCGCAGAACATGGAGAAAAGAGAAAAAAGGGAGGAAAAACGTACACTGGGGCCGAGTCATGCGTGCATTATTTGACGTGTGCATTTATCAGTGAACTGAGTTGGAAAGCCGTCTCATTTCACAGTCTGGTCAGGCACAGCGAGAAAGAACAAAACTGATATTCCATCTCAGAGAACTGCATTTCAAATATGTGAGTGTTTGAAATTAAGCTGCTCATTTTGAGTCCAAGTATTAACATAACTTTGATTTGGGGTGGGGGGTGGGGGGTTGGTCTTATTTAAACTTTTCCCTTGTCTGGTCGAAAACATTTAGCCCATGGTGTGATTAATAGAATCCGCCACTGTTCGGAAATGCCATGGAGATGTTAAAAATATACAACTGGGAGATAAAGAGGAAAGGTGTGTAGCCTGAATGATTCAGAGCACCGTCTTTGCATGAGTTCACTTTTTGAGCGAGAGAGAGAGAGAGAGAGAGAGAGAGAGAGAGAGAGAGAGAGAGAGAGAGAGAGAGAGAGAGAGCACTGGGATGGCTGTGTGCTTCGAGCTTTCTGTAGGCAAACACAGTGATGGAGGCAGAGAAAGCCTGAGAGAAGGATAACGTCTGTGCTAATCTACGATTCCTGCCAGCAGGAGAGAGACCACAACTGAAAAACACCTGCAAGCGTAATAGGGTTTTCTTTAAGTATGGGCATGTTTGGCCCTGTGGACTTTTAGAAAATCAACAGCTTTAAAACACATTCTCACTAGATTGCTTAAATTTTTTTACTAATAATGTTCAACAGTGGACAGACTTCTGAAAATAAGTAAATAAATAAAAATAAATTTGTCCTTAATCTGAAACATTTTAAACCCAGTGTCATTTCCTTTTGTGATTATCATTCTGGGATTATCTTTTTTTTTATATATATATAATTTGGCAAAATTACATCTTGAAATTGCACAAAATACTTTTTTTTTTTTTTTTTTTTTAGTTATTTTACGGCTGTTCAGATTACCATGTTTTAATTTAAAAAATAAATAAATCTTATCAAGTATTTAAATATACATTCAGCAACTGTAGATTAGGGATCACTATTCTCTATTAATAAGCTGCTTATTAGCATGCATATTACTAGCATATTTATTAGTACTTAATCTTTAGTACTTACTGCCTTATTCTACAAGACAATATTCTAGGGGCCAGTTTTACTAACAGCTTGCGCCCGCGCAAACCGCCTTTTTATGTTAAAATTGTACTGTCAGGATTTACTAAAGACACGGAGTGACAAATTAGCGTTGAAAAGAAGTGGACACAGTTATTTTTGTGCCTGACCTTATTGAATATGAATTTCTAGGCGTTTACCTTTCAGACTCAAAAGTTTTGTGAGGAGAATATTCAAATGAATCATTCAGCGTGTTTTACTAACGTTTGCGCTCATCAAATTACTTGCATTTGCGCCATTATTTAACATCCAAAAAAGTCAAATGTCTTAAATTATTTTGCACATGAAATGGCTGAAATTATTGTTGCTAGGAGGATAAATCTTCTGCTGAACACAAATAAAGATATTTTGAAGAATGCTGGCAGCCAAACAGCTATGGAAGTCAATGGCTACCAGCAACTATTTGTTACCGACATTCTATAAAATGGAAACTCAAACAGGTTTGTAACAATTTGACAGTGAGTAAATGATGACAAAATGTCAATTTTTGCGTGAACTATCCCTTTGATCCTACCCTATACCTAAATATAACAACTACCTTACTATCAATACACAGCAAATTAGGAGTTTATGGAGGGACAACTCATAGTTAATATTGAATATGTGTTTCCTTATCTAAAGTGTTAAGTGTTTTTTTTTTTAGATTGAAAATCTAAGTTTTATATGCCCTTTATATAACAAACCAGTGGCTCTATTCAGAGTTTAAGCCTGTAAGCTTTAATAAAAAAAAAAAATAAAAAAAACAACCCCAGGGATATAAATGTGTCCATAGTTGAAGAAACATTCAATAACTAAATAAAGTATAGGTGAGTGCACTTACTATTGCTTTTTGCCTTTGTCTCTCCCTCTGTTCAGCCCTCTCACATTCTCGTTTCTCATAGTCACGTCGGTACTCTTCCCGTTTCAGACGCTCATGCTGGTATTCCTCATAGCTGTCATACCTGCAGTTGAAAAAAAAAAAAAAAAAAATGTCAAGTTCTTTCTAAAAACGCAACTATAAGAGGAAAAAAAAAACTGATTATCTTTAGTATCTGAATTGTTTCTCCAAGATGAGATTAGAGAGCAGATGGAGATACTTGTTTAGGTCTCCTGTTTCTCAGATATTTTTTTTTCTGAGGAAAAAGTCCCCAGTAATATTAAGTGTTATTTTTTTTCCAAAGGAACTGTAGAAGAAACATAACTGAAACATAATTGAGAACTTCATTAAGTCTTCTGAGCTGTGAAAGAGCAACCACTGAGCAATAAAACTTTTCTCTCTGAGAACATAGATGTATTGTTTGCTGTTTTGCTCAAGTGGCCTTGGGAATCAGCTTGTTCAGAGCAGACTGCTTTCCATTCTTCTTAGCGTGGAAGACAAACAAACACATTAATAAGATGTCTCATTACATCGCAAAAGGTTACAGCTCCCAATGGTGGGACTCTTAAGGGAATATGGCAGAAATTTGGCAGCTGTGTCTGTCAGCACAACTTCACATGCCATTACTTTTTGCTTAGTTTGAACTTTACGTCCAAAAAGTGCAACTTTTTCTACAGCCATTTGCAACAGAGGCAACATGGTGTAAAAGCACAATATGAGCGAACTAAAGCACCATCAGGGATAAGGTGTAGCTGGGAGGTAGTGGGTCCCTAATGCAAGATGCTCTTGCCAACGAAAGCTTTATTGTAAAAGTTTGAAAAGTTAGGGCCTTGAAATGATGTATCATCATAACTCATCATATCAATTAGACAGAGTCAGCAAGTGACTTGCTTCCTTTGCATAAGGACAGACTCTGAAAGTATTGCAGACACAGTAAATTATCTTGCAGCACTTATTTAAGTCTGTCTCATGAACAGGTCTATAATATCAGCATATATTATTTTTTCTAGCGCAAGTGTCACATAATACATGCACAGTATATTAAAGAGTAACAAATGGAACAGTATTTGCCATGCGCAAACGCTTACCTGGGTCTCTGACCAAAACTAGAATGAGCCTGGGACTGAGGGCTTCTATAAATCCTGGGAATAAAAGTGCTATCGCCCAAATTGTGAGGAGACCTACGTACAAGCAGAAAGACAACAAAATTCTTAGGAAAATAGGAAGCCAAGCCTGAACACTGAACATTGTCTTTACTTCTAAAGGATCACAGACAATTGAAATGCATGTATAATTTTAAACAACAGGCATAAGCTAAAATGGACAGGCATAAGCTAAAATAAAAAGGGGGAAATGATGCTGATGTGACTAAAATCATACGTATAGTTAGATGTTTGTAAAGTGGGGGGGGGGGTATAAAATTGGAGAAATCTTCTGTATTCCGGTTTTAGTCTCCTTCATCAGTACAATCGCTATGTATCTCAAAAGGAGGCACTGTAAATATTGTCTTTCTGGCATGCTGTCTAGATGTAACCCACTTTAAATTGTCCAGGACTTCACTCACTGGGCATTTCTTTCATCTCACGGGGATGGAGCGGGCAATGCTGTCGAGCAAAACAACAGCTGCTACTAAAAACAACAGAGCCCCATCAAAGAGTGCTGGAGAGAAATTAATCTAAAATTCAAGCTAAAAGAATGAAAGTCTGTTGAGGAAACAATGTGAGACTTCCATAAGTTTCTCAAGTGGCACAAGCTTGTTTGCCCAAGAAATGACTCTGCTGGACTTTATTTGTCATCCACGCTGTTTGCGAATGATGAGAGATGAAAAACTTCTAAATGAAACTCCAAAATTCCTCTGAAGGTGTTTCTGCGATTTATAAAAAGTACTGCTATAATAAAGGGCGAATGTCTGAACTCAGGTTTGGAATGGCTCATTTGGTGTAACAGCAAGTGTCTAGATGAGCAATTTACCACCTAAAATACTGTTTATCTTCCAAGCTCATTTTATCTTATGTCTCTCAAAGCCAACGCTTACTGTGTGTTGAACGTAATTTTTCTCTGGTTGTGCAAAATCAGCCGTAACGACTTCACTGGCCATGCTGTGAGACCCAGACTTGCATTTCATCGCAATGACAGCCACAGAAAGATGTTTACCTTCTTTACAGCCCCTCCTGCTGAGACACGTGGATTCATGTCCAAAAAGATAGCTAGATAAACCTGTTTCTGAGACAGGTGGAAGTCTCACACCAGAACTTACCAAGACGGAGAACTGCTGTCTGGAGACTCGGAGCGGGAGTATGGAGACCTGGAGAGGGATCTGCGTCTGTGATGAGATGAGGAATGGGAGCGGGAGATTGAGCGTGGCCAGCGGAGGTGCTGTGGGGAGAGCTGAGTGGAAGGAGGTGAGACGGAGCTCCATGAGAATGAACTGCTGGAAGGGGAGCTGGAGGGCGACCCTTCGAGGAGCAGCTCTAGTGGAGAACCTTCCCCCAAGTAGAGCAGGCGCTCCCGGCCTACCTCCAGGTCCTCAAAATCAGGCAGGCCTGGGTGTATGTAATCATCAAGAAGACCAGGGTACTCGTCCCCAGAGTCACTGTCCTCGAGAGGCCGGATGCCCCTCTGCTCTCCCACTACCCCGCTATAGAAGGCTTGTTGAGGCTTTCCAAAGTGCTTGTTGAGCTCTTTGCGGATCTCCTGGTCCCTAAGTAGTTTCCTGCCAGCAGAACTGCCATCTGTAGACGTTTTGGAGTCCAAAGTGGAGTCGCGGTCCTGTCCGTGAGCATCCGTGTCCGGACAAGCCTCCTGAGCTTTGGAGGAAAGGCTCTGAAGCTGCCTGGCCAGGGAGAAAGATGAAGGGAAGGCAGAAGACAATGAAGATGTAGAAGTAGAGGAGGTCGGCATGTTCGAGTCTTTACATTCCACATGCCGGCCCTCCATTGGCCCAGTTACCGCTGCAGCTATGGTGGTACTGTCTCGTTTTGTGCTTGTAGACTGGCAATAGTCATGATCGCCAAAGACGCGGGGCATGGGCCGCTTGCCCCGACGCTCCTCCAAGCCCCCTAGGCGCATTGTAGAGGAGGCCTTGCTCAACTGGGCATAGAGCTCAGTCTGCTCTGGGCCCTTCCGAATAGAGCCGCTGGTTGGCTGAGGGCAAGAGCCCCCACTGCTCAGCCTGGGCCTTTTGCTTGTCAGGGCCAAGGGAGAGCATGAAGACAGCTTGTTTTTGAGTGATACTTTGAAAGGGTTCTCTTGACTGGCTTTGTGAGGAGGCGTGGTAGGTGGTGTCAGACCTGGAGGGAAGAAGAGACAACAGATTTACCAAACGAGATCCCTCCCGTTCCTTAACAGTGCTCAGTCTGTCTCTAAGTGATTGAATGAGCACGCTCTTGAGCCTGATTAAAATATTCCCTTTCATTTAGACCTAATCCTTATCCGCATTTTATTGCAACCCTGACAGATTTATGTGACCTCAGATTGCACCGTGATACAGACAGAGCTACTCAATTAAACTTCCTCCAGTCCTAATTCATTAGAAAGTTAACAGTCAGATCTTATAATAATACAGGCGCTTTCGACAGATGCATGAATGCTGTACTCCTGGGACTGCGATGAAAGCACAGTGATGTGGGAGCTGTTATCATTCTCTTCATCTTTGCCACCTTTTCTCCTCATGAACCCCCAGCCATCTTGACAGATTTATGTGCCAACAGATGGCATTTATATGGGAAGTCTTGAGATGTGCTGCTTTATGGCATGGTTAATGCACTTGCACAAACAACCAGAGGTAGTTCCTCTTTATTTTCCTCTACTTCTCCCTCTCTCATTCTATTTCGACATCTCTCGGTTTTCTGCTTTCCTGATCCAGTTGCACATTATGACACATAACCTGTCGATAAATTATTTTTCTTTTCAAACTACAGTCATTTTTGGAATATTTTTCAGGACCACTTTCTTTTATGACCATATCCTGAAACTGATATTTCAAACAAAATACTGGTTAGTTGAAAGAATGTCCCCCTTAACTGTATCTCTCTCTTAATCTGCCTCAATCACTAAATCAAAATGGATACAGTACTGCAGCGGGCACAAGCCTGATTCGGCATACAAAACAACAGTGGCCATGACTAAATTTATCATTATGCCAATGCAATGAGCTATGAAAAGAAAGCATGCACTGCCAAAGGAACTTCTGCTGCACCAATCAAACACCATCTGGGCATACAATGCAGGCAGGGTCATAAACCAAGGACCATTATCGCCTTTACATTACATTACATAAATTACATTACATAGCATTACATAAATATGCTCTGTTCAGTCAAAGGCAGCCATGATGAATACACATGGATACAAACACTAATCATACTGTATACCGGTGGGTTCTCTCATCTGTTTCTGGCAGGGTGTGAATTACGCAGGGACCTCTGAACGAATTATTATTAAAAGCTTACAGAACTGATCCCCATGGTAATCTTAAAACGCCATGCAAGGAGCGTAACACAGACTGACCTGGGTGTCATATGATACCATAATTAAAGAAACCCCCGCTCAAGTTAATCTATTAGAGGGATGGGGATTAGGGAATGGTATTAAATCTGGCACTTTCATAGTGCTGGCTATTCCGAAGGTGTCAAGGTGTTTTGCTCTGCAGTGAAATGCCTGGGCATTTTCTAATTCAACAGCACCATAAAAATGGCTTCTCGCACTGCTGTCATGATGGCACAAACCCCAACGGAAATTTATTTTATGACTTCAGAGTCCCATCTGGCTTTACAGTGACTTGTAATCATTTAATCTGGTATGATTGTCAGTAAAGACTGACGAAGAAAGGGAATCAAGAACTTGAATAGCTTGCAGAAGTCATAAAATTCCTCAAAACGTGTAGCTTCACTAAACTGCTATGATATTCCACATTTGAGCAAAAACACCAAAGTTACATTGTACCCTCGAGCTAGGTCAAATCTGTACACTGAGGGCCATTACCTTGTAGTAAGTGAATACCAAATGGCCCATTCACCAAGACACACTGTGAGAGGGAAAGGGCAGCCATTTTGTTTTTATTGACCTGGAATGATTAATCTCTGCACGGGGGGATACAGAAATAATTACCTGCGTGATTTATGCTGAGAGAAAGAAAGTGAGAAAGGGGAGAATTGCTGAAGAGCTGTGTTTCAGCCCCAGCTGACATACACTTTGTCTGGGTTTAATTACTTTTGGTCAACACCAATGTGTTACAAAAATTATATATATATGTGTATATATATATATATATATATACTTATTTGTATTTAAAATATATTTATTTCATGATAAGTATACTAAAAATAGATTGACACTAACTGAAAATACACTCTAAATACATTCTAGCACAAACTTAGTCCACTACAAATTCATTTGTAAAATACTATTTTTTTCATAAATGCATTTGGGGAAAGATGAAATATATATATTCATGCTTAAGAAAGTACACCGGCTAGGTTTTTAATTCCATCTACAACATGTTTTAAAAAAGTGTTTTTCAAAATAGTGTTCTCTGAGCACAATAAATAAATAAATAAATAAATAAATAAATAAACAAACCCTTTAAATACGACCTAAACACACCCATATAAACTAACTGGATGAAACCTTTGAAAAAGGATGCTCACTTCATAACCCCAATGACATGTCCATGCTCACTCAGCCCAAAAATTTGTCTTGGTAAGGGATGAATGAAGCAACTCATCCTATGATCCTGTAGATATAAAGGCCATTTTTATGTATGTCTGTGGGGATTGTTTGTACTGTATGTTGTCATATCACTAGGCTGCTGTATGAGTACTCACCTAAGAATATAACACAAAAGACTATATCACATTCTGTGTATTGATATTTGTTTGTTCCTTCGCCCCTTAAAAGTGTCTTAATAAGTACTGTAATAAAGTGATTTTAAAGGGATACTCCACCCCCAAATGAAAATTTTGTCATTAATCACTTACCCCCATGTCGTTCCAAACCCATAAAAGCACCGTTCGTCTTCAGAACACAATTTAAGATATTTTGGATGAAAACCTAGAGGCTTGAGACTGTCCCATAGACTGCCAAATAAATAAGTGTCAAGGTCCATAAAAGGTATGAAAGTCGTCGTCAGAATAGTCCATCTACCATCAGATGTGCAATCTGGGTTATATGAAGCGACGGGAGCACTTTTTGTAAGCGAAGAAAACAAAAATAATGACTTTATTCAATAATTCCTTTGTCAACGGTCTCCTCTGTATCTCTTCATATCACCGTATGCTGTGTATGCTCTTTTGTGTCATCCTTGTGGTGCGGATGACACTAAAGAGCATATTCTGACGATGACTTTCATACCTTTTATGGACCTTGACACTGCTATTTACTTGGGAGTCTATGGGACAGTCTCAAGCCTCCAGGTTTTCATCCAAAATATCTTAAATTGTGTTCCGAAGATGAACAAAGCTTTTACAGGTTTGGAACGACATAGGGGTAAGTGATTAATGGGAAAATTTTCATTTTGGGCTGGAGTATCCCTTTAACATCGGCCTAAATATAGGCTACAGTTCAGTGAAGGGGGCTTGTCAGTTTCTCCTCACATAACTTTCACAAGCTGTGAAATTCACCAACAATCAGTTTTGCTGTACTTTTGCTAAACATCTGAACTTGGTAGAGTGCACACTATTGGGAATCTGTGTTGCAGACTTGGCACATTTTTCTGAAGAAACCTTTAGTCTAGAAACTCATTCCAGCTATAGACACAAGTCTCACCATGTATTTCAAATCTGAGAATAATGAAATTATTTTAAGAAGAGCCTGTGTTATTATTTTATTATGATTATTATTTTTTATGAGACTTTCTTTTTGGGCAAATCAAAGAAAATGAGAGAAACATCTAGTATGTTTCTGCGAGGTGCTGTTAGGGCAGAATTTCCAAACGCAACTTTTGCCTGCAGCACAAATGTAACAGTGAGCAATTTGCAAATAAAACTATTTAATTTGTTAAAGATTGAAGTAATACTTTAGTAATTTATTTTTATTTACTCCTCTGTTGACCTGTTATGATTAATACACTGTATTTGAGTTCTAATTGTTGAGTATAAAAATAGTATAGATAAAAATAAATGTTTTGATTTATAAAAAATAATAATAATAATTTATATTCATGCAGTACTTTTTTTATATATATAATTATGAACACCTTTACCTTTTATAACAATTTAACCACACTTCACATGTAGTGCTTTTCATAATTTTGCATTGTTGCAAAGCAGCTTTACATACATACAGAAAGTAGTTACAAAAGTAAAGATGTAAACAACGTATAGCTAGTTTGTCTGAAATGGTGAAAGACATTCATAGGTCGTACTTCATCAGAGGGTTTATTTTAGTATATTCCTAATACACTCCAGTGCACCTGTACCAACACACTTTTTTTTCCATTGATGGTCCTTTAATGTCCCGTACAGACAATGGCAACATTGGACTTTGAAATCTGGACTGCAGAACCTAAGGCCTGTCAAAATATTATGAATTACTAAACAAATTGTTAAAAATTATATTGATCATTCCTTAAAATTACCACTATAAATATAATGTCAAATAACTTCAGAGACGTTAACTGCATCAAAAGTAACAATGTAAAAGGTGTTAAAATAATTTCTATTGCTGTGTCACATTCAAATCCGCAGCGTAGTGCAAGACAAACTGCCAAATCCTTTCATTGCGTTTTACATTAGAAACACTTGTGCAGTGCATTGAGAGTTGAAGCGCGTAGAGACAACGGGCAGAGAAATGTTACGGATGGTTTTACTTAATCTGCATTCACTGAAACATAAGCAGTTCTGCATGTTCACATTCTTCCACCAACAAATGGAACTGTGCCACTTACTGTGCCTATATTAAGACTACTCAGCAATTCACAGTCTTTAAATCCATATAATTTGTGCTTTCATCGATGGAAAATGTCTATTTACTTGTAGTATCACTTAGTAGTACAGTATAATCTAATAAAGTGAGTGTGCTTGTGTCGCAGCGACCCAGGTTCAAATCCAGTCCGTAGTGTTCACTACATTCATTGTTCAAATGTCTGTCCCCAGTGTTTCACTGATGTTCTCCGGGTGAGTGAGTTATGTGGTTTGCTGGGAATGTTAGTAAAAGATGAATTGTAAAGCTGTTCCAAAATTTATAAAGATTCATTATTTGCATTAAAAGCACACGTTATTGATGTTATTAACACACTTCAAGTTTACTTTGAATGCCATTGCAGTGCGTTTTAAAGTTACTAAAAGTAGAGGACAGTATGACCTCAGTATGTTATTAGTATAATGTTAATGCACATTTAACACTCTTAAATTGTAACTGTAATGTCAGCAAAATCAATGTGAAGTTTATGCTTTTGAAGTTTATGCTTTAAAATGCTTTCTGAAGTTTATGCTTTAAAATTAGACCTTTGAAGTTTATGCTTTAAAATGCATTCTGCATTTTAAAACTTAAATAAAAGAAGGGATATTTAAAGTGCACTTAAGTATACTTAAAATAGTTCACCTTTAGAACACACAAGTATATTTATTACAATTTTAGTTGTACTTAAGCACCGCTTTGGACTTAACTTAACAGACTTTAAGTATACCAATTTACAGTGTGCCACAAATACATTTAGTTATACTAAAGTACATATGAATAAGTGGTGCTTAAGTATACTATTTTTTCTCTCTATATATTCCCCTTTAAATTACAAAAAAAAAAAAAAAAAAAGGTTTTGGCTCAGTTTCACAAATGGGCCCTTATCATAAATAGCAGAATAAACATAGGAAATTACCTTAATGTCTCTAATCAAATTGCCAGACAGTCTGAAAAACAAGGATCCAGATAATATCGGCAAAACCAAATTGCATGGCAAAGCCAATTAAAACAATAATAATGCCACAACAATTTATCTCTGATGTATTGAAGCACCGAGCTGCCCAGTCAAAAAGCATTAGAGTCTAAATTAGAAAGAGAGAATATTAACTCTTCAAAGGGGAAGAGTGAAACTTTCCAGTAAATCATCCAAAGAATGAAAAAAGTAATCAATGAATGATCCATGTTCCATCAGTTCACTTTGAACCTTTCGCTTTAATTAAACTATCAAAGTAGGCTTGTAGGAGACATTTACCTTTGCCAAAGAAATGTTATCTTTACTAGTGAAGGATAAAAAAACACCCAGCAAGATATTTCAGACTAACAACCAGACAAACAGAGGAAAGGGGGAGCTTTTGCACCATTCATCTGTCTGTTTTAGGTACAATTTTCATTTTCTTTTCTTGGTTATGAGCAAAAACTCTGTTTGTTTACCTGGGGTTCCACAGATCTCCACACTCAATGTGCGTTCAGTGGTTTTGTTCTCAAACGGAGATCCCTTGTGGTCACTGTAACACAAAAGAGAAAAAAATATATATGAGAACAGGGATGGAGTGCTAGAAGTGTTTGTGTGAGCTTACAAATGGAAATGAAATTAACAAAATGCCTCATCACTGTTGTTGTTTTTTTAGTTCAGGTTGTGTCTGCTCTACAAAAGTTGTGTAAAAACTCTCTCACTTACTTTGGAGACTCTGGGGTCAAAGGAAGTGGCAAGATGGTTGGTTTGGCTGCAGAACACAAAGGAGCATGGGTAATTAATTTACTAGTTCACACTGTACCCAAGATATTTCAGGTCCACATCTACAACTAATATCTTAGACTTAATCAGTGACACCAATGATGTAGCAAATCCAACCCTGCGCTGAAAGGCCAGATGACTCTCCAGCCAGACAGAAATTTTGGGAAAAACCAATATTTGGACTAACTTGACCCCATAGTTTTTGTCTTTATCTGACTGCATACTTTGTGAGGCAGGATGGAGTGATGGCATGTGTTCAGTTTCCCCAGCTCATCATACAAGATCCACCACATTACAACAGTCAGAATGAGTAGAAAACGAAAAAACAAACAACAACAAAAAAAATACTATGACATGAAAAAGAATGGCACAAATGTTTCATACTGCTACTAAAATTAACAAGAAGATGTTTTGCATGCAATTGAAACCAAAGCAGAGGAAGAAAGAAGAGTCAAGGAAGCGTGTACAGTTGCCTGAGGCTGCGACCATCTCCAACTGCAGCTAGGGAGTATCTCTCAGTTAGCTATATTACGGCAGCCTGAGAAATAAGCTTTTCAGCACAGACCTGAGTTTGAAATTGGGCGACGTGATAGTTCAAAGTGTTGCAGGCGTTCCCCGTTTTACATTTATAATTAATCTACAGACAAAGGTTTGTGTTAGCGCTGTGGTTAGTGTGTGGTCAAACTGGGAAGCGGTTAAAGGAGGAGAGGCAAAGGAGAGAGGGCAGGGATGCAGCAATGATTACCTAACATTGGTGGGACTTGGTCATCAAGGTGCCTGCGGAGTGCCTGTTTTTGTGAGTCGGAGGGCATGAGCTCTGGAACTAAAGAGTCTGGGAACAATGGGCTTGGCAGGCCCTGTGAGAATGACATGGGGCTGCCTATGACATCATCAAAAACATCCTCCCCAGCTTGGCCCACTGGCGTGCTCAACCAGCACTCTAGGTCTAATTTAAACTCTGCTGAACACTCAAGATTGCTCTGGTCGGCCACGCTAAATGCCTGCTTGTGTAAGCTAGGTGCCTCTCTAGGGCGCTCACGACTAGCTCGCTTTAAGTGTCCGTGGCTCTCTTGGACTCTAGAAGTCGTGTCTGGTAGGTCTCGCCTTTTATTCTGGGCCAACTGCAGGTGAGCCCGGTAACGGGCCGGCCTGGGCCTGGAGGTGAGCAGCTGACTGAGCATGGGGTGCTCTAGCTCTTGCCTCCTTTTCCTAATGGTCACCGTGACGTGCCTATTAGGACGGCCAGCCTCAGTCAAGCCGCCCGCCTCAAGGCAATGACCACAGCTGCCTGCATGACCCGTCTCTCTAGGCGGGAGAGAGTAAGAGTGCATGTACCTAATAAAGCGGGCAGCGGCCAAGCTGCCTGGGTCAACACCTGGCTGCAGGCCTGGTGGCCTCCCCTCTTCGCCGGAGCAGGCATGGCCACAGCCACCTCCGTGGGACAGCGCAACGGGAGCGGAGTGCCCCCCTTCAGTACACCGCCGCCACTTCCCCGCCCCCTCACCAGCCACACTACACGTGCCGGCTGCCTGGCTCTCACCTCGCTGGGCCTGCACTGCCAGCTGCTGCTGCTGCTGTGATGATGGGGAGGCAGAGGTCGTCTTCTTTTTGGAGGCAGTGGAAGAGGAGCAGGACGACAAGGAGGAGAAAGAGGAGGTGGACGAGGACGATGGAGAGGAAGAAGATGAGCAGGACGACGTGCAAGCCCCTCCCCTGTCCTTGCTGCAACCTGTCCAGGTGCTCTTGGCTTCCCTGGCTTTGGTCTGGAAGGCCTCGTCGCTAGAGGTGAGGTACTTGAGCAGCTCAGTGCAAGGGCGTCTCATGGACCGGTTGGGACAGGACCCTCGTGGTTTGCTATTCCAGGGGTTTTCTGTCTAAAGAACAGAAATCAGAGAGAGAGAGAGGGCAGAATTAGCATGGGTTGTAACAGGGTAACATAGGGAGATTAGAACGGGGGGTTGGCGCAGAGGTGGTTTAATCTCCCAAAAGACAACGTGAGTGTACTTTGCCCATCATCTTAATTACGAGGTCTTGGGACAGCTCCAGGAAGATCTGCACGCAGGCAGCAGGAGGAGACAGCGGTGTCCTCTGGGACCCTGCCATGTGCAGAGCTCCAGAAACAGACTAGTCAAAGTCATTATGGAAAATTGACTCCTCAAAGAGAGCTTGCGCATGTGCGTGTGTGAGTTTGTGTGGAGGGGAAGGGAGAGAATTACGTGTGATGTTCACCTCAAATCACTACTCATTTTTCTTCTAGTTTACAACATGACTGGGCCTGTGGTAATAAATCATTGTTTTTGTGACAACGAGACCAACAATGCTAATTCTGTCAAGACATCTCAGCATTTTCTTTTTCATGGAAATGAGATGGTGCCATTCAGAAGTCCTGAACATCATCAAGGGTAACGTAACTTCAGATGAGACACCGCCGTCACACACACAACTCAATCAAGCTTTAGCTCCCTGGAGGGAGCAAACTATTTGTATAATTTCACAGAAAGGAAAAATTACATGGAACTAGCAGATGAGCTCACACACCAGGCCTTTGATGCAAGAAGTGCAGCGAGCAGCTACCTTGGCAACAGCAGGTGTTGGTCTGATCCGTTGGTTGCTGGCTGCATGGTTCTGTGCCTTGCCACCTGGGTATTGATTATAGCTGAGCTGGGAGTTAGCAGGAGCCAGGAGGAGCTTCTTCAGCTACAAACAGAGCAGAGAAACAGATCACGGGGATTACAGCTATGAATTTAAAAACATTTCAAAGATACTGCAATACTTTTGCATTTACATTGCACTTATGCATTTGGCAGATGCTTTATTCAGAGCAACTTACTTTGTATCCAAGGTATACAGCTTATCAGTTTATGCATTTCCTGGGAATCAAACCCATGACCTAGTCATTGTTAGCATACTCTGCTGTTTCTGTATATGGTCTCTTGTAAGCTCAATTTTGCATGCATTGTCTTCAAAGAATTCTCTCTCTAAGCATCTTCAAAGTTGACAAACTAATTTATTGATGACAACAGAATCATGTGCCTGTTTTGAAAAACATTTATGCAATATATGACTGAATATGTGAGCTGCAACATTAAACATTAATTATTTAATTTTGCAGGCTATGAATCAGATATATCAGAGTAATGCTGTGGCAGCATGTCAAGCAGAGCAGGTGCAATGATTTTTCTGAGGTGCTCAGATTGTATCTAATGTTGGACATTAAATTTTCACTGTTTATACTATTGAGGAAATGCAGATTAAAATAGTCACTTTCAAATTCAATTATTTTGGCATATCTTTTGTTGCTTCGGCTTGACAGTGTTGTGCATTTCCCTTTTTGCAGTAATGAAAAATGCAATTAACAACTCAGGAACACTGATCTACTTTGATTTGCTGTTTCAACAGCACCGTAGACATGTTCTCTGTGCAGACATCAATAGGAGACACCAATTTTTGGTGACAGGCCTCCAGCATCTCCTTATCTGGTGCTAGAGAAGACCAGACAGAGGGAGCACAGTGAAACACAGTGGGACCGAAAAAGAATGAGGGAAGGAAACAGAATGAGAGGGCCATGCTTCATGGTGAAATAGGATTGGGTACAGGGCAAGCACGGGTGGGGAGGGTCTCTTACCAAGGAAGGCTCCTCTGGCTCTGGGGTGCGTGGCGAGCCGTCTGGGGTTGAGGGACAGCTCTGATCACTGGCATTGGTCACGTCCCCATCTGCCAGGGCCTCGAACGAAGGCAACCCGTCTTCGTCCACTGGGATACTGTCCAGGGTTTCTGTGAGCACTGCCAGCAAGTTGGCCTCATTTTCCTCATCTATTTTTAAGGGGGGCAAAAAGAAAAGGGGAAAGGGAAAGAACAGTGGAAGAAAATAGGACATTTTAGTTTGTAGTAATGGCAGATTTTGTCTGTTTTCAGGCTGGGTGGAGCGGCGCTCCATAATCGCTAATAGAGGATGGAAATTTTTTTGCTGCATCCATTTTTTTTTTTTTACTACTAAATCTCTTTCAACTACAAATTGCCTAAGCCACATGAGTCAGCACTGTCAGTCATACATTAAACATGCAGCTTACTGGACCAAAATAATATCTCCCCTAAGAAACCCATTAACTGAGCTGACACACATCAACTACTCAGGGAAGTAGCGAGTAAGAGGTAAGAAACAATACGAGGGAAGTTAAGTTCCTCCAATCCCTAACTCAGACATCTCAAATGGCTCATTAACCAAATTCAAGCTGGCAATCCATAGATAAGGAGCCTTATTGTGACTTGAAACAGATGCAATTTTTTGAGCATATGAAGTGTGATTACAGAATCAAATGCTAAATGCTAAACTCTTTGATGTTTCGTCTCTGTCTCTTCTGCAGATGGTAACGCAGGAGGGGCAGTATCCATGGAGCGGTGGCTGTGGAAAAGTCGCAGGCACTGGAAGTTCCAGCACCAAAACCCATGGGACTTAGCAATTGACGAAGATAAACACCAAAATTGCTGGGGGACGTGGCGTATGCAGGCCAACAAGAACAAATCCTTTTATGCACACCACAGGATTAGTATCGCTTGCTGATAGCATTCGGGCATGATGGTGGTGGCTGCAGGGGGACTGTCCTCTTTAGATAGAAGTGTTGCGTTGCTTAGCCTCCGGTCCCACGTGCAACGATCACCCCATTTGATCTCTTTTCTATTAATAGTTTCCCACGATTACACACCAGCATGTTCATATGCTCATGGGAGCTGCTTTTGAGACATCAAAACAAGGCCATTTTACTTATCTCACTCCATTTAAGAGATTTTGGTACTGATAGCGCTAACGTTTGATTAGCCACTGACAGCGAGGAAAATGAGTTTATAATGCCCTCCTTGGGACATATTTCCTAAATCTGAGCTTGAATTGATAACAGATAAAAGATTTGCAGGGGCACCTGAGTTGTGACGTAAAACGTCTAGAAAGAAATCACAGGCTGTGACTTAGCCTGCTGTTTAATGGTTGGCTAACAATGTCCTTTCAATGAGCTACGCCTTTGCTGTCTCCCTGCAATTTGTCTTCTGCAACTTTATAAAAACCCAGGCAGCCATTAAAACAGAGGGCAATAACAATAAGCATTTCCTTCAAGCTAATTATAATCCTGGTTATTTAGGATGACTTCCCATAGATGCTCATCATTTGATTTACAGAGGAAAGCTTTTATTCATTTGGGGATTTTCCTTTCGGAAATAGCTTTCACAGTATCAGCATGCACCCAAATAAGGACTAGAATTTAGTAAAACTAAAGTGTGAACTATTGGTCAGACTTTATCTAGCATGACAGAAGGTACTGTACTCCAGGGTTTATACAGCAATCAAAAGTTCTGCCAAAAACCGCACTCCTCTTACAACATCGGTTATCTCTAGGTATTCTATGAAACAGGCCAATAACCTTTGTCCTCCATTCAGACACACAATTCAAAGTGTAACCAACACTAGCAAAGTACATTCAACCCAGTGCCAGAGTGGCCAGATTTTCCATGCAACCTCTGGAGCCATGTCCGGAGCCATCGATTGCCTCTAAAGAGAAATGGTCTGAGTAAGAAGGGAAGAAAAATAGATAGGACCTTTCCCATTCCGCTTAATGGACCCAACTGAATTAAACAGATCTTAACAATCGTGGGCTAATTGTGGGATCACAATATATTAACCTGCTCTAATTCTAAAGGGTGCCATTCATGGCTGTTTTACCACAAATGCTTCAATTAGCCATAAAACACACTGGCAAGCACTCGGCAGTCACACTCCATCTAGCTCCCTCCCTCCCCTGGTACTTCAGAGGCGCGCCAGTGCTCACCAGTCATTCATTATCAGGTACGCTCTTTTGTTATCAGACAGGCTGTCTTTGAAATTGTCCTTGCTTTAACTCTTTTATTGAGTTCCACCTATGCCATTGTATTCCTGAGATATAACTTATGCCACTGATAACAGGTAGCATGGTCCTTTTCTTTTACTCCAACTTCACGGCTGGAAAAAAAATTGGTCCGATATCATTTGAGGATCTCAACGAATACCCCACATGTAACGAAAAAAAAAAAAAATGTGAGGTTTGTATTTTGATTGCGTCTGCAGCCTTGCATCTCCACCATGACGGAAGGGGAAAAGTCTGCAGGTAATAAAACCTAGAAAGTCAATTACTCAGAGTGAGTTTTACAACCGAAGGTGTGCACCATCACAAGGAAGACATTAAATGACCTAGAATGTGTGGAAAAAGGTTAAAGTGAAGATTGATGTATTCTCTCTGAAACCAAAATAGAGTTTGTTTCCATCTGACAGAATATCGTTCAAAACTCTAAAATAGATTTGCATTATTCAATATTTGTCTATAATTTTACCTTTTCTAGCTGTGGCCCAAACAAAAGTTTGTACACCGTTCAGAATTGAAATGAGAATGTCTTTTAAATTTCGATTCAACTTCTGAATTTGAAATGAATTTGGATAGCAGTATTGGAATTATACGGAATTGGAATTACTACAATTGGAATTAAGAAAAAGAGAGAATACATGTCAACAAAGACATTTTGACCAAATCCAGAACTCCAATAAAAAAATAAAAGATACCTTTAACATATTATAAGTCACACATGATATTGTCCCTCACATTATCAAAAGCATTCCAATTTAAGCCTCCCTCAATAAGCCTAACCAGATTGTGTCACAGTATACAGTGTACATGGCACAGCCGTCATATGTCATACTCAAAAATAGGATTCTGCCAGTGGAATCACCAGCACTATTTCAAACCTCATTTCCCCCACAAATGATCCTGCACGCTGGGCACCGAGGCATGCCTGCTCCAGAGGCAATGATCACAGAGAGACAGAGTGTGGCAAAGATTAACTTTTCATAACCCAAACCAACATTACCACCCCTGACTCTGTCTGGCCCAGAAGCTCGAGCAGGCAGCAATCAAACTCATTATTTTAGCATGCACACAATCAGAATAATACATGAGTGAAGAGGGAAATTAAAATATAATATTGCTAAATTAATATGTGTTTGTAAGTGCCCACAAACAGAACCGCAAACAAACAATTTCTACCTAGAAATAATTGCTCTCTTGCACAAAGTGAAAGATAAAAGGCTAGCAGCAAACTGACATGATCTAAATGGATGCACTGATGATAAAGAGAGGAAGAGGAGTTTGCATGCGTATTTTTTTTTTTAGCTGTGGTGCAACAGATGGCCCCCAGCTCTGTTTCTAATGCAATTAGAATAAACTTAGTTTTCGGTGCTCAGACATATTGATGCACTGCTTATTTTAGAAACTCACCCAATAATGCTGACACTAGGGTGCTCGGATTCCTAAAGAGCTGGAGTCTAAATATTTCAATGCAGCGGAGAAAAGAAAAACACATTGTTATTCCTTTCTGAAACGTGCATGCAAACAGAACTTTGCTGAAGTCTGAGGTGGCAAATCTGCAGAGGTAGGCAATCTCTTGTGAGAATAAACATATACAGGAAGGTGATCATGCTATGATGCGCTAGAAAATACAAGTAAGCAGGAAGGGTAGGATAAAAGGAAACTGAGTCCTGTTTAGTTCCAATGCAGCGGGTACTACCATACATGTGGAAACAAGAAAATATGGACATATAAAGCCGTTAGTTAAGTGTGTAAAGTCACCCTTTTCTCTTGTTAAAAGTGCTTTGTTATCCTCCAGATCCCCCTCTGACCTTTCGGCTGCTGGCAGGCTTATGAGCAGCACACCGGCGGGGCGGCCTGTCATTTGTCACCATGATATCAGCAGCGGGGCACATCATCACCGGCACTGCACCAAACAGCAGAGGAGCGACAACAAAGGAGAAAGAAACTCTTTCTATAATAAAGCATGTGTTAACTGCACAAGGGTCAACTGGCGGAATACGTTTGTATGAAAGAGGAGGGCAAAAAAAAAAAAATGCTTACAGACTGCATGACTGCATCCGTGTGTGTTTTATCATGAACACCTGCCCTCGTACGAGTATCCATGAGGAACAGGTGAGGTTACAGACTCCAATATCAAAAATTGTATGGTAATTGAAACCACCAAATGTGTGTGGAAATGCAGCCAATTTAATTCGGCTGCAAAAGGTCATGCTATTCAATTTACACTCAATGCTGAGTACAGTAACCAGCAAAACACCTGAAAGCAAATGATCTTATCAGACCCCACTGCAACACTTTCAACCCACTGGATAAAAGCTATTTACTGATTACTAAGTAAATGCATTATCTTTTACCTTGACTTCCATCTCCTGTAGGTGAGGGAAGATTTACCAGACCTTGACTTTGTGAGGCGATTATTCCCATTATATTTCAATATATATATATTATAAAATTATATATATATATAATATATATATATATATATATATATATATATATATATATATATATATATATAAAAATACAAGAGGTATTTATAAATAATTTCTAAAATTCTCTGTTGGTTCTGTTAGTTATAAATCATATTATATCATTGAAGTATGTTTTGCAAGAAAACACTATTTTAGTCTTGCTACTTTAGGCTTTCAAGCTAATTTCAGGTTTTTTTCAAAGTGTTATTTGTGAAATTCAACAGCTATTTCAGAGTCTCTACACACACACATTCAGCATAAGCTTAATTAATCAGTAAAGGTACAAGGTGTGATGACCCAATAATCTAAAAAAAAAAGAAAAAAAAAAAGAAAGAAATCTGGATCAAGTTTAATCCATTATTCAGGCATCACAGCTGCCAAAGGGGCTTGCCTGGTAGTTACGTGTAAATATTGCCACAATGATGTAATCAAAAAAAAAATATTGATGGTGTTGTAAAGTAATTGCAAATTACCGTAATGCATATAATCCAAAGAAATGATAAGGATTTTTGCTCCGACTTTTGGAGGCACTGTTTTTATGCATGCATGTAGGCCTAAATCTTTACAAGGTCTGGCTTGGCCTGGGCCACAAATTAAAACACCAAAACTAAATTTGCTTTTGCAATGCACCTCCTTACTTAAAGGCAGAAACGAACTGATAAAAAAGTACAATTAGTTTTTTCTTTTATTTTTTTTACAGCACTTAACTACATATTTTTACCACTGAAACACAAAGAGTGACAAGGATACATCACACTCAACTTATGTTCACACTTTTTTTTATTCATGATAAATACCATGGAAATGTTGTGGGATGAACTACAGATGGAAAGAGGAATGAGACTGTCTGCAACTGAAAAACTGATCCTCAATCAAAACTTTGGGAATATATGTGTTACATCGTTTCATTTTACCTGGCAGACAGAGCTATTAAAAGTGCTCATGCAAGTCTGAGCATGTATCAAATTTATCTTCTGCAATCCAACCAATCGGCTCATTCCCCATTGCAAAAATGTAGCATTTTGTTTGTTAATTTACCCCCTCTGTAAAATTGTGCAGCGTGACGCCACTAAGCTACATCCGAAACACTCTGTACCCTGCAGTGCATAAGCCCTAAAACAACCAGCGTTCCTGGAATTCAGAAATCCAAACTCCCCCTCCCTGCCATGCTGAAGTATTAAATTATCCAGGAATCGCCTGTACCGGGACTCACTTTCTCTCTCGACCTAGAGTTGAGCCAGACACCTGGGGCTTATTGGCTTAGCATTTCCGGCCAGGTTAGAAAGAGACAGGCCCTGAATGGCTCTTAGAAGAGATTATGTCCCAGACTAAAAATAGCCCACAATGGTTATCCCGCACTTACAACTGGTGACACGTTACAAAACGTGAATATTACTGAACTAACTGCGTGCATGTGCGTGTTTGGATGCTTGAACAAATCCATGCAGTCAATAATGCAAAGCTCATGAACATTATTATTAAATTATTATTAAAGCTCATTAAATCCTTGAGTAGTACTGGTTGTACTGTTCATGCAGGATATTTATCATGACCCAGATGAAATTTGGCACCAGATCAGTGCGACTTCCAGCACAAGCCGTCTGAGCCAGACTCATAAAACATGATTTAAGGGGATGTCCACTATGTCCAAGGAAAACCCCATGTGTAACTTGCCCTCAGACATGGAAAAACGGTCACATGTGTGACACCACCTGTGGTGCTTCATTTCTGGGTAGCGCCTGTCAGCTGACACTGAACTGGCAGAACACAGTGTGTCCCAGAGCAAAGGAAGCTAAACCTTGTAACAGCCATTTGAACAGTACCAGCATGCCACACAAACACGAACACACACATACACACACGGGAGATATGTGTTAAGATCCAAGCTTAAGGTAATTCATACCGGTGGCTCAAAGGAATTAGATAAGATCTGTAAGCAGATATAAAGTCTTGGTAAAGAATTATCTACAACATAAAGATGACAGCCAGAATTATTGTGGCTGCAGTATAGCATCAGATAATACTTTTTGGTACTTCATGTACCAAGATATTTACATGATACTTCAGAGAATATCATGGCATCAAGAAATGCATGTGACCACATTGTGTTTGTAGTGTAAATGCTAATTTGTCCTCATATGCTGCAGGCAACAGTAAAAGGCCGCCTACTCAGCTGTCAATCAAGCATTGCGCTAAAACAAGGTTCATTTCATACTCGACTAAAATAACTGAGCAAGTCTGTGGAAAGATATTTTCCGAGAGGGAGTGTGTGCTAAATTTTCTGTGCTTTTTGTGCATTATCAACATACATAAGTAATGTATGCAGTCGTTAATCCTGTGATTACAAACGGTAACAGGAAACAGATTTTAGCTAATGATGCAGAGAAATTTTGGGAACCAAAAATATTTAGACAAAACTGCCAAAAATTAGATTTTAAGTTTTGAGGAAATAGTTTTAGAGGGCTGAAATCATTAAGTTAGCTAGATTTTAAGACTTTGACTGTCGGCATCTAATTTGTGGAAAACACAGATAAGATAAGAGAAACGTAAACTTGTTAGTAGTATACACACTTCACAGCGACCAAAATGAAGCTAGAGTAGCAAAACTTAATCAGCTAAACTATGGTAAGGATGCTTGTTACTGAAAAACTTGACTACACCCTGAACAATATACTGAGTTAAATTACTCAATCATTTGACCCTCGCAAAGACCCCCCAGCACCCACCCCCCCTTAGTTACTGTTGCTATGTCCAACAAGCCATGGTGCACTCACATCATGCATAATGCTCTCATGCAGTAAAAAATACATCACGGAGCAAAGAGGACACTGACAGGCAAGACAGAGAAGGTTACTTTTGGTATGAAACAGAGTGTCAGCTTTCAAATTTTGTCTTTTTGTTAAAAAAAATCAAATAAATGGCATCTTGTGGCTCTTTAATGTGTCGTGACAGATCATTGTAGTGCCTCAGTTCAAGCGGCACGTGAACTGATCGTCTTTTCATATTAACTTAAAGCACCAAAATAAACATAAATGAACATCAGGAGGTATCTTGTTTCAACCGCGGAAAGACGTCAATACTGAGCGGCAACCTCCCGCTCTTTCTCGTGAAGCCAACAAGGAAGTGACTAAAACTGCAATTCATCGACTGGCTGCTAGAGGCTGGCTGCAAAAGGGAGTCAGTCCCATAGACTCCCCATGTTAAAATGCTCAACTTTACAGCAGAAAAAACATATTTATAGCCTGGTTTAAAAAAATTATTTAGGTCTATATAGCAAATTTTGCCCTTCATGACAACTGTGAAGGGGGTGAGTTTTTTAGAACTCATCCATTTAAATTGTATTAAGCCTTAAAGTTCTGCATAATTAAGGGTGTAGCCACTTGAGTGACAAGTGGATTGTCGCTGCTGACACTGCCGTCGAGCTAGGTGGGCGTGGCTTCAGCAACCAACTCCCACCTTTTTGCCCATTTTTGATAATCCGGGAGTGACATGCAGTGACACGCTGCCAAGATAGCGATTGCCAGTTCTGCCCACTTTGTGCTTCAAATACGCTCTTTTCAGTGATAGAATAAAGAACAGGATAGTGTTTGTTTGGGTGTTTGTTAAAGTTTGTGGTCTGTGGGTGACGTTTTTGAAGTTAAGTTCATTTTTCGTTATTTTTATGTTCTGTCTGGTTTGTTTGTCAGACAAAATGGCAGATTCGTCAATTACTCAAGTTTAATTGCCGAAATGTTATTTTAGGTTTTGGTTTGGTTTTCCATTTTTAGTGATGCACTTTTTTCACATAAACACTGAATTAAAATTTCATTTAGCCCGAAAATTTAAACTGAAAAGTAATAATCAATTGAGCAAATTTATGTATTTTGTTCTAGTTGATTAACAAGCTATGAAAATTGAGTGGCCTTGCTGAGGTAAATGCAAAAGTGAAAGAATGACAGACAAATTTATTTATTTTTTATTATTAAAATTAACAAACTGTTCCGGCCCAAACCGAAAATGTAATTTTTTTCTTCAAATATTTTGGTTTGCTGAAATTTCAATGCATGCAGTACTAAAATTAACAAACCATGTCTTTTATGTCAATAAATACCAATAACAGGCCCACAGTGTAAAAAAAAAAAAAAAACACACAGACACAGACTTTGAATTCCCTCATTCTCTCTCCCCTGCAGGGGTGTGTGGGGTGTTGAATTGTTTCTGTGATGAGCATCAGGTGGCTAAGAATCAAGATCAACTGAGGCTACAGGCCCCCGAAGAAAGATCTCACATGCAACTACCACTTTAGACAGCAAGGGATAGGAAAGCAAGCATGAAAGAATATAAAAAGGCTTTGTGGACAGAGGAAGATGACAGAGGCATGGAAATGAATACAGGACAGGAAACCAGAGCCTGAGAAAGAAGCAGAATGTAAGAGTACGCAAGCAAGCCGAGCAACAAGCTTCATGTTAACTTGTGCTTCTCCAAACATGCCCTGCGGGGACTATTTTCCAGCTGCAAGTGATGTTACCCTCACTCTTCTTTCCCTCCTTCTCACGCTCCCTTGCTTTTTCTCCCCTCCCTTCATTGCAAAGTGAATATATTTGCTTATGCCCGCTGGATTTCAGACTCTCTCTACGGTTGTTTGACAAGCTTCACTGCCAAAACTTCAGAGGTTCCTTATTGATGACAGGGATCTGTCACATTTCCAGACTATTGCAACTAAGAATTCACCCTGGTATGGCTACGAAATTGCCCAACTCTTTTTGATGCACTATATATGAGAAACATATTTCAAATGTGTGACGAAACAACCCTTACCAATTACCTGCACTGACCAGTGGCATTGGTGCCACTACTCAAAATACCACCTATTTTCTGCCTAGGTGTCCAGTCCTGTTACTGTAGGGCCACCATCCTGCAGCGCTCAGCTCCAACACTAATTACACACACCGTAACTAGCTAATCAAGGTCGTCAGGATTACTGTAACCCTCCAGGCAGGTGTGTTGCATGAGGTTGGAGCTAAACTCTGCAGGAAGGAGGCCCTCTGGGAGCTGGATGGAGCCGTGACATACAGCTAAATATACCTGCAGCTCATGCAACATGAGAGATACAACCAAGGAAATTCACTTAAGCATTCAGATTTACTCTCAAGTAACAGAATAGCTAATTAATTTAGTTGTCAGGTGACTAAACATCATACAAAAAATGCCAAAATCAATGTTGTTAACTACAAAAAAAGCTGAAATGAAATACAAATATTAAAAATGATAACACCTGCACCTAAAGCAAAATGAGAGACATAACCATGATAATCCATTAAACCATTCAGGTTCACTCTGAAGCAACAGAATAGCTAAATAATTTAGTTTTCAGGTGAGTAAACATAATACAACAACAATTAATAAGAAAAACAGGTAACACTTTACTTAGAGCCTTTATGTATAATGCATTATAAAAGTAGTTGTAATGCATTAATTATGACTTGTAATGGACCTTATAATGCATTGTACAATCTCATGAATAATTTTAACCACATTTAATATATTATAACACTTATCAATTCATTGTTACTCCATGCATTTTAAATTATTTATGGCAAGATATAATGTATTACAATGCACATTATGAATAATTATAATGTGTTATACCCTTTAAGAACACATTATAATGTGTTATACATAGAAGCTTTAAAAAAAAAAGTATAGCCAAAAAACATTAATGGATGTTGCTATTCTTAAATAATTCTAAAACTATTACATCATTTTTGGTAACTGAAATAGAGCTGAAATGACATTAAAATATTAATAGTGAAAGAACTAAGTAGTTAAACTAAGTTGTAACTTATTTATTTATTTATTTATTGGTAATTGAAAGTTAAATTAAAATAAAATAATAATATTAGATTAAAATCTAATAAGGTCATTATAAATTATAGAAACTGGTCATTATATTATTTAACATTGTTTTATATTAATCATAAATACTGGTTTGTAGCACAAAGTCTCATTTTGTTTAATGTTTAATGCACTTTGTTATTCTTCTAGTTATTCACCTATAGTGGGTAATGAATTGGCCAAAAAAAAAAAAATTAATAATAATAAAAAATAAATAAATGTTGCCTTGACAGCTAATTGAAATAAATAGATCTAAGTTCTAAAACTACTAAAACGGAAATAAAAAATAATTTAAAGTTAAAAAGAATTAAAAAAAATAACAAATGCTTATGACAGAATAACAAAAATGAAAACGAAAAATATCAAAAATAAAAGCTAATTCAAAATATTAATGAATACTATAATAGTGATAAATAATACTTGCCAAAAAAATGACAGCAGCAGCTTTAGTGATGCTTTTGATGCCTGACAACATTCAAATCGCCTGCGCTTCGAGAGGCACGGCCAGGAGATAAGTCAAAGTGTCGAGTGTGTGTGTGTGTGTGCGTGCGTGTGTGCAAGTGCGCGTGTGTGAGGGTTTTCACTTGAGGAAATCACATTATACAGCACAAAATGATAATATGCTTGGCCCAGCTGAACTTGTGCAGCTAAACTGATGGCGTGTTTTCAAATGTCAGCATATATTTGCAAATTAAAAATGCAAAGCCATCAGCAGTCACCGTTAACACCATGTGCACGTGTCTCGGTGTAGATGTGCTTGAGTGCATTTTTCTGTCTTCTGAGAGACGTAGGCCTACAGTAAATTTGGACGATTTGATCTGGGTTTCTGTTTGTAGATTTGCAAATTTGCAAAATTACTAGACGAGCAAGAAGCACGTAGGGCCTGTTTACATAGATGTGTTTATGTGTTACTGTGAATGTGTGTACTTGGGTGTGCGTCTGATTTATTTGAGCAATTAATCTCGCTTTCACACTTAGACATCCGAGCCTCCAAACACACACACCTACAAATACACACTTTGGCTTATCTCCAATAGCTAGGTCAGAGTCTGGTCAAAGTTTTGACCGGTCATCGGTAACTGCACTTACCTTACAAAGCACAGCCAGTGCTTTCACTCCATGAACAAGTTGTAATTCCAAACACTCGCTGGCAGCATAGTTTCGTGTTTGGATATAAACATCACACGACCCGACCGAACAGCCTTGGATGACCTAATACAGTACAGTCTTTAACAGGGAGTTATTCTGACTAGGTGTCAAGTGCCCTTAAAATAAAAGGCCGCGGCAATCTCTTGGAGTCAGGGAGTGTTCCATTCCACACATTGTCCATGCAGCGTTGAGAACAGCGAGAACTCTAGCCTGGATTCAGAGCTAAATGCCATCCAAAAAGACAGTATGTTACACTCCGGTCACCTGTTTATCAAATTAGAGAGCTATCAGGACTACATCTAGGACTAGACCTCTGCTTAAAACATGCCCTATAACAGGGTTTAGTCACAGGATTGCTGGAGTTTTGGGCAGAATTACAGTGAACAAATTGCTAAGAATTGATCAGTTCTTATGCAGACAACTACACTTTTTTTATAGACCGTCTTTATATACCAACACCATTTTACTTGGTAATCCAGCCAATTTATGCATAAGTGCATATTCTTGGTTTTCTCTTTAATTTTGCTACTTATTCTCATTTACTGTTCTGCACTAACACAAAACTACAATCCTTTAATACTATGTTTAGACCATGGTATACTTTGAAGTGTGTTGTATAAATGAATAGAAATAATACAAATTTATTTTTTGTTCTATTTATTATCAGTAATGGAAACAGCATAGGCTCATTGGAAATACGTGTAAAACGTTTCCTGCAGAAATGAACACCAACAACTTGTATTCCTTTTTTTACACAAATGATGATTATGTGGCAGATTATTGATTAAAAAGACTTATTTTCATGCAATTCCTTGCACAATATTATGATATGACCACAAAACACTTTTAACATGTTTGCATGAACATGAATGCATGATATGTAAACTAATGCATTTTGAATTTTGCATTTCTGATGTAGTAAACTTGCTCGGTTGCTCACCTGGTACAGTCTTGCACTGCATTGCACCCGTGAAACACAAGCTTGATTCTACAAGTCAAAGACGAGCCACTGGACATTTCACTTTGTAAGTGTCACAAAACAAGCATCACAATATCACTTTGCAGAAATGGTGCTTCAGGCACATTTTTCCAATGAGCCAGAGTTAAATCAAAACAGTGTATAGGAACGTTTATTTGTACATCTGTCAATAATCACTGAATTACATTGTAGCCTATATGTTTTGAAACTGCAGAGCTTTGATCACAAAACTAATCATTTAAATATCATCTTACCAAGACATATTATTAGGAGATATAGAGTGACAACTGAAATTTATATGCATTTTATGTAAGCAGTCTGCTATGCTGTTATAAAAATCTTACAGATTCACAAGCTATCAGAATTTCATCACTTTTCAGCCATATAAATGTCAACATCTAAGTTTGGGAGTCTTTTTTTTCCTCCTCATGTGTGAACTCTGTATTCTCTCTCTCTTTAACATAACGATCTGCTATCATCACTGTACCACCAGAGTACTTTTTTGCAAGCACAATAGCTACAATATTTGTCACAGCAGTCTGATACCAAAGCATCTCCCAGGGATTGTCTTTTTAATAGTCTGTAAATATCCTATAAAGTGCTATCTAACTTGATTTTGCTTTTAAATTTCTTGAAAAAAAAAAAGACAAAACTTGTGTGCAGCACTTATCACTATGCACGAGAAGTAAATGTTCCATTTACGGAATACAAGCAGCTCAATACAAATGTAGCAGCCCTACACTTTCAACCAGTGCCTTAAAGAGCAAATCTATTTGACTCAAAGCATGGTTTTACATGTCTGAGTGCTTCTAACCTCCCCACGGCCCTGTTCCCGAGAGAGGGGCTGCCGGTGACAGGCTGACCATGCTGTCAGGCCCTCTCCCTGGGGCAGAGCGAGCTGCCTGTCGGCCCCCACCTCCAGAGATCCATTTTAGCCCGTGAGATGGGCTTGATAACTAGGGCTGAACTGCCACTGAAAGGCATAAGCCGTCACGTCATACGAAATGCGTTTCCCTGCGCGCCGCTATCGCTCACTCTCATCTGCCTGCCGGCTTGCCCCACACGGCCCTGCAATAATGGAACATCATGTACAAAATGTCAGGAAAACGTAAGACATGAAATAATGAATTATAATCGGGAAAAAAGCTTCATGTCGCGTGTGCCACATGTCTGTTGTGCACATCTAAATATATGTAAGCCTATTTAATGAAGCTTTTGTAGCTGTAATTTTCAGTTTTCTTTTTTTGCATGTTACGGCTGTTTCATATTTGATATGGAAATTTCTAAGGCCTCTAAATTATCAGAATGATCAAAACTTTGCTGAAACCCTTTTGTATGCAATCTGTTACATGCCTTCTGTCGTCTGATTGATAGTTCACACAGTTTTTAGCAACTTTGTAAAGTATAATTCTAAAAAGTCTATCTTCAGGTTGTGGCTCATGTGACTTTTGCTGTGAAATCTTAAATGAAAACATAGTGTTTATTTTCTTAATGTTAGTAATATTTTCAGATGAACACTTACTGGACTGAAGCAACTTTGATTTACTTGATTATCAATACATAATTTACTTGTGGATTTTGATTTACTTGATTATCAATACATAATTTACATTGGCTTTTGAGGAATGTTTGTCTGTTTATACATCTCTCAGTCATCATTTCATTGCATTGCATTATATATTTTGGAAGTACAGACCTTTGAATATAAAACTAAGCATTAAATATCTCACTATGACATATAATTAAAATATTAAGAGTGACCAAATTATATTTATATGCATTTTATGCAAGTAGTCTGTTTTACTGTTATAAAGATCTCTTTGATTTAGCCTAACAAGCTATCAGAAATTCATTTTGCTTTTTTGACCGTATGAATGTCAGAATATCCACCAAATTGCAAATTTTTGTTTGGGTATCTGAATAATGTTTTTCCTCCTTGAGTATGAGTTTCCTATTCTCACTAAATCTTATAATATGATCATAAAAGCAATGTATCAAACATGATACTCAACAAAAGATGCAAATTTCTATATATATTGTCTAGTGCTTTCAAACGATTCATTGCGATTCATTGCATCCAAAATAAAAAGTTTTTGTTTACATAAACACTATATGTGTGTGTACTATGTGTGTGTCAGAGCAGGCTTTAAAGTGTTAAAAATGTGCACTTACTGGACTGAAGCAACTTTGATTTACTTGATTATCAATACATAATTTACATTCAATACATAATTTTACGGTTTTTATGGTGTTTGGGTAGACTCTAAAGAGTACAGGCGGGTTGAGTCTCTGTGTCCATGTGTGGCCTGCTTGTTGTGTGACATCACAGGATTCGCCAGGCCACCCATTAACTATACTGCAGTCAGACAGGTTAAGAAAACATTGCCAGGGGTTTGAAAGAGTGCAACGGGAGGAAGAAAAAGTCCTGCCAACTAGCTTTACACAAGAGCTGGCCATTCATTAACCTGTCTTCACTCGCTCTTGGGCACTGTACTGACCCACATAGGCCAGTATTGGAAATGCATATATAATACACACATTCATCACTATTGACACCTCATGTCCCATTTCACTGAACTAGGATCAGCTGCTTTAGCACATTGTGCTTAAACTGAAATTTTAAATCAGCATCCACAAAAACATTCTGAAACCTTCTATATCTCTAAGAATTTCAAATATGCTTCTATCACATAAGCAGTAATGCATGTAATCTATTGCCATGTTAATTAACATGCACCCACACACAGTATTATTTTTGCCACTCGTAATTGCGGGCCCTATAAAATCATGCTCCCACCACATGGTCTAGGTAAGTGTTTCACACAGTCCTTCAAGAATTCCCTATCACAACATGACACAAACCCCTAAATTGTGTGACACTATATTTGCCAGAACTCAGAGCAATGCGGCATTATCATTTCTCTTCTCTATCTGCCCAGATAAGACATAATGAACTAGCCAGGGCCAGAGCTGCTTTGTTTCAGCCGCCTCATTTCTTTTCTCCTGGACTTTGCATTCTCTGTCAGTGACGAAGAAGCGCGAGTGCAACAGGTTTAAAGTTTTACCTGTTCCGTTTTTCAACATGACAACCCCGGGCAGGAACAAGCCGGTTAAAAGTGGACCCATTAGATCAAGGTGAGGATGCAGACTAGTTGTACAATAAACTAAAACAGCACTGGTGAGTTCAATAGATTTCAGTGAAACTGAGTTGTCCACTGGGAAATGGTACCATTACCACCACAGAGTGTAGAAGTGAAAATGCCATTCATTTTCTCCATAGTGGAATTGATTTTAAACAATAATTAAAAGCCATTAAAGAAAGACCTACTGTGAGTTACTGGGCTTCTAATCAATGACATATGCTTTTGTTGAAGCCTCAGTCAGCATTATTTCAACTTATTTTTAAACTGATAATGTTTAACAGCAAAAACATAACCGTGATTTTACCAATCAGAAAATCGTGCCAGTGAATGATGTAGAGTCAGTTTCCTTATGCTCTCAAACTACTTCAATATTTTTATGCAAAATATGTAGAATTTTCAATAAATGTAAAATATTGTTCCAATAGTTTCATATTTAATTCGTAATGATTCCTGGAATTGTAGATTTTTCCCTCGTTAAAGCCAAACAGTCTTGTCTTTTTGTCTGATTTCCTTCAAATCAAAGTTTGTAAAGTTGTGATTCAGTTCAGTGCTGGACGGTTGGGTTTAATGCTAATAAATCTTAAATTAATACCTTTTTCTAAAATCCCTACAGAAGAAAATGAAGGGGGAAAATAGTTCCAGAACCAAGGCCACTGAAAAAGTGAACGGATACTGCTGCTCTGTATTATTACTGACCATTATTTGACATCAGGAGGAAAGTACATACAAACAGCCATAAATTCCAGCCCAAGATTGTAGAAAAAGGTACAAACGCTGACCTTAAGTATTGGACAAAGGTTGGGTGCTTATCATAATACCTCACCCCAATCAGACAGCATGGATAAATGCTCATTCCCAAAGAGTAAAGCTCTGTTATTAACTAATAAACTGCACTGGCTGACTATCCCAGCTTGTGAAGAATTCCACACTCGCGCAATAAACTGCATGAAGCTGGAATCATATCTAATTTTACAATATACAAGCATGCACATTCAGATAAGAAAACATCGCATGACCCTCTTTACCTCAAACAAGTTCGATGCTTCATTGCCATACTGACTGGAAATGATTTCTGATTGGTCGCTGTACCACTTGAGTCCTCCCAGAAAACTATCTGCATCGAGGTCACTGACATCCAGCTCAGAGAGGTCAAGCTCAGGCAGGTCAGGGCAAAGGGGCTGGTCTTCACCAACCAAGGCAGCACACTGAAAGAGAGAAGAGATGGTTGAGCACATATTTGCCAAGATGTTAGACATCTACATTCAGAGTCTGTGAAGAAATGAGCCCTCAGTTTCTCAAAAAGCCATAAATGGCCTCATAACTATTCAATTTAGTTATGCCAACATGTAATGTAAGGGTCTGTTTGATAGTAGAACTGATCAAATGGAATTCACCATGTTTTACCATTTGTTAACATTTACTTTGCATCATCTATGTGATCTCAAACACAAACAGTATCAACTGGCAATGGTGGGATCAACAGATATTAAATCATTTAATGTTGGGCAGGCTTCACAACACCTTGTATATGGCCAGCAGACTCCATTGAAACGTTACTGGAATAAGCTTGCAAACCCATTTATTTAATTCAAACAAGAGGCCTGCACATTCTAATAATGACAAAGAAAATCAAATGCGAGATAAAAAGCCACTGCTTTACTGGAAAGGCAAAATAAGGCAAACATCTCAAATCTATTTATTTTCCACTGCTTTTATTGATTTTCTTTTAAACCAAAGTCCATTTTTCCCCCCATTGCTTTTCTTTTAAAATCTAATCATAAGTAAAACTTGGCAAATGATGCTTTGTCAGGTTTTACAACACTCATAATACTTAACAAAATGCTTAGTTTCTTAAAGCAACATAGACATGTTTTCATTATCTCATATAAATCTGATAAAAATGAAACCTTTGGCACTATGGCATTTGGGGCAGTTTGGTATTCAAGATGGGATCTTGAGAAATACTGAAAGCAAAACATATTTCCATAAAACAACTATGGAGATAAGACGCTTTCCACACTCAGTTCTACCAGTTTACCTGTTTATAGGCAAAACTTTGACAAATTGTGACTGATGTAGCCAATAACTCTTCCTCTATTTGATTCATAGGGATTGTAACTTTGCTACATAATTGAGACCTGTGTGACTAGCATGCAAAAGCTACTCCTTTCACTGCTAAATTTAGTACTAATTTAGGATGCATTGTTACAAATTAAACATACTAACAACCAAATGAAGCGAACTTAATTCTAACCAATTTGCACATGCTTCAGCTGTGTACATAGCATTTGCAGCATTTAGGAAACCACAACAACATAACCAACCAGAAAACAAACAATTGTGTGATTGGCTGAGGCAGGGGAGGGGCGGGCCGTCGTGGGGAAGAGCGCCACAGCCACGCCCTCTGGTTGGTCAGATACTGTACTTCATATCACTGAGTATGCTGTGAGTAAAATAGAGGCGAAGGGGAAGCTAAACCAACAGCAGCTCGGGGAGAGACTGTGCGCACATGTGGACAGAGTTTTGACAGACGGCGGAGGGTGCTGTAGAGTGATGCATTTTGTGAAAAAGCGATACAGAGAACAGTAAAATGTTTATCATCAAACGTTATCCACTGATACCGCTTCCCAAATCCCATTACTCTGCTCTTTTCTCGGTAGGCTACTACTGCCACAAATGTCACAACAAGTAATCAAAATAAAAAAGCGAGCCTCTGCTCGATGGCATCACGACACAGTTTGTGCCGAAGAATCTCGCACGTCAAACTTGATCACCGGTGTCTGATTTATTTTAGATCTATTTATGAACACAGATCCTGTCGTTCCGCTGTCGCAGATTTATAGACGCAATCGTCCAATCGTGAGCAAATTATAAAATCACATGCATCTCACAGGCATCTTGGTGAAAGCCTTCTCTCTTTTTCTCTCAAAATACGGACACGCTTAATCACGAGCACATGCAGAGAGAGAGAGAGAGAGAGAGAGAGAGAGAGAGAGAGAGAGAGAGAGAGAGAGAACATAGATACTTGTGGGCACCTGGAAATTATATGATTAGAATTTCTAACCGAACAGCAATTTGCTGATTGTGTTTAGATGGATTAAAGCTCCTACTGAGACGCTCAACTAACCCTTGAAAATGAGTATAACAATAACGCAACGTGCATACCTTGCAACACAGACAGGTGCCTATACAGCGCAGCAATATATTTCTATATAGTGAGTAAAAGTTTCAGCTAAGCATGCCGGGAACAATGCTTTATGAATATCTGAAATGATTAAAACTGCAATAAACCACGACGCGACTAGACAGACAGACAGATAGATTGATAGATGGACAGACAGACAGACAGACTGCACTGATAATGTAGCAGACAGACTGCTATGATAATAATAAAAGTGCGACGTTATTGTCCATATCTTACGAGTGAACATGTCAAACACGTTTAAACAAACCTAAAATATCCCGAATTGCAACGATTCGCACTATAAACGATAAACGTCATGAACAGCTATGGAATGGTTATTGATGTATTGCAGTGGAGCAACGCTTAACCTTGCGATGAGGTTTTGATAAATATAAAGTAAACGAGGTTCAGCAGCTTTCCTTTGCTTTACAGCACGCATACTGTCCAATAATAAATCCAGCACGCGCTCCGCATGCATGCAAATAGCCTTCTCCGAGACTGTATCTGTGTTCTAATAGGAAAGTTTCAATGTACAATACCTGACGCGAGAACATATTAGTAATTCCAGCACATCGGCAGTGGCACTAGGCTCTCACTGAAGCAGATACCTGTCTCATCATCACCTGCGTAACAGCGAGCGAGCGCACTCCATCCACGGGCACGTCAACACAATTTCCCACGACAAGACATCCTAAGTAGACTGTCACTGTTCAACTCCGACACAGCTTGAGAAAAGCCGCACGCTATCGCCAGATAAACCACTGCACATACAATTTCTGCCAACAAATTAGACTTTATCACAACCCGGTGTATTCCCGTGCATTCAGAGTCTCCGTGTCTTCCGCGCATCTTACAGGATCGGTCGACTTCACATAACGGGAACTACGAGCGAAGCCAGTCTTGGACGTTTCCTGCGATCCGTCTCCTCATAAAAAAAAAAAAAAAAAAAAGTGCTCCAGCCCTGGGAAAATAAGTTGCACATCAGTTCTCACCTCTAGTTCTCTCCACACCGAATCCTGATTACACCTGTCCCACGCCATCCAGACCCTGAATGACGGCACGAGAAAATAAAAAATAAATCACGGGCAAAAGAGAAAATCCACTCGTTCCCTGCCGCCCCTCACTGACAATGAACCGAGGGCACCTGTCTTACAACTGCTTTCCATCACATGACAAAGCTATTAAAAGTAGGCAGGGGAGTGACTCCCCTTCGCTGTTACTCGCCAATGACGTGCTTTAAGGAAAGGCGGAGTTTGGCACGCGCATAGTAAATCTTCCCCAACTATAAAATCACTCGCTCCTCTCAACATATGCCTCTAGTAGCGGCTGGGAACCAAGAACCCGTGCTGTTTTTATAAATATGGGTTTCATGACTTTTGTTTGCATTGAACGTGCATTTTTCCACCGATAGGGACGGGAGTCCGTGTTAAAATGATCTGGCTGTTCAGAATATACAGCGCGCAAGATACAGTGACCAATGTAGATGGATTCCCGAGCGAATGAATCTTGTGAGCCGGATCCTTTTAGTGAATTAATTATAAAACGCGCGCCCAGCGCAGTGCGATTCCCGAGTAACATCGGTTGTTTTAGTAGAAAAACATTGTGAATCATTTGGAGAGTCTACTGGCAACGGGAATGATTTCTTTCATTATGTCATGCAAGAAATAAACAACTGTCTACTAAAACGTGAAACTTTAGGTGGGATTGCTGTCTCATGTAGTTCAAACGACTGATAAGTAGCATGCCATTAAAGCCGATGAATGAAGTGCTCAATGAATTTAGTCCCCGCCTTGTTTGTTGAGTATTTTATTTAGGAATCGTAAAAGAACCGGGATTGTTACTATTCAAAATGAACTGACACAATGTAGCTAGCTCATCTTTAGTTAGAAAATCCAAATAAGAGAGAGAGAGAAAAAAAAATACATAAATGCTGTCTGTTTAGATACTAATAGGGGTCTGTGCAGTCAGAGGGATAATTCACGACTCTGACGGGACTTGTACCCATCAGTTCATCCAGATATGCTATTATTTTTTTTTATTATTATTATTATTTTCTTGCGAACAGCTTTCTCATTCGCCATATCAAATGTAATTATATTGGTGCGCTTAAGAAAAGCTTTTAATCCTAATTACTTTCGTTCACGAAGTAAACAGTTGCTCTAGGCCTCTCTATTAAGCAAATCTGCGGCAGTATCGTTCATCTCCGACCAGTGCGGACGGAAAATAATGTAAATAAAGACAGGATAAATGGGTTGGTTATATGAGAACACGGTCGATAAGTTGTGAGGACTGTGGTGGTTCACAGAATGCTTTGAATCTATATAGCCTGAGGCGTTTTCTTGACTCGAATGCGAGAGGGTTGCTGTGAGCTCAAATATATGTTTCATGGCGCATATACGGCGGCTGACTGAGTGGGGACTGGCTTCTTCATCTCGAGCTCATTGGATGTCGTGTCACATTTAGCACCCCCACCCCTCTCCCTCGCGCACGATTTATACTCTCAAGCAATGTTTCCATACATCGAGGCATCGCAAACGAAGCAACATCATCGGCTTGACTGCTCTGGAGAGCCATAACGACTTAAAGACAGTGTGTAATGCGCTCATCACGGGTTTTCTTCCTCCCTCAGACGCCGGGAAGAAGCAGGTGATGAGGTGTACAGTGTCAACAGTTCATGTATATGCAACATAAATACAGAGAAAACCAAAACACGAGTTGTGTAGACAGTCAAAACAAAACGCAGCTCGACCACTGATGACCGCCCACTTTTACGAGCTGCAAACCCACTGTTTATCAGGTGCTTCTTCAATTTTCATGACCAAAACATTGAGGAAAAGAGTTACAGTGGTGGCCAAAATTGTTAGAAAACCTGACAGATCTGAAAAGAATATTGACCTTTTTTTGCCTCCAAAATATGATTTCATTTCATAATGTTCGTGAAACATGCAGATGGTTGCTCTGAGCACAACAAATAACAGATGAAGTGAGCCGTACTGTTTTTATCTGCTTTTAACTTTAATATTTGGTATGTCCACTTTTTGCAGTAATTACTCATCTCTCTGGCATAGTGTCAATATATTTCCTGAGAACTTCAACAGTAATGTTATCCCATGCCTTCTGTAACTCAAGCCAAAGGCTTTCTTTTCAATGTAGCCTGCAATAAATCTGTCCAGTTTATTTTACAACTCTCCTCACATTTGCTTGATGGGGTTGAGGTCTGGACTTTGAGGGGGCCAGTCCATCATTTTCAATTTTCCAGCAGATTCCTTCCGTCGCAGGTAGTTCCAGCAATAGTTCATTTTATGGGTATTGTAATGGTCAGTTCAACAAAAACAACCGAAACCTCTTAAGTATGCCAAGTGTTCTAACAATTTTGTCCACCACTGTATGTGGTTGGTGAGATATGAACTAGTGGTTTGCAATAGGCCTACTGGTTTGTAATGATCAGAACCCTAGTGCAAAAATTTGACTGCATTTTGTATATTTTGTGTGTATGTGTGTGTGTGTGTGTGTATTTCAGGAAGCTGATCCCATGTCAGTGTAATAAAGGCATGTGCAATATCCACAGGCGACCAGTCTTATCTCAGATGGTTCTCAGATGGTTCTTACATGGTAGCGTAAACACAATACTAATGCAACACACAGATGACACACTGATGCCATATTGTAATCAAGGCTGGAGCTGGAGGGATGAAAATAGTTGGTTGCTCATTGTATAGTAGTAAAGGCACGTGACTCCCTCTCTGTCCCTTTGCTTTCTGCTCTCTCTCTCTCTCTCTCTCTCTCTCTCTCTCTCTCTCTTTCGCTCTCTCTCTCTCGCTCTCGCTCTCTCTCTCTTACTCACACAGACAAGCTGCAAGCCTTATCTGATTGTTCTCTTTATGGCAATTAAGAAATTGCGAGCTAAAAATATGGCTCTGTTGTGATTTCCTTTTAAATGGATTTTGATTTGTTTTCATTTTTCTTTCTCGTGCTGGCAGCTGAATGTTTCCGAGAGGAGAAGATGTTCAATTCCAGAAAGAACTAGTGTACAACCTGTCACGAGTCTGTAGTTCATGGTGGCATGAAATATGAACGTAAATGAACAGCCAAACTGTCAATGAACAAATGTCAAACAGACACATTCAGCTAAACCGAATGTATTCTGGAATTTTATATACACAAATGTGCATTTGTAGTGCACTTAAAATTTTAAAAGTATATTTAAAAAAAAAAGAAAAGAAAAAAATACTCACAGGCCATTTAAGTGTACAGTACTTCAAAACTATACTTTCACTATGCTTTTAAAAAGTGCACTTTGTGATAACGTCAAATTAAAAGTTTTACTTCAGAGCACACTTTAAATCACTGTTTTATTATTCTTTTGATATACGGTCTTGGAATGTGCATTACAGCTATGTTGGATATGGCTTAGACACACCAGCTCTGTAAAACATTTATTAACGTGGACTCGGAGGCAGATTTGGGGCAAAGCCCTGGGAGCTTACCTTGCAGTTTGAAGGCATCTGTGCTTATATTTGCAAAACTATTTTGTGGATATATATACTTCTCCAGTGTTTCAAATTCGATTTAAACATGGAGAAACAAAACAAATGTATGCATCCAACTATTTTCTTCATATATAAGATTATTTTGTTTTATAATGATACTTTTGAATTATAATATACCGTAGTGTTCATATATGCTGGTAGACACAGATGGATGATAGAAACACAATGCATATCTGGTAGGCAAGTATATCTTGAAGCAACAAATGAACACATGACAAGTTCACTCCAGCTTTTTATAGTTCTTATCATTAGATCTCCTCTGCAAAATAAGAAAAGCAGATGAAAGCAAACTGAGAGATAATACGAGGGCCTCTGAAATACACTTAACACTTAAGATGCATCACCTCACCACACAACGTACCATGGATACAATAAAACCCCAAATAATAGCAGCAAATGGAAGACAGTTCCTCTGAAAGGAAGTCATCTTGAGAGTGGAATCAAAGAAAGCTATTCAGCCTAGTCAATCAGAACAAAAGGCTTTCTATTGACAAATTCAACCATTTCACAGGAGGTTTGGAGTGTGGCCGATTGCTACCTTGGAGGGCCCGGTGTGTATTATTGCAGTAAATGGCATGGCGAGGCTGGGGCGTGCTAGCCAGGACTCGGCTATGAAATTGGAAATAACAATGGCAGGACACAACAGCATATCCACACCAAGGACATAACTCAAGAGAGAAGTATGGGCTCAGTGGGAAAGCCCTGTGATATTTTTTTGAAGAGAAAGCTTGACGCACCAAAGCCTCCTGTGCACAAAAATACCACGGTCAAGCAGAAAAAAAAAAAACCCGGTCTCCGTTTGCTTGTCAGAGCAGCATATCTGGAAAAGGCTCCCCATCTGAGGCAGTTATTACGGCATGTTAGAATCACTATGCAGTCATGAAAGATGCATGGAGAAAAACATGAGTCTGGCAAGAAGAATAGCACTAGCAGGGATGTGTTTACAAGCTCCGTATGACATGCGTTTGCATACGGGCGAGATATTATTATGACTTTCTCGTGACAGAATGTGACGCACTGTTCTCAAATGACTGGAATTAAACTGATTGAAGCCACAACATCAAAACGGTCATACTTGTTATTGGCATTAAAACGGAGGAGTTGAAACGCATTAGCGGGTGTTCTTATGTAGTCCTGGTATGATTAGAACTCCAACTCCCTTTGTGAGAGAAGATGAGTTTGCCTCGCTTTCTCTCTCAGCAGCGTATGCATGCTTGGGAAGAATTAGGTCACTATTTGAGTGGTGCGCCTGCAAGAAACTCCATGTTAAAATCGTACCATGAAATGGTGAAAAATGGGGGAGGGGGAGGCGCACAGGTAGAACGTTTTAGAAATGTTATCAAAATGCGGCACACTGCTCGTGGCCAGCCTAATTGCTCTTAGAACATGTGAGGAGAGAGTGAAAATGACATGTAAGTTGTTGGCTTGCATACAGACGAAAGCCCTTACGGCATCATAAAAAAGGGTGTATCATCATCTTTTTTTCCCCTTACAGAGGGAGTTTCTTCTATATGCCACCCCTTCCCCCAAATTACTGTGGCGTCCCTAGGCTGCAAGTGAAGACACGCAGATTTAGTGCTTCCTAATATGCATACTGTAGATAGATCATGGAGACAGAAAATTACATGAATTCATAAATGGCCAAGAGAGAGAGAGATGGATGGGAAGATGTCTGTGCATCACAGCCAAACAGTGGATTGATAGAGTTAAGGAAGATTCTAAACAAAAACTTTGATGTCGCTTTTGCTGGTTGCTGATTCTTAAACTGTTCTGTGTGCGTCCATCACAGAAAAGACTGTTCTGGGCTGGAAAAACTGGTTCTGCGCCAGTGTCATGAACAATTGAATGACATTAGAAATCCTGCAAACCTGCATTCTAAAAAAAATAAATAAAAAAAGATATATCATTGTGAGTTTCATTAGATGAGCAATTGTTGAGCTTTTAAGTAATGGTGTTAAAAACACTAACCATTCTAGGTTGTAGAATGCATGTATGAATTACTACATGAGCCTGTGGTTAATGTTAAATCTTTCCCCAAGTGGTCGACCACAAGAACCATTTTCATGGTGAGATGGAGTTTCTTTGACTTCAGTTTCGTTCTACACAGCAGTTCCCATGCCTTGGTTAACGAATATCTCTTAGGCAAGCCACTAATGTTGTGACACATGAAGTCTATGGAGGATAGTTTGGTACATTAAAGTAGTGGAGGAAAGAGTGGTGGCCCAGTTGGCCTCAAAAGCAGTCATGCAGTAAAGTGCCAGCTCTACAATTCCTGTGTAATTAAGGTAGAGATGGTTGGGTGATTCAATGGAAGTGGTTTTCAGTGAATTTTTTGAGCTGAAAAAATGAAGGGAGCTTAAATGAATGGATAAACCCAGGAAATGTTCTTAATATAGCACTTCTGTGATTCAATAACTGACATTTGATACCCAAATGTGTAATCTGCCTCAAAGTGTCTGAAAGTAGTGAGGCTTCTTTAGGATTTAGATTGGCTATATACTGATTCTGGTCAGGAATTGATCACGGTTCTAAAATGAAGATCTATCACATGTCTAACCATATGAAACAATGCTTTGAACAGCAAAGAGTTATTTTAACAGTCTTCTTCATAGGCGATTCAAGGATTTTAGTCTTAATGTGGGCTCAGACTGCTACCTGAGCATGAGCTGACTTGGTTTAGAAAAATATTTCTTGCCTTAAGTGCAAATGATTGTCAGTAAATGTATATCAGCAATCCATGGAACCTTATCATTCACCAAAGGCTCTTCAGTCTTAAAAATAAAGGTTCTTTATTGGCATTGACGGTTCTTGATGGAAGAAAAGTATGGTTCTCTGAACCACAAATGGCAACAGAGGACCTCTTCAGAGAACCAAAGTATGGTTCTCTGAACCACCAATGACAACAGTGTTGTGAAAAGTTACTTTTAAAAGAAATGCATTACCATATTGGGTTACTCCATAAAAAGTAACTGAGTTACTTTTTATGGGAAGTAATGCATTATGTTACTTTTGCATTACTTTTGTCACCTGGGCTGGACTTGCTTGTTTGTTTTTAATAACCAAAAACAAACAAACAAAAGTTAAATTCTTGGTAACTGTAAGGGCCCTTTCACACCAAAAGTGAAATTAATAATATTGCGTTCATTTACTTGTGTTACTTATTTAAAAAAGTAATTCAGATATTTTGTTGTAACTTAAAACATTATTTTACTAGTTACTTGGAGAAAGTAATCTGATTACGTAACTCACATTACTTGTAAAGCTTTACCCCCAACACTGATTTTTAAGACTGAAGAGCCTTTTTTGGAATGGAAAGGTTCCATGGATGTTCAAGGATCTTCATTGAACTACAGATGCCAACAAATAACTTTTTTTAAAAGTGGAGAAAAAAAAGAAAAAAAAAAAAAGGTTCTTCTAAGAACTTTTCACTAAAATGCTTTTTTTGGAATCCAAAATGCTGTTTCTATGGCATCGCTTTTGGGTCCTTTATTTTTAAGAGTGTATTGAAATAGAGAAATGTGAAAGAGCTATAGTAGGCCTATGTGCAGGCCCACCCTATGCCATCTTTGACCAAAATCAACTGGCTAAAGAGAGGATAATACTGAAATGTAAAAACGGGTAAGGATGGCGTTAGAGCGTAATGCTATATTTTAAGTAGTGAATGACGTTAATGGCCTATTTTGATGAAAGAGATCAAAAAGAAGACGTCTATTATCCATGTTTAGGCTTTTCAGATAAAGCTGCATGCCAGTGAACTGTGAATATTGTTTACCCAGCCCTTAACACAATATTAAACTCTGTTAGTAATCATTCAGATGCAGTCATTGGAGCTAAATTCAGAAACAGCCCCTGCTTGATCTACAGTTCTCGCCATCCTCTTTGTGGAGGTCCATCACTTCACCCCTCTCTCCAGAGACTGCTGCGACCACCGGGAGGCTTGTCAGTACGGTAAACAGGATTTATCAGCCAGATGACGCATGTAATTAGAGAGTAATTGGCACATCATCTGGACACGAGGAAAGATGATATACGTTCAGCAGAGATATGCAAAAACAGTTACAATGACTGGTGAACACAGAAAACAATGGTAGCGCTTTTTTACGAGAAGTCTGATTTGTTAACATTAATGCAATTTGTTAACATCAGTTCATTAACTCAATTCAGTATATTCAGTACATTATATATAAAACAGAAAGCTAATTTGAAATTGTTACTTTTAAAGTGCAAAAATGTTCCAGATGGAGATGTTTTCAGGACAATTAATTAACTTCTAAAAACCTCTCGAAACACTTCAGCAACCGTATAGTATCGTAGCAGTGTGTTTTGCATGGACGAGCACTTATATTTTCTTCCACAAATGTGAAATCTAGTTTATTTTGCTTGATGCAGTTTAAAGCTGATGGGTGTAGAACTAATCGGTAAGCTCTCACTCCTTTGAAATGCAATAAGTAGTTCATCTTATAACTCATTCACTCGCTCATTACTCATTCACTCGCTCGCTCCCCGGCTCTGTCCCACTCCTTTAAGTCGTACATTTATTCATTTATTTACATACTAAGCTATTTATTTACTCCCTCCACACTTTTGCACCCATTTACATACAAACCCACTTACATAACATTTTTATTCATTTATCTCTTCATCTATTTCCATTCTAATTCACTTACGCTCTTGGTCACTTACTTATGCTCTAATTTGTGTACTAAATGACACTTTTCCTTGCAGTAACTCGTTGGGTATTCTTAATTTCCAGCTTAGTTATTTATCCACTTATTTAGCCACATCCCCCTGTGCCTTGTGGCTCATACAGCTCTTAAAACAATAGTTCATTAGAGCAAACCTCAGATGGCCTCCAGTTGAGGGCAAGGGGTGCGACAGTAAATTAGCATATAAGAGTAGAGCCACAAGCGGTTCAATCAGACTGTGAACATGGTGTTAATAAGAAGAAAAAAAAAACTACCATAGGGCACCAGCTACACAGCCCTGGACATGTATAGTCACATTTTATTGTACATGAAATATACTGAAGGGGAAAAAAATGGTGAAGAAACAATTTTCTCTCAGAAATTGTTAGTAGGTTTCACAAGCAATCAAGCAATTACAAAGAAACAGCAAGTTACACAGTGAATTAAACGTGGATTTTTTAAGTATAAAAATCTAAATTGTTTTTAAACATATTTCAATAATCTTTGTTTCATTGACAACCTTGAAAAATCATGTTTACAGTTTAGGTGACAGCTCTGTGTTATTTAATTTAGTTTAAAGCATCTGGGTCAATAACAAGTGTAAAAAGCAATATCATACTCTCTTTACATATTGTTTAGTGTACATATTTTTACACAATTTTTGTCATTTTATATAAGATTTTAAATATATTTTTAATATATATATATATATATATAGTATATATATATATATATATATATTACATATTATAACATTTTAAAGTTATTTTAAGCATCATGAATACCATTCACAAACACTCTTAAATATTATTAAAAAAATCATATATTGCACAAATTTGCACACATGATGTTGTTTCCTGTTCATCTCTCTCTCTCTCTCTCTCTCTCTGCATGTCACGTCATGCTGGTTATGTTGATTTTGCAGACCGACAACATTTTTCAAATATTAATAACCAGTGCAGTAGTTATATATATATATATATATATATATATATATATATATATATATATATATATATATATATTTTTTTTCACAATATGCATTGTTTCAAAGCAGCTTTACAGTAAATTATGTGAAATTTAAGCCTTGTTGTTGAATTTAACAAATTAGAGTTGATTGATAATATAGTTCACTATCTGCAATGCTACAAGCAACCAAACATTGGAGATATGCTATATATTATATATCACCCTACTGTCCAAGTAATAAAGCATCACTAGGACTGTGTTTTAACTCTGAACTACCAGATCCTGTTCTGTTCTCTCGAGGGAGTCAAAAGGTGAGCCCTGGATCAAACAGAACTGAGAAATACTCAGACAGTCTAAGGGAAGAAAGTAAAAAGTGTTCCTTCTTCACTGAAGCCAAAGCCTGGACAACAGAACTCTGGAGGCTCAGGGCTGGTTTTTCAGGAAGGGGGTCATCGTTGTGAGGTGCTGATAACCTATGATAGCAACGGGGTAATTTGCACTGGGTTTCCCATCACAGCGGAGGTCCGGGGACGTGCTGGGGTGCAGGCCACGTAGCCGTGATGGTGTGGAAAATGGCTGGCAGAGATAGGCCGGGTGTTTTTTTTTTTTTTTCATCACATCAGTCAAGAGAAGGATGGAAAGCAGGGAGTTTGGGGATTAGGAGCAAGAGAATACTTGGTTTCAGGGCCGCTTTCTTAACCTCGCAGTCTGAGACGGCAGAAGACGACGGAGGCGAGGGGGAAGGGAAAATAAGGAATAATTCTTTAGTCAGAGCCCATCAGTGGTTGGGTTTATGTGTGTGAGGGGGAAAGAGATAGCGGTGCGTGAGTCAGTGCGAGAGAGACCTAGAAAAAAATGTGTTTGCATATGTGCTGGTGAGGGACAAACTAGGTCAGGGCTTCTTGATATTTACTGGAAGCATTGCGACGCAAAACATCCCATTTCACTTGTCCTTTCTATTTCTGCATATTTATTTTGCATTAGTATGTTAAACTGGAACGATAAACGAATTCCACCCGATTCCAGGCAAGGAACCCTAATTTAAAGGTGAAGTGAAAAGAAGCGTGTGAATCCACCCGAGGGACATTATATCTTTTTGTCTGTGCATATGGAAACAGTGTCGTCATTCCTTGACAGCGTGGAAAAATAAATACCTTACGCGAGGGCATTTTTCCTGCCTATTTTAAGCAGCCAGACGCGTCATATCTTTGAGAGAGTCTGTCATGCCATGTTCCTCTTCAATGGCATCACAAACTCTCGTGATCCCTTCATCTCACCCCCGCCTGAGTCCAAAGTTTTCCCTTTCACCGACTGTCTGTGAATCACTTGATACCATCGGATCTGTAAAAGGTCTTGCAAGTTCAGTGGATCCCTTATGATAAGGAAGTACACTTTAGCATACTTTATTAGTATTTATTATGTAAATCACATACTGTAAAGCAGTATACTTAAGGGCAAACTGAATGTAAGGTTTTCAGACAACTGCAATTAAACAAAACTGTACTATAGTTTAAAATTATATTAAATATAATTTTTTGACACACTTAAGTAGGACTTAAGTGTATCTTTATATGCAATTTCATAATTAAATTGTCTTTGAAGGATAATACGGATAAAGTGTATTTGCAAACATACTGACAAGCAATTAACTACTTTAATTTAATTTCAACTGGTCACATTTTTAAATCTGTTTGTAATTTTCACATATTATATTGAAATTTAGTACAATTAAAAAAAAGAACTCTGAATGCAATGTCAAATAACACTACAATAATATTTTAAAGTACAACAAGATTATTAAACAATTATAAATTAAATTACTTTATTTTCTTTTTTATTACATTTGATAATTTTACTGTGACTTTACATTTTTTTTTACATTTACATTATTACAAAGTGCACTTTTAAGTGTACTTAAGTGGCTTTTATTTAATTTTATGTTATGTTATGTTAATTTTATTATCTAATTAGTTTTTTTTTAAGTTATTACAAAGTGCTCTTTTTAAACCTTTACTTCACCAATTAATCTCAACAAATTAGAATACTTCATAAGACCAATAAAAAATAATTTTTAGTGAATTGTTGGGCTTCTGGAAAGTATGTTCATTTACTGTACATGTACTCAATACTTGGTAGGGGCTCCCTTTGCTTTAATTACTGCCTCAATTCGGCGTGGCATGGAGGTGATCAGTTTGTGGCACTGCTGAGGTGGTATGGAAGCCCAGGTTTCTTTGACAGTGGCCTTCAGCTCATCTGCATTTTTTGGTCTCTTGTTTCTCATTTTCCTCTTGACAATAACCCATAGATTCTCTCTGGGGTGAGTTTGCTGGCCAGTCAAGCACACCAACACCACGGTCATTTAACCAACTTTTGGTGCTTTTGGCAGTGTGGGCAGGGGCCAAATCCTGCTGGAAAATGAAATCAGCATCTTCAAAAAGCTGGTCAGCAGAAGGAGGCATGAAGTGCTCCAAAATTTCTTGGTAAACGGGTGCAGTGACTTTGGTTTGCGGTTTAACACAATGGACCAACACCAGCAGATGATATGGCACTCCAAATCATCACAGACTGTGGAAACTTAACACTGGACTTCAAGCAGCTTGGGCTATGAGCTTCTCCACCCTTCCTCCAGACTCTAGGACCTTGGTTTCCAAAATGAAATACAAAACTTGCTCTCATCTGAAAAGAGGACTTTGGACCACTGGGCAACAGTCCAGTTCTTCTTCTCCTTAGCCCAGGTAAGACGCCTCAGGAGTGTCTTAACAAGAGGAATACGACAACTGTAGTCAAATTCCTTGACACGTCTGTGTGTGGTGGCTCTTGATGCCTTGACCCAAGCCTCAGTCCATTCCTTGTGAAGTTCACTCAAATTCTTGAATCGATTTTGCTTGACAGTCCTCATAAGGCTGTGGTTCTCTCGGTTGGTTGTGCATCTTTTTCTTCCACACTTTTTCCTTCAACTCAACTTTCTATTAACATGCTTGGATACAGCATTCTTTGAATAGCCAGCTTCTTTGGCAATGAATGTTTATGTCTTACCCTCCTTGTGAAAGGTGTCAATGATTATCTTCTGGACAACTGTCAGACCAGCAGTCTTCCCCATGATTGTGTAGCCTAGTGAACCAAACTGAGAGACCATTTTGAAGACTCAGGAAATTTTTGCAGGCATATTGTTACCATGTTACCATATTCTGATTTGTTGAGATAGTGAATTGGTGGGTTTTTGTGAAATGTGAGCCACAATCATCACAATTAAAAGAACCAAAGACTTAAACTACTTCAGTCTGTGTGCATTGAATTTATTTAATACACGAGTTTCACAATTTGAGTTGAATTACTGAAATAAATTAACTTTTCCACGACATTCTAATTTATTGAGATGCACCTGTATATATAGTAAACTATACAAGTGCACATTTAATACAATTAAGCACACTTCTGTTTCACAAGGCATGTGTGCATGCTTTCTGTATTGAAAAAGCTGCTTTTGAACTCTTCTTCGAAAATAGCCTCAGGAAATTTGTTTTCACAGTTTACAGTTGTTTTCTGTTCATCAAATAGCAGCAACTACCATTTCCAGACAAAGAAAGTGGAAAAGCCCATTTTCCAGCTTCATGTATGATAGTGATGGAGATGTGTTGGTTAGAAGAAAAGGCTGTCAATAATATGCCATAAGAAAGTCCCGATAGAAGATGCATATTTGTTTCTGAATGTAGAATAATTATTGGAATGGATTTAAATATGTAAAACTGGGTTGAGCTTATTTCACTCATATTAGTATCTAAACGCATAATCAAATGAGTCAGCCATTTCAACTGAATTTTATGTGGGCTTGGTTAAAAATTATATTCCAATAGCAAACTTGTACCATACATTTTTTTTCTTCCTCCCACAAAAGGACCCCTATGTATTGCGTTCAAAAGTGGTGTGCTACAAAAATAATGATGGCACATTTTTAATAAGCCCACATGTGGAAGGCACTACGGCGTTTGTTTATTAATTCCTGCTGATTCCTATATGAACACTGTTAGGTTAATGACACAGGTATTTTACATAATAGGATTTTTATTACACCCCATAAGCATATAGATATTTGTAAAAAATTAAGCACCCCATCCACCATCACAGGACATCATCAATTAGTCCTTAAATAATTCATAATACAAGATATTTATGGGAATTTTTTAGCTACACAGGATAGTGTTATAATTCAGTGGATGTAACACTCACACGTACACTCCTTTTGAAGTCAAAAGATCAAATAACCAAATTTCTCGTGAAAAGTTCAAGCAGAAAATGTACACTTTTAAAGTGCTTTAACTGGTCACAATTAAATAAATAAAGATAAAGTGAGAGAGAGTTGATAGGAAGTCATCCCTATTCAAGAAATACTATCAAATAATAGTGGAAAGATTTGAACGCCTGTCATGTTGAAGGCTGAATCTAAAGTTAATCTTCTATTCAGGATACAGTCATTTTGAAATGAAAAGTAAATGCAAAGCCAGCGAAAAAAGACTATACAGTGGTTCTGATTCAGAGGATTGTGACAAGACAAAAAAGGTGAATATAAGAGCAATATGCAGATTTCGGCCATCGTGAGGCCACTTTCTTTGCAAAACTCTTTTATGCTAATGCTGCCTAATTGATCCGGACGTCAGCAGGGTCCATACATATTCTGAGTCAGTGGATGTGTTGGGTCTTTTGACTTATACTGCTGACCGTCAGCTGTTTTTTCAGTATATATTAACTATATTAACTTTAGATATAGTAACTGTGGCTGTCTGTTTCTGCCACAGGATAAAAAAAATTAAAAAAAAAACATTAAAATTCCAGCTTTTCTCACAATTCTAAGTTTATATCTCAATTCAGAATTTTTTCAGAATTGCGAGAATAAAAGTCATAATTGCAAGTCTCTTATTTTTTTGTGTGGTGAGTAGTAAGTAGTATATATATATATATATATATATATATATATATATATATATATATATATATACATATATACATATATACATATATGTAAACTGTGAGCTATAAACTCAGAACTGCAAGATATGCAACTTAAAAAAATCTGAATTGTGATGTGTATATATTAAATTTTTATCCCATCACTGAAACTATCTACCATAAATATTCTATAATAGACCACATTTCCAATTATGATAAAGTGCCTTATGCTTTAGTATGTTAGTCAACATATAAAAATAAGTGTACCTATTTAAAGTATGTCCAGATTATTAAAATGTACTTTAAACTTAAACTTTTACATTATTACAAAGTAAACTTTTCTGAATGTGTACACTCTTTAAGTACACTTAAGTGGCCTTTTATTAAATTAATATTATATTATCACCATACACACTGCTTTGGAAAACTTCAAAGGAAATGCAGGAAACTTATTCCTGTTCATCAAACAGCAGCCATTTCCAGTCAAAGAAAGCGGAAAATCCAAGCACTCAGTCTGTACCAGTTTTACTACAAAATATGAATGCCACGAATGTCCATGAGGGCTGTCATGTCATCCATATCATAATGATTACATGAAGTGTTGTCCTTAGGAAAATGAAGGAATAGCACGTGTGTGCAGTGGCATATTGCAAATCGAGACGGACAGATTCTTTCCATTGAAACGTTGCGGTGCATATGAAGAGGCATTGCATGGCCAGCAGAGCTTTACTGGGCATGTCAGTATACTTGGCATCACGTGGGAGCCAGCTGGCATCTCATTCTGTGCCAGTCTCTAAAAACCTGTGGGGAACAGAACTTTAACCTATATGAGAGTAACCTGGCAGCTTCAAACCCCATTATAAAAATACCAGTGCCTTGAGTGACTGTTCTATTTAGTGATCTTTGCCTTGTACAGTGTCTATAAACCCAGGCAATGAAAACAGCCACATTAAGCCCTTCTGGGCTGGACACAGTGTTGTGCGTATAAAGCGATTGGCAATTAAAAGGAGCGGGTAATGTGAGATAGTGACAGAATAGATTGTCAGTTTAATATTTTGGATGCCTGAAAGTTCATTTAGCCTGTCATTAGATATCGCTGATGTAAAGTTCATCTCTTGCACTTTCAGAAACAACACTTTCCCATCTTCCATTTCTGTGCAAGGCATTGATAATACAATTGGACTGGGCTCAAAACTGAACTCTCTGTTTCAATCTGAGCTTATTCAAACAGTCAGGACAAGGAAATAATCGACAAACCAAACATCACTGCCATGCGTCACGCTTGCCTTACAACATATCGGCGGGATAATCGTGTAGAAAAGCCAAGAAGTTTAGCCAAGATAGCTTCAGCTTACTTGCACATTGTTGTTGTTTATTTTTGTATTCCCTTGCGAAAAACAAGTGTATTGAATGTGCAGTTGTAGTGTACTTTTAGATCTTATCTAAGAGGGATCGAGGGATGCACCAGTGATTTGGCCAATAATCAGTATCTGCCAATGAAAGCAATTATTTTTACTACTGACCTTTGTCCAATGTTCAATTACGTATATCCCACTCATACTGAGTGTGAAAAAATCTCATGGTGAATTTAGGGCTGTTGAAGTTAAAGCAACAGTAACACAATAAAAGTTTGACCCTAAAAATCAACCGTAGTTCAAGACTGGGTTGCCAGATCCATGGTTTTTCCTCTACACCAAACATCATTTGTAGCGCGCTCACATCCAGTAATCACAAAGAGCTTTGTGCTTTGTTACTTCTGATAAGAAACAAAGTATCATCTTTCAAATTCTGTCCATTCCATCACAAAAGTTTAACAATAAATAGCATGTCGACGCTTTTAAATTTAAGGTAACCTATTGCTGTAGCACCTCAGTTCAAGCAGCAATTTTTTTCTTCCACTTTAATAAAAAAATGTAGCATGAAAAAACATGAATGAATATCAGAAGGTACATTGACAGATACAGTACAACACTGCATTTACCTCAGGTAAGTTATCCAGTGTTCACAGTTGGTTAGTTAGCCATGACAAAAACACAGAAGAAGAGCATATTCACTTTTAATTAAAATTTGAGTGTGACTATTATAACTGAAAATAATGTACCAATTGAGAAGGCTCCTTGTATAGTTTACAGCATTAGTTAGGAAAGGTATTTTTTCCTTGGGAAAATCAAACTCAGTATCGGCAGATATCATTCTGAATAATCGGCTATCAGTATAGGTAGAGAAATTAACACACACACACACACACACACACACATACACACACACACAAATAAATAAATAATAAAAAAAACTTTAACAAAAATAAAAGCGAAAATAGAAAACATAACAATAATGACCATAACCATATGCAAATTATTAATAAAAACTCCACAATCTTAAATTTACACTGACTTTCCCAAATGTAAAAATAAATGTATTTGCAGCACAAAGCAAATATAACAACTAGAACTACTCTTCCGTTTGCAAATGTCAGCTTCACTCCCTCCTCAGACTCTTAAATGTCTTTCTCCTTTTCCCTGGTTGATACCTTAATTACCTCTTTCAGGCCCTCATCCCTTTAAAACCTCTAGGCTGTCATTATTACATATTCATTCTGCCAACACTATTATTCAATATGATTCTCAATGGCCATAAAACAACAACTGCTTGTGGGCTCATTGTGACATTCTCACTAGTGCGCTAAATGCGAGGGCCGGTCTGAGCGCAGCCTCTCCTGACACCCACTTATGGCTCCAACAGGTGGGCTCAGCAAAAGGGCAAAGGATGGAATGTTGCCTTTCAACTAAGGCAACCTTGTGACGGCACGTAGCCTTGAAAACTGTCAGATATATCAGCCAACCATTGTCCTCCTCTCACACCTTGCCATAAATAGGTCAATGTAAATGGAAGTTTTTAGGGAAGCAATTTCCTTTTTAGGAGCCAGAAGAAAGGAAGGGTGCAGAATGTCGTCTTTTGTCATACAGGAAAAAGGAATAATTCAAATTCACCCGGTGACAAGCTGCTACTATTCTTCGCCTTGCGGATCTTCTCAAAGTCTTTGCTTGCTAATTATGTTTGCGTTCCCCATTGAAAATGACTTTAAAAACAGCACACCAGTATGATACCACGATAATACACTAATATCCTCCGCCTGCCTCAGAAATTAGTATGATTCATCGTTTCACAGTTTAGTGACTGGGGGAAAAAAAGAGTTTGTTCATTGGCTTATGAGTCATATGCAGCCACTGTACTCTTCCCCCAACCAGAAATAGCAAAACTGCCTAAACACAGAAAAGAGGACACGGTTTGTGTGATGTCAAAACTGTTGTCGCTGTGGATGTTCTTTGCACTTAAACATTACAGAGTAACGTGACTGTTGTTGGTCAGTACTGCGACAAGTTAACCTTATGAAATTACTTTACTGGGACCAGTGCCACTCTTACATTACATCCATAGACTGAAATGTTTAATGTATGCAGAAAATACAATTTGAAATAACTTTAAAAATAAACAAATACACTTTAGAATTTATTTATGGAATTAATTGAATTTAAAAGAATATACTAAAATGCAAAGTGAATTTAATGTTTTGGACACTTAACTGCATGCTAATTGGAAAAACATAAAAGGTTACTCAAGTAATTTATATGTAATTATACTGTATAATTATTACTTAAATTGTTTTTGAAATATGGTTAAAGGTTTTTTTTTGCATTAATGTATAGTAAATATACACTAAACTATTTTAAATATACTGAATTATTTTAAAATATTTATACCTTTGGTTTAGTTTTAGTTATTTTAGTATATCAAATTAATTCAAAATATGAATTGTTTATATTATATTATATTTATATTATATTTATATTATTTATATTATATTGATTGGCCAGCTATCCAACGTGTTGTGATTGGCTAAATGCCTAAAGCATGTGACAGAAATGTTACGCCTCTTAACATATTGTGATGCCTTGTGTGGCCAGAGCGATGAGACATAAACATAAAACCCATTATAAACATGATATAAACATGATTTCTAGTCGTGTCTTCTTTTGGAAGGCAAAAACAAAGTAATTTCGCTTTCTCAGCGAAACAGCATCACACACCATGGCCTTGAGTGAGCAGAGGCCGGAGGCCTAGAGTGAGCCGCGGTCGGCGGCAACAGCAATACTACAACGGGAATAAAAGGTACGCCTTCTTTCTTTGCGTGAACATCTGGGCAGCGTTATGATTTTCCCACATACTGACGTAGATATGTGGGGGCGTGTTAGAATTAGCTGTTTCAGGGGGGCGTGGACAAGTCTCAACTTTTATAAAGAATATCTCTTTGGATTTGAGACTTTAGTCTTTGCAACTTCACAGATCTTCTTTATACACCAAGAGCTTGTAACACTCCAAAGAGAAAGGAAAATTTGAAATCGCATCGTATGATCCAGTAATATATCTAGTAATACATCAAGTTAAACTAAATCAAAATGAGATGTTTCCAAGGTAATAAATATATATATTTTTATTACAAGTTTTTTATTATTACATTTTTGCTTTATTTATTTAACCCCATGGTTTTAGTTTACTTAACTCTAGTAACCCTTAGTATGGAAGGTTAGTACGGTTTGACCACCGAATGCCCTCGGTTTAAATGGCAGCGGTGTGACTGCCAATGAGCCAACACTCAGTGATGCCACATCAGGAGACCGTGAGGCATGCTGGCCATTAAAAATAACCCTTGCTGTATAAAGAGTACAACATTAGATTCCAGATAGTGGCCAGCTGCCCACAGTGAGATCAGTCCGCCTTCAGGTCACTGTCTAACTCTCACAGCACTGCATCTGAACCCGTTTATATCGGCAAACTCTGAGGACGCTGATTCTGGGAAAATCTGAGCAGCGGTTTACATATCACTTTTATAGCAGATGAATCTGTCTGTTCAGAAAGAAACAAGTGGGACTATGATTCCAGGAACATGTTCTCTCGTTCAAATGTAAGCTTACTGTCATAACATTCAATAGCATCTCTGTTCACTCAATTATTTATTAAAGTAAAGTTGAACACACTTATGCAATATGGATATACCAAGCAAAGCCTTCTTAGAAAGACAGATTGTTATGATTTGCAACTATTAACCAGAAAGGCTGCTAGTTTTGTATTTGGCTTTTTCTTTGGTTTGGTGAAAACATTTGATTCATTCATATTCATAAATATGCAAATTAATATTGACTCCTAAATGAGTTTAATTGCAAAGAAAACTTTTTTTTTTTCTCCAGGTGTGCTAACAATAATATGTTTCGATTAATAATACAATTCTGGTCTACTTTTCATGTACTTTTCAGAGATATTGAAATTATACTTTTAATAAAATACAAGTGTACTTAGTTTAAACTGAGATGTATAAAGAAAAGCCCACTTGTACAAGTATGGCCTGCTAAATATTTAAAAAATGACTTATTTTAGGTAGTACTACAGGCTGTTTCATTTACTGTCTTATATACTTACATGTTCAAGTTTATAGCAACAAGTCAGCTTTGAGCTGTAATATCTTGGAGTAAATAGTACATAGAAATTAACCTGATCTTTTTTGTACACAGTGTTATCAACCCACACAGAAACAGATAAACATTTGGCTGTTTTTATTGACAATTCTTCCATTGTATGAGTAAACTAGAAGTATAATTCGAAGTTCTCTGAAAGAAAACTTTAGTTTTATAGTTTTATAACATGCTCATGTTAAAGTCAAGTTTTTCTTAAGCAGAGCGTTCGTGTGGTGAGAGCGTTCCAAATCAGTCACTTCTAAGTTCCGTGCCAGTTAGGATGCTTCCTTTGTTAGGCAGTGAGCAGCTCACTGGGTTTTGGAACAGATCTCTAGTCTGGCACCGAGCAAAAGGAGGCAATTTGGCACAGGTGGACACATTCTTCTCATTTTGCCTGTGCAATGAGCTTCAAGATTCAGATCTTCTCTCTTTTGCCCCTCAATAGTCTTTGTCTCCATTGTTAAGCCTTTGCAAAACAAGTCGGACCACTTGCAGTCAATTATCTGCCGAGGTGTTTGACCGCCTTCATTATAAGCAATCCCAGCAGCTCGGAGAAGGCTTAGAATGAGCTGGAAGTGAATTAACGCTGAACAAAACCCCCAATTCAGCAGAAGCCAAAGAAAGAAGTTTTAAATAAAAATCGGTGCAAAAAAGAGCCGACACTCACAGATAAAGCCAAATCCAGAGCCCTTTTCACTTGCTTTCTCTCCATCTCATTCCTCCCTATCATATGGCCGCTCCTTTACTGTGCTATAGCTGGGATTGCGAGTGCGGTGCTTCCAATACCTTTTTTGTAGCGAGGTTAATTACTGGCGAGGCTTGAGAAAATTACATTCTCAAAATAAAGTATTATGATTGGCTCTCCACTGGCTATTTTAAGTTGTGCATGCTTTTTCATGTGAGATTGCTAGGAAACCAGATTTGCGGACTTGTCCAATATCAAGTAACCTCATTTACAGTCCCTATTAAACGCATCATTCTGACATGCAAATTGCCTTACTTCCTATCCCCAAAACACCATTTCATGCCACCAAGATTAAGTTACTCCAGCAAATGCGGCGTTTAACATGCTTATTTTACAAAAACAGTCTAGGCTTTTTTTGTTCTCACAGTAACTCATGGTGTGTCGCTTTCACACAAATTAATCTAGAAACTTGACATTTCAAGGTGGAGTGGGACTTCTTTTATTAGCCTTAAGCAGCAACACTAATTGTTAATGTCATATTATGGCTTCCTTGAACTTGCATCTGTAAGGCGAGCTTCAGTCTGTCGTGGCAACGTCCAGGAGAAGAGAGATTGTGGAAAACAGTGATATGAGTTTATGTCAAAACAGTTTGTGCAATTTCCTTTTCGCTTCCTGTCTTTTCTGGCTGATGTATTCCACATGAGCAGCAAATGTCTGATATTGTATGTTGCACTTGCAGTCAAATGCAATGAAAACATTCACACAGACATCATGATTCAGAGCTTTGTAGGCATCATGTCCACATAACTCAGTCTTTCATACAACACGTTTTATATACACAACAGATTTAATATGCTTGAAGTGAAAGCCCTTTTACATATAATGCAATTGATGGCCCGCATGCAGCATATATGCATGGCTTCCCCTCCCCCGTCAAGGAAGAAAATGTCACATGCATATATTTTACATGAGTAATGATCCAGTGCAGGCGAGAGTCGTTTGTTTGTACAGTTTAGCCTGAGCACTGACCTGAAACTCTGGCCTATGCTGCGCTATCTGATTTGGATTCGATAGCATTGCACTTGGAACATCCTTCATATATTTCTGAGACCTGGGTTTGCATGTAGAGAGCTTAAATGGTTGCACTTGTTTAGAGGTTTGTCTGAATAACTTGTTTAGAGCCGTCATGTGAAGCCTGCACATGAGTGGTTTTACAAGTGCAAGAGGAAATTTGTTAATATACAAAGATTAATGAATCCTGGCTTAACATTCGATGTGACTTATGCCTCCTTTCCTACAATGCACTGTGGCAAACCTTGTGAAAACGAAGTACACTTTAGCATATCTTTAAAAATAGTACTTATTACAGGAATAATATACTTTAAAAGAATATACTTAAGCGTGAACTGAATGTAACTTCTTTGGACACTTAACTACATTTTATCTGAAATTAAATAAAAATGTATTAAAGTATTCAAAATCTGAAGCCATTTGGACACAGAAATGGAAATGAGGGCTAAAACAGAACTGGTATCTTGTAAAAAAAAAAATAATAATAATAAGGTGTGGGCTATGTGCTAAATAGCTAACTAGTTAATTCACTAGTTCATAATACTACATAATACTACACTCTTTAAATAAAGGTTCTTCATTGGCATTTATGGTTCCATGCAGATCTTGAAGGTCTTTAACATCCATGGAATCTTTCCATTGCAAAAAAAAAAAAAAAAAAAAAAAGAAAAAGAAAGAAAAGGAAAACTTTATAGTGGAATTTTTTATTTTTTTTTTAGATTCTTGAAATCATCTAATACGAACTGTTCACTGAAAGATTCTTTGAGGAAACAGAAATGGTTCTTCTGTAGCATGGGATAGTTATATACCTAATGCAATTCTCTAACTCTTGTCTTTGGCCTCAGATTTATGTTTGCTGTGTTGTAGCAATGCAACATTGGCCACTTGAAGAGGAGTTTTGGCTATGAGAAGGAAAAGTGGGGAAGATATGGTTCTCAGAGCCCCATTTGCCTGAGACCACCCTCAGATCACGCCCATTAGCTACTGTTTGACACTTGGGATGGTTGACACCTCATCTTCTGTACCTCCTGGAGGGTGTCATGACCACACACCAGCCCAGACAATCCTAATAATGACTTCTAATGCTCTGGTTCCTGACTTTCAAACAAGCCCTCTCTAATGATAAAGGCTGAGTAATTGGTGAGAAAAGTAACACTGTGTTGAGACACCAACTTCTTTGTGGATCGCAAGAACAAAGTTTCTGCCTCTTATATTTTAACACTTTAACACCGCACTCTTAATTACTCATCAAAGCCATTTATTGGATCATTAAGACTTAACTTGCAGTTAATCATTAGCTTTTGCTGTCAATTCCTTTTTACGATGGTGATGAAACCATGCCAATTCTTTTCTAAACTAGCCTGTTAAATATAGTGAAAACCATATATATTATTTTTAGAAACTTCACATTCCAATCAACCGCACGCATCTCAAACAAAGTAACACATTAACTTTTCAATCAGGAATTCGCTCTGCATAGTTTCTAAGCACCACTACCAAGAATCAAAGCAGCTTTGCATAAACATAGTTCTGGGAAGTGTAGACCATTTCAGTAGCTTTTGCTTGAAATCTCGAGAAATTCCAGTAAGTAGTTTGAATCACGTTTATTTCTTTGTATTTGAGACTGTGGCATGTGATTGACCTCTCAGAGTTCATCAGGTGAACGAGTGTGTTCAGTCTCAGGTACAGTAGGTGTGACCAAACAAAGTAATGGAGACTTTCTGCTATTACATTAAGCAAGAGACTTTACGGGATAGTTCACCCAAACATGAAAATCATCATTTACTCACTCTCCACAGAAGAAGATATTTTGTTTTGTCAATACAATGAAATTTAACATACACTCTAAGAAAAGTCTATAAAAATAGGGCACAATATTTTCTGTAATGATTTCTGACAGTTTTACCCATATTTTGAAATATGTGTTGCATTGAGTTGTCTTTTAGGTTTATTGTTGTTGTTGCCTTTTTTTATTACACTTCTCTCTGGAATACTTGATTCTGATTGGTCAGTCGCAACATTCCAAGGTGCGTTATTCCCCGACAACAACCATTTCCATTAGTAGCGCCAAATAACACACCACTCATCTGGATATTTGAGGCCGACGCTTCATTCACTTTTCTCATATCCAGTGTTGGGAAAATAATTTTGCTGGATATACATTATGCATTACTTATCACAGAATATTTATGTGTATACTATAGGGCCTTTCGCACCGTGGGAACCTTTTCATAGTACCAGAACTAATTATGGAACTACCCACTTTTTGGCGTTTTCGCATTGCCGGAACTGGGTGCGATTTTAGTACCGGACTGCCTTTTTCAAGAACCAAATTAGCTCCTACTCTGTAGCAGGGTCTAACCAGCACAACTGGTACTACCCGTGATGTAAGTAGACACTGATTGGCCAGACTCATTCAAAAAAAAAAAAAAAACGCCCTCACCCGCCATGATTTAAAAGGCCATGTTAACATACTGTAAACATTGTCAACTTATTTTGCAAGTATGATGAACAGCGATAGATGGATGGATGTTGAAGTGCAGGCACTTGTAGCAAATGTAGCACTGCCAGTTGTCGTTTGAGATTCTTAGTCCTCCTTTCCTTTCTTACAATTGCTTTACGTATATGTCGACATTCCATGTCCATTATTGTGAAACCCGCGAGACACAACAAAAACACAGCTCCGATCACAGTGTCCTCCATCCTCCTGTTGTTAACGTTGTTCTTCTTTGTTTCTGTTGTTGAATGCCTCATACAAATGACATCGTTGTCGACTGGCTTACGTCACATCCTAGTACACACTGTCAGTGCGAATGCAACCCTTTAAATGGTACTGGGAAATAGATACAAATAGATTGTGCAAAATCGTCCCTGTACTTTAGTACTGTACATTTAGCTCTGGAACTAAAGCGGTGCGAAAGGCCCATATGTGTCCTGTTACTTTGGCAATACTGTAGGTATAACAATCATGCTTTGTTTTCAATAAAGTACTTGAAAAAGTCTGTAAACTTAATAGACAATGACCATTTTTTTTCGTGTTCCACAGAAGAAATGAAGTCAAACAGGTGTGGATCAGAATTTTCATTTTTTTGGGTGAACTATTCCATTAAAACCTGGTTAGTACTGCGAGTTTCTTTGAATAAAAATGGCCTGCCAAATGCTAACTGGAAAGGAAAGGACAAGGCTGTATTGATTGTCAAAGCATCTACGGATCCCCACTAGCTATCACTGCTCAACACAAGGGCAGTTAATTAGCCAAATCTGCTACAAGTCGACCCTCAGAGAGCACTTGTAAAAGAAAGGACAGCAGAGGAGGAAGTGTGTCCCTTTGCAGGACGCTGCTTTATGTGGTGGGTGAAGGTCAGCAATCTGTTTAGTAATCCAGTGTGGCTGCTCTTGATTGGCATGTGAATGGACTATCCTTTCATTGATAAAGTGGCAATAAGTGAACACAATGGTGAGGCTAGAGTCAATACACACAACAAATGTTACACAGAGTCAGATAATCACAAGGTGCCACTGAGGAAGGAATGGATTAGAATGTGCATATGCCTTCAAACTTCAAACACAATTACTTCTTGTACCAAACTTAAAAAAACAATGACATTTTCAAAACAATGTAAAGTGAAGTCACCTTAATTTCTATAGCTCTTCACATTATATTAGTTAATGGTTCTTTTATTTGAAGTAACAAAAATGTTGTATTGGTTCTAATTTTAGCTTCAGTTTTAATAACCCCGTGTTGGAATACTATCTTCTAACATGGCTCAGATGTTTGTCATTCATTCAGTGTATTGATAGCATGCCAGAATGCCAGTAGCAGATATCTTGGCATGAATATTTTGGTTTTACTGTCATAGATTACAAAATGCAAACAAATATTGAGGAACTGTTGGAAGGGATTTGCCAGCAGACCCGTCCTCCACTCTTAATCACTACAGCTTATCTAAATCTTTTAATTCACTGAAAGGAAGATGATGGCACATACATTTAGAGTAGTTTAATCAAAAACATCTGTGTTGCAGTATGAGCTACAGACACACAGAACTAATATAAAGGCTATACTGAACAATTTCTTTCTGTGTGAAACGTCAGAATCCCTTTCATTGCCAGGTGCACCAGTATACATTTGGAGCTGGCTTTGATATCGGATATGCCTGTAGTTTCTGAATCATGCTTTGTGGATACTAAGGTAGCCAAAATAAAGAACGACGACTTTTTATTTGTTTCCCTGTGCAGTTAAAAAGATTAAGCACAGGATCCTCAGAGTCATGTAAGACTATCAACATACATGTGACCAATTTGTCCCTCTCGTCACGCTTCTCCAAAGTGCCCCAAAATGCCCCCAGCTTCCCCGTGATAAGCTTCGACAAAGCCCCAGATATAATTTCACATCCACTCCGTTCCAGTGCCACGGCAGCAGTCAAAACCCTGTTCCTCTTCCAGTTCCTTCAGCCTTTTTTAGAGCCGCGCTGCCAAAAGTTTCACAGACATTGGACGCTGTTTGAAAATGGGCTGCAGTGGAGAGGTTTTGTTCTCAAGACTCGGTATTAACAGTGTTTTGAGCACCTTCAGTGTGTTGACAGCACTGCAGGACACCAACAGCTGAAAACCGCCCAAACACAACTGAAGTCATTTGCTCTGCAGAACAGCTCTATATGCTAAACCCTCATTGTATTTTGTATTGCATTATATGTTTTAAAACAATATTTATAAACAATACTATATATATATATATATATATATATATATATATATATATATATATATATATATATATATATATATATATATATATATATTACATAAATTGGTTGGGGGTTACGGATTGCATTACAAGCTATCAGAATATCATCATTTTGTTCGTATAAATAGCAGCATCTGCACCAAATTGTGTATTTATTCTTTACGGCAATGAATAAAGTTTAGCTCTTCTTCCTCCTTCAGTTTGAGCTTCATATTCTCACTACATTATACTATATGAGCCATAAATGCCTGGTGTATCAAATATAATACTCAACAAACAAAACACACTTTTTAAAATATTTTGCATAAAGGTTCAATAAACTGTCGCATTTAAAATTAATACATTTTACTAAATTATTACTTCATATGTTAGGTTTTACAGGTTTAAGTTCAAAGCTGAATTATGGAGAGTATGCATTCATGGGATATAGATATATATAGATTTAGATTTTTACAACACAGTATTAGCATTAACATAATAAAGCTTCTTTGGCTTGGATCTAATCAAGGAAGTGTAAATTACTAAATTTTCTCAGTGTAAAGTCCCACTTTCTCACACTCACACACACACACGCTGAGATGTTGAAAGGTCAGGGGCCGCTGACCTCTGGCAGATTTTATGACCCCCGTGTTTTGCTCTGATCTCTTCAGCTGTTGTGTCATAAAGACACGGTTCATGTGTTTGCTGCCATGTTGGTTTATCCTCACTAACATGTATCAGTGTGGGATAGAGTTTCAAGGCCACTTTGAATATAAGCCGCCCCCAAATCCACTCATACTCAGCTAATAATTGTAAGGATTTCACATTGCCTATGGTAACAGTATATGCCTCGTAAAAAAGAAGTGCATTTAATTGTACTGAATGCGCACTTGTACTTCAAATCTGGAAGAAATTATATATATATATATATATATATATATATATATATATATATATAGAGTTAATACTATATAGTTAATATTATATAATCTATCTATATATGTGACCCTGGAGCACAAAGCCAGTCTTAAGTGGCTGGGGTATATTTGTAGCAATAGCCAATAGTGTATTATAAGGGTCAAAATTATTGATTTTTCTTTTATGCCAAAAATCATTAGGGTATTAAGTAAAGATTATGTTCCATGAAGATATTTTGTAAATTTCCTACTGTAAATATAATACAACTTAATTCATTTTTGATTAGTAATATGCATTGCTAAGAACTTCATTTGGACAATTTTAATGGCAATTTTCTCAATATTTTGATTTTTTTGCACCCTCAGATTCCAGATTTTCAAATAGTTGTATCTCTGCCAAATATTGTCCTATCCAAAAAAAAAAATAAAAATAAAATGATCTGCAATTCTGGATGAGAAATTATAGACACCTTATCACATATTTTATACCACACAGTTTTAGAAATATTCTTATTTATTTCAATAATCGCATTACATAAATTACCAAATATATGCTTATATTCATTATTACCTATTTAATTTGGAGGTTGCACTCAAAATTCACTTCTGAGTGAAACATCTGACTCTGAAATCTAAAGACAAAGGAAATTTGAACTGGACAGAATAAAGCTTTTAGGAGATGTGGTGGCCTTGGGGATTTTGATAACCACAATAGGCAAAAAATGATGTGCAAGACAGGACAGGTGCTATTACAGAAAGTGCACAGATATCACACCAGCAGCTCACGTATGCTAGCAAGACTGCATTCCTCTCCATTAATGGAAAACAAATGCTGAAGCTTCAAAGATTATTGTTGTTTTTACTGCATCAAGCATCCAAATTCTGTGTACAGACTCTTTTGTTTGGTAAATGTGCTAATATGTTTTGACTGCGTTCATGTATACATCTATCACAGGGGAGTATTGTGCTTCAAACGGTTTACAAGCAAGACCTCAGAAACCTCAAAAGTGCCTCAGACATACAGACAAACACAGGCACTCCCGCCAAAAGTGCAGACGCAAACAACTCGGCTCCATCTGGGAGCGAGGACATCGCTGGACAGAGGCTAAATCTGTGAAGAGAGAAAAAAAAAAAAAAAAAACTCTAATCCCCAGTTTGCTGAAACTTAAGAAATCCTAGAAATAGATTAGGAGTTGGGGCAGCCAGCTTTAATAAGGCAGCCCATATTTCTCGAAAAGTCATGAACCAGCACTTGCTTATGTGCAAAGCCACCGGCTCTCACAATTATCATTTCCCATATAGAACAATGATTCAATAAACACTCATTTGGTGGGTTGTTGACATGCTGACAGCAGTGTCCAGAAAGATGAGGGCTCCGTTTAAAATGGCACGCATCAAAGTCTAGTAACACCCCCATCACTGTCCACGTAATCGGATGAGTCTTGATAATATTGACAACTTTATGTAAAGTAACAGTTAAATGCTGTGGAGGCTCAAGACAGCATCATTTAACATGATAACAGGAGCTGATCTCAACCCAGCCATTTGGTCAATCGCTGTGGAGGCTCAAGACAGCATCATTTAACATGATAACAGGAGCTGATCTCAACCCAGCCATTTGGTCAAATCCTTCTCAATATATATCTTATAACATGCTCATGTACATACAGTATACACACACACACCTTACCCATGTAGTTACCTTATACTCTCCAGTACTTTATAGGTAAGTACACAGTAAGCACATGTAAGTGCATGTACTGTAAAATAAAGTGCAACCGGGTTTTCATTTTGGCTAAACTATCCCCTAAACTTTGTTTCTTAAACATACTTTCTCTATATATTTAGGCGGCTACACAATCTTTAATAATTACAACAGTAGCCACACTTTTAGTATAAGCATTCTACAGTACAAGTATAACATCATTTGTACTGTGTTTCAGACAAATCCCCCATCTCTTTTTGACAAGCAGTTCCTCTTTAGGGATTTACATCTTCATCTTAATTGAAGAGGATAATGGTTTCACTGATAACAGCATCAGCGACGCCACCTCTTCTTATCAGTTCAATCCGCGGATTTGTGCCACCTTATAACAATCCTGAGCAAATTAATTATACCGATCTATTCTAGTCAAGAAGGTTGCCGTAGTGGACGTGTCCTTCTCCTATGATTGTTGTGTCAGAATGACAAATATGTTTAGGGAGTGGGAGGTTGTCCGGTAGTCAATGAGGACAACTGTTCACTCATAGGTTGGGTGTAGTATTGTTAAGATGTCTAAATCTGATCAACGGAGCATGAAGTCGTCAATATAAAATGTCCATTTTACTTCAACTATTTGATGTTTCTGTAAGAATGAAAGAGGAATGTAAGCCAAGACCTGAACTGATTGGTTCTTAAAAGTGGGCATTGCCTATCAGAATGGAGCCAGTTGGTTGGAGGGGGAGGAGCTGAAAAATAAAAGGCCTTGATGACATCATCAGAAAGGGAAGTCCTTTCAAAGTCTTTTCACTGTTGTACACAATAAATTCATCTATGAAGAATGCAAACAGCATCAGTTTTAAGTATCAGTTCTTAGACTCATAACTATTTTAAACCATTTAAAACCTTTCCTTAAGAGAGGATAACATGCTTTAAAAAGGTATCTGTGCTTTCACACGCAGGCTCATAGAGATGCTGGGGCCAGCTGTCCTTATCATGGCACCATACCTTCTGTCCATCTCTAGCCAGAGAGAGAGAGAGAGAGAGAGAGAGAGAGATTGCAGGCCAGCTGGAGGCTCGCCTAAAAATGCTTTTTGCCTCCAAAGTCAGCAGGGGTTTAAAGGTGGCACACAGCAACAGACCGGTGGCTATAAATGACGGGAAGTGGAGAGGAGGAGGGACCATTAACCAAATGACTAGAAGGTGTACAGTCACGTGTACATTAACTTCAACATCTCTTTCTCTGTATTCAGAGGGAAACTGTGTTCCACAAATGTCTTACAGATAGTAAATGGGAAATAAACACCCTCAGCAAGTACATACTGCAGAAATCTCAAAATCTTAATCATTTAGTCACAATTAGTTTTCAAATGCAAGTACTGCAGTGTTTTTATATCACATTGTTGCTGTTTCCTCCTTCAATGCTATCAAACTCACTCACTATAATGAGAGTATGGTGTACTTTTCATCTGAGCACTGCTATTTTCTATTCACTGCTTTCATTTTGAGTTTCCTCCAATGAGGAAAAGACTATAGGACTGAACTGACAAAAGAGTGTCAGTGTCAGTGTTAGAAGAGTTAGTGAAAGAACATATTTGTTCCTTTATGAATTAAAAGATTTTACGCACATCCTAACCAGGCACAACACATAAAGATGTCAGTGCCAATTTTTCTGTGAATATGCTGCATGACGTTACACAAAGACAGAAAACATTTGACATTTAATATACTGCAATAGAGACCTTTGTGCTTTATTGAACTCAGTGTGGTCCTGTTGTATACTTCAAATTTTAAAAGTCCACTTATGTGTACTTAAAGAAAGTTCATGACAATGTTTTTAACACACTTAAGTGCACTTTTTAAAATGCACATTTGATGCATTGACTAACATACTAAAGCACATGTAAAGTACTCGATTATAATTTTATCTGTAGTGTATTGAACATTTCAAGTTAATATATTTTAAATGTAGTAAACTGCGGCAACACTTTATTTTAAGATGTCCTTGTTACACATTTGCAAGTAACCCTAAGTCAAACCCCAATCCTAACCCTAACTGTATAGTAAGTACATGTAGTTGATTAATATTACTCAGTACTTATGTGTATAATTACAATGAAACAAGGACAGCTTAAAATAAAGTGTAACCTAAATTGCGACTTCATCATTATAAATGTGTACATGCAATTTTACATTTAAGTATATGACATAGATATTTCGATAGATATGACATTTAAGTATATTTTAGTTTACTATAAATGTTTGTCAGTACATTCAGCAGTACTTTAACCACATTTCAAATACAATAAAAGTAATAATAAAATTACACATTAAAATACTTAAAGTCCTACATAAGTGGTTCAAAAATGTACACTAAGGTTCAGCTAATTACATTTAATATAAATTTTCATTACAATACATTTTATATAAGTGCAATTATGGACCAATGAAATTTATCCATGGGCGGGGCTACCCAGCATAATGCAAATAGTAACCAAGCAACCATCAAAATATCCTGTCGTTCATTGTGGACGTGACTGGTATCAGTAAAAAGGTTTAATGTTGAAGAGATGGCTTTTATAACTTTTTATCATGTTGTGTCTGTTTAGGACACAGTGTCAAAGTCTTGGCAATCCTAATTAAATGAGTTTTAAAAATAAATTAATATGCCAAACGCTTCCAACTCTTTGAAAGGCAGCCTCGTAAAGCGAGCATAAAGACTGAATGAGGTTATGCCAAGACTCATAAATGTATGTTACCCACGGTCACTGTCATTGCAGTGTAAGCTTAATAACCATCTTTAATTGGGTAAATCGTGCCAATATCAGTGCAACAGCGCCAATGGATGTACCATTGACTCTTTCAGACAATAAAGCAAAGGTTGTTTCTACTATTTCAACTACTTTCTCTGGCCCTTGGCTTTCAATGCATTGAAACAGCGTGTTCCCTCTCAGCCTGACCTCTAGCACACATTTAACCCACTCTATTGGTGATGTCACATGTGGCGCCCAATGGAGGGTATAGGGTGTCATTGGGAACACATCCAAGGAAGAACTGCAAGCAGTCACGAGGCCTAGCAGCGCATAGCTCTGCTGAGGCTGCCCACTGCGCGACCTGACAACCTAAGCCTTGCTTCCATTACGTTAGTGTACGCAGTCAAGCACTTCGGCTCATGTGCTCATGTACTACTTTCCGCTCTCATCTGGAATCTTAACAAAAGTAAAGTGACCATAGATAGCCTTCTATTTCGCTGATTATGCTGGCTGTTTGGATTCAGGCTTCCTGCCATGTCCTCCAGGACTTGTTTAGTTTAAGGGTGATAACTAAAGAGTCGCCAATAAAGGGGGCCTGGAGAATGGGGCTATCAAGCAAATGGAAACAATAAAAACTTTGTTTTTAAGTGTTTGGTCCGTTTGTCATGTTGGTTTTATTATGACTTATTATAAGTGTCGGCAGAATGTGCTGAACAGTGTCATACATTTCATTTGAACACTGACGAAATATGCCTTCCCTCTAAAAAAGAAATCACACTTTATTTTAAACTATAGGATGTTGGGGGTAATCAAACGGGCATAGTTTAGTCAACCTTGAACACCAAGTTGTTCCAAAATCTTCCAGAAGAGCACTGTTTCAGATGGATGTACAGTAAATATCTACGTTGCTGCGTGAATCGACTAGGTGAGCAGGAGGAACTGCATATTAATTAAGAATTTGTACTGTTTACAACATCAACTGCATGAGCTCTCAGAAACCCTGTCAATAGTTCATTTACTGTAATCTTGTAAAAATGATTAAAGGGTTAGTTCACCCAAAAATGAAAATTAGTTTTACTCACCCCCGAGGCATCTTAGGTGTATATGACTTTCTTCTTTCAGACGAATCCAGTCTTTGATCTTTCAAGCTCTATCATTCCAGTCAGTGGGTGTTGCATTCTTTCAGTCCAAAAGAAGTGAAATAAAAAGCGCCCCTCTAATTAGTGACTGTTGTTTTGTTTAGATCTCTCCGTTGCGTTTATGCGTGCGTCACTTCTGAGCGGCGCTGACCTCATATGTCATCTGCCCGGAACTGCTTCTGTTTACAAACAGCAATTTATAATAGAAATAAAGTGATTGTTATGTTTTGAATATGGATATTTTTCTTACAAAAATGTATTGATTCGCTACAGAAGTCCCTTGTTCACCCCCCGGAGCCGTGTGAGACACTTTTTTATGAAAGGGCGCTTTTTATTTCAAGTCTTTTGGACTGAAGCAATGCAACACCGCTGGCTGGAATGATAGAGCTTGAAAGATCAAAAACAATTTTTAGTATAACTCCGACTGGATTCGTCTGGAAGAAGAAAGTCATATACACCTAGGATGCCTCGGGGGTGAGTAAAACGCAGCCTAATTTTCATTTTTGGGTGAACTAACCCTTTAAGGCAAACAATTTACACTCTTCAAAACATTTAGGGTGGACACCTGTATCAAATCTACAGCTATTCTGATGAATGTATTCTTGGGAGCTCTCAATAAAGGAGACCAGAGAGTAGTCCACAGAGGGGTACATTGACCAAATATTTCTAAACAAGATAACTCTCTCTTTCTCTCGACTGCCTGCCTTCCTCCACCTCCTTCCCACTCCTTGCACAGCAGAGTTGGTCCAGAATCCTCACCGAGTCTGCTGGGACCATAAGTGGCTTTGCGATATCAGAATTGATAGCGCCAAAGCCTTAATAGCTATTTCTCTGTAATCTTTCCTATGAAAGGCTAAACTATAGGCTATGGATTAGTTTGGAGAAAAGGGTGGCAGGGAAGGAGGAGGGAGGGTCCTCAATCAGAATTAGACATCTAGAAGTGACAAAGCTCTTTATGGGCTGAGGAGATAATCTTTGATTGAGCACCAAGATGTGATGAACCAAAGGAAATTTTGGGGGTCACAAACAACAAACAGGCCAACTGAAGAAGATCACCATTTTCATTATGTTAGCAGTTAACTTTAGGGGGAAAGTTGCACTTCTCTTGTGAAAATGAAGTGATTAATTGCATTGAATGTACTTTAAATCTTTAATGTACACTGTAAAAAAATGCTGATAAAAGTGTACTTAAGTGCCACTTAAGTGTACTAAAAGACAGTAGGAATCTTTTAAGAAATGCAGTTTGTATACATGTCAGATTAAACATTTTAAAGTATGTTTAAAAAATGTTTTAATGGTCTTGTGTCATGCTTTAAAGAAATATACTTATTTTGACGTGTATGTGAACATTCTAAAGTCCATTTAAAGTAATCGATTATCATTTGAACTGTATTTATTATTCAAAGTTAATATATTTTAAATGTACTAAATTCAAACTCCATCATCACAAATATATTTAAATAGGTTGCAATAGAAATTATATTTTAGTTTGCTGTACATTTTCAGCACTTTTACTAAATTGTAAAACAATAGCAGTATTTATGAAGTCCTATTAAGTGGGTCAACTAACATGCTTAATTTAACAAATTGCATTAAATATCAATTTAAACTATAATACAATTTTCATTCAATTGTAAATAACATGCAGTTAAGTGTCAGAAAGCATTACATTCAGGTCACACTTAACTATAGTCTTTTAAAATATATTATGCATAAAAGTACTCTTTTTAAAAGTATGCTAAAGTGTACTTCTTTTTCACAGGGGTTTAACTTTGAAGTTTTGAATGCTGGTCTCTAAAAAATAACCATATAAAGACAATTTGTTCTAGGTCTTTTTATGCTTGGAAGAGTGAGGATTTGTAGAAAGGTTTGATATCTGGTACAAGAGTTTTGCAGACAGAGAATCAGGACATATCAGTTTGGCAGAAGCTGAATATATTAAACATACAAGACTTTTCACATTGAACCATCCCAGGACTGTAGAAATATGCTGATGTAATCTTAACAGATGCCACAGTGTGTTTAATTAATTAATGAGACTCTGAGGCATTTCTGCGCCTGGAAACGTCTAGATGTGTGACCATTAAGGTGTGCAAGTCGATAGTGTCTGGATGTACTAGGTTCTTGCTAACATTAGCAACTTTTGGAAAATGTTACTTCACACTTAGTCTCTTTCCACATCTAATGACTGTCCTGGCTTTCTTTGTGGACTAAAGGCGAAGTTATTAATATCAAATCTCTTTTAGTCTTGCCTTCTTAGAGAGTGTTAAGTTTTAATGTAGTTGAGGTATTTGAGACACTGCACTTTTTTTTTTTTTGCAAAGCAGCACTATTTAGCAGAACAGTGATACTGAGAAAGATCTTATATTTCAGTCCTGTGTAGTAACTACGGAGCCCGGCACATGGCATGCAGGAAAAAAATAAATAAATAAATAGTACGCTAAATCGTGTGCACGATTTACTATTTCGTTCCCACGATTTATAAATTGTGCACATGATTTACTAAGTCTTTCCCTCTATTAGATAAATCATGCACATGATTTATAAATCACGAGAACGAATTAATAATGTAAAGAGTCCACTGAAGGCGAGTGCAGTTTATTTACAAGTGATCCAGACATCCAAACATAATCCAAACAATAAACGAAGACTTGACTAGACTTGACTTGAACAGACTTGATGAGGCATAACCAGACTTGACTTGAACAGACTTGACTCACCGACAGCAGGTTACAAAATCAATACACGACAGGTAACATGGCAATAACATGACTACTTATAACAGACAACGAGGGTCACATGACATGAACAAACCAATGGGCAAACAGAACTGATAATCACATGACAAGACAATAAACCAATCAGAACATGACACAATGAACAAGAGGAACCAATAGGCACGCTCGACTTACAGAATGATCACTGTATGACATCAAAGTACCGCGAGAGCGATATGAGAACACACGGATCCAATGCATTTGAATCGCTCTCGCGGTACTTTAATGTCATACAGTGATCATTCTGTGCAGCGCTGCTTAAAGTCGAACGCGCCTAATAGCATGAAGACAAGAGGGCAAGGGAAGCATGAAACAAACAGCAATCAAACAAAAGCTAAATAAAAGACATCATGAACATGACAAAAACCAAAACATGAAACAAAACCCACATTACAAATAAATTGTGCGCACGATTTAGCAAATCGAAGGAACGGAATACTAATTGTGTGCACGTTTTAGTACATAGAGGAAACTAATTAGTAAATTGTGTGCACTATATATTTTTTCTTGCATGTAATGTTGCATGTAATGTGCGGGGCTCCGTAAGTAACTGATTACATGTAATCTGGATTGTGTAGCAATCTACCCTGCACTATAAATCATCATATGCCACACTGAAAACAAAATACTATATTAAATGGTGCCAGTAAATCCATTTCAGCACCAAGATTGCAAAATAATTATGTTTTTGTACATGCAAAAATGACATATACATAAAATATGTTACATATGGATAAATAATGAGACCAGGCTGGCTATCCAGCATCATGGTAATATTACTCATGATCAAGAGGAAACAGGATTATACTTGAATTCTGAACAACAGAAAAAGAAAATAGTTTTATCCCAGTAGATATGTAGCCAACAATTAGATGTTGGGGAAGTCTGCCAAACACTGTGCTGTTCACGAGTCACTGATGTTTATTTTCTTCAAGGACTTCAGTGGTTTGGGTAGCAGATTTCAGATCGTTTGGTGAAACTTTCACAATGTAATGCAGTCTTTGGAAAGAAGCTGTCATTGAAGGATTGGGCAGTGCTAACTGTATTGGAGCTGACAGCAAACCTCACATAGTCTTAAAGATACAGTGATGTTTTTGCCATAAGAAAAAAAGGGGATTTCACTGACAAAATACAATGATTTATCATCATATCAATTATAACAAAGCAGATATATTGTTATGACTGTTTAGACTGTTTCATGATTCCATAAAATGAATAAAATGGATCCTGTCTACAAACATCACAATACTAAATTATCATACTACCTAAATACAATCTGTGAATACCATTGATTGATTGATTGATTGATTGATTGATTGATTGATTGATTGATTGATTGATTGATTGATTGATTGATTGGTTGATTGATTGATTGGTTGACTTGGACAGACCAACATGAATGCAATTTAAAACAATTAACTTTTGTAGAAAATGTACATCTATTAAGTACTTTTACACACAAAAAAAAGAATTTAATATTTGAGTAATAAATTATACAAGACATACAAATCATATTAAGATATAGTTACACTGATTAATTATGGTAATCAGTTTCAAGAAATACAATCATTACTCACTTGAGTTGGACAAAACTAACACACACAAAGAAAGGGAAATCTGATTTTCCCAGCATGATTTTATATGTTCTAAATGTTTTTTTGTTTGATTGTTTTGAACAAAATTAATATAGGGGATCTGTTAGTTTGGTTTTATGTGTTCTAAATCGTCGGAAAAAACGCTATGGGAACGCCCTTCAGCGTGACCAGCTCTGAATAACATGTGTAATCAGTCCCATGAATGGGCGTGAAGTCATAGGCGGGGTGGACGTAGCGACCAGGAAGCTATAAAAAAAGCACGTGAGGTGGAACGAGCGTCAGCTTTTGTCATTCAGCGAAGCTCTGTGTGTGTCAGTTACCATTACGTGTCTGTCAGTCTTATTTACTGTTGTCTGTCTTACAAAGTTGCACAAGCCAAAACATGGCAAGAAAGGCTGATAGTAAGACAAAGCATTTGGGCGAAAGTGGATCGCGTTTCAAGCTGTGTGTTCCTCCCTGCTCTCGCTACATCACGAGCGGGGATACACCCAGTTTGTGCGTGGGTCTGCTTGGGAGCGGAGCAACGCAGAGTCGGCTCTCGAGGGAGCGACTGTCCGCACTGTGAACAGCTTCCCCTGCGTACGCTTCGCTCTCGGAGGGCTCTCTTTGAGGAGGGAGCTTTCTCGAGCGTTGCCTCGCGGTGCTGGCCCCGCTTTCGCCGAGGCAGAGCGGCAGCTGCACTCGTGGGGATCGCAATTGGATCTGGTAGAGGGAATGCAGACGGGCGAAGTCCCTATCTTCGTCCTCACCTGCCAGATCCAGCGTTCGCTCTCTGGGATCGGAAGCGCGCCTCGGCGCTACTTCCCCCCGGGAAGCGGACGCGGCGCTCCGCCTAGCTGCCTCCGAGGAGGTGGATGAGGAGAGCGTCGATGAATCGCCCTGTCAGTCACCACAGTATGAGGAGTTGTTGGAGGTGATAACTCATGCGGGTAGCCAAGTTAAACATCGATTGGCCCGCCGAAAAGAAAAAAGCCGAACCGCAAAAGAGTAAATTAGATGAGCGGTTTTTACGATCTCGGCCACCACCTCCACGCCGGAGCCTGCGCCTTTTTTTCCCCGATCTCACACACCGAGGTGTCGAGATCGTGGGCGAAAACCATTCTCGTCCCGTTTATTTGTCCCCGCCTCCAATTATTATGGCAATGTGGCACACAATTAGATGAGTATGGATATAAGGTGATGCCCCCGGGTAGAACAGACGCTCGCGAGCTATCTGTCTCCCGACGCCGGGCATAATCATTAAAGGCGCCGGTCTTGCCTTCCAAGCCGCTGCGAACTACATCAGCGCTGATTGGCAAGGGGTACGCGGCAGCAGGTCAGGCTGGCTCATGTCTGCATACGATGTCTGTGTTACAGGCATACCAGGCTGATCTGCTAAAAGAGCTAGATGAAGGCGAGGAGGAAAGTTAAAGAGGAAAATATTTCTGAGTTAAGGAAGACCGCTGATTTAGCTCTGCGCGCCACCAAGGAGTTACACGCCCGTGCTATTGGGCGGGTCCATGGTCAGCCCTGGTGGCGGCAGAAAGACATCTGTGGTTGACCCTGTCTGATTTAAAAGAGATAAAGACAGGGTCTTCCTTATGGACGCCCCGCTTGCGCCTTCTGGTCTGTTCGGCGACGCCGTCAATTCCGTTGTCGACAGATACCAGGAGGCTCATAAACAGGCGGGCGGCGTATCCAGCGGTTCCTCCCTCGCCGTTTTCTAGCTCAGGGGGCTGCTGGGCGGGAGCAGCGAGCCCGGCCGTGTACCAGCTCAATACAGAGAGGTGCAAAAAAGGTGAGCGTCGCCTCTCGTGCTCCCCCGCCCAACGGGACCGAGGTCGAGAGGTGGCGCGCTCCTAAGCAGGAGGCTTCTAAGACCGAGGCCGATCTGAGGGTCGTGCTTCAGTCCAGGAAGCCCTCGACAAAGCGTCGTCCTGACAATCAACATCAAAAAAGCAGGATCGCTGAGGGTGACCCCTACTTAGCGGGGTTGCACCGCATTACACGGTGCCCGTCTCTCCTCAGAGCCCTCAAAAGCAGCTAGTTCAGTTGTTTCCTGCCGGTCCTCCGCTTCAGGGCACCGAGCTAGCAGCTCAAAGTACATCAGAGACCAGTCTCGAGAGAGACTGGTTCCCTTAGTAGACTATTTAGCAGCGTGGAAGCTACTGCCAAATGTGTGTTCGTTGGGTCCTGCAGACTGTAGGGAAAGGTTATCGAATTCAATTCGGCGCTCCGCCGCCACCTTTCAACGGGGTCTTTCCCACACTAGTGGGCCCCGAGCAGGCTCTGATATTGGAACAAGAAGTAAATACTCTCCTTAAGGAAGGAGGCCATCGAGGTGGTCCCTCCTCACGACAGAGAGTCCGGGTTCTACAGCCGGATACTTTATAGTTCCGAAGAAGGATGGGGGGTTGCGTCCAATTTTAGATCTGCGTCAGTTAAAACCGCTCAGTCATGCGACTGAAGTTCAGGATGCTTACTATCAGGCAGGTCGTGTCTCAGATCAGGTCCGGAGGACTGGTTTGTCACGATAGATCTAAAAGATGCTTATTTTCATATCTCCATCCTTCACCCAATCACAGGAAGTTCCTAAGTTTGCTTTCAGGGGCGAAGCTTACCAGTATCGAGTTCTTCCTTTTGGTCTAGCACTCACCACCCCGAACTTTCACGAAGTGTGTGGATGCTGCGCTGGCTCCACTGCGACTCCAGGGCATCCGCATACTAAATTATATCGACGATTGGTTGATTTTGGCTCAATCAGAGCAGATGGTGGTTCGACATCGAGATGTCGTTCTCGCCCATATGGAAAAGTTGGGGTTAAGATTAAATGCCAACGTAAGTGTACTTTCTCCATTACAGAGGACCACTTATCTGGGCGTGGTGTGGGATTCGACCACGATGCAGGCACGCCTGTCCCCTGCTCGTATCGAGTCGATCCTCACGTCAGTCCAAGAGAGTCAGAGAAGGCCAATCACTCACTGTCAAGCAGTTTCAGAAACTTTTGGGGTTAATGGCAGCTGCGTCCAACGTGATACCTCTTGGCCTGCTGTACATGAGACCCCTACAGTGGTGGCTCAAGACCAAGGGGTTCTCCCCGAGGGGAAACCCACTTCGCATGATCAAGGTCACGCGGCGATGCCTACGTGCCTTAGACATGTGGAGGAAACCTTGGTTCTTGTCTCAGGGCCCGGTGCTGGGAGCTCCTTGTCGCCGCGTGACGCTAGCGACGGACGCGTCCCTCACCGGCTGGGGTGCGGTCATGAGTGGCCACCCTGCCCGCACTGCCCGCGGTCTGTGGAGTGGTCGCCATCTGACATGGCATATCAACTGTCTAGAGTTTGCTAGCAGTATTTCGAGCATTGAATCATTTTTCTCCCAGACCTAAGAGGTCACCATGTGTTAGTGCGCACCGACACAACACAGCGGGTGGTCTCTTATATCAACCATCAAGGAGGCCTGCGCTCGCGACCCCTGTACCAGCTGGTGGCACGCCAGATCCTTGTGTGGTCCCAGGGCAAACTCCTTTCGCTGAGAGCAGTACATATTCCTGGGCATATGAATATGGGAGCAGACATCCTGTCGAGGCAGGGGCCGAGGCCCCCCCCCGGGGAATGGAGGCTTCACCCCGAGGTGGTGAAGCAGATATGGACTATATTTGGTCAGGCTCAGGTGGATCTGTTTGCGACTCAGATGACATCGCACTGTCCCCTTTGGTTCTCTCTAGTTCGTCCAGCTCCTCTGTGACTGGATGCTATGGTACAGACGTGGCCGAGGCTTCGTCTGTACGCTTTTCCCCCGATCGCTCTGCTCCCGGGAGTTCTGGCGAGAGTACGCCAGGACGGGGTCCGTCTTCTATTAGTAGCCCCGTTCTGGCCGGGCCGAGTATGGTTCTCAGATCTGATCTCGCTCCTCGACGGCTCTCCATGGGAGATTCCCATCAGGAGGGATCTCCTCTCACAGGTGGAGGGCACAATATTCCATCTCCAGCTGGAGCTGTGGAAGTTATGGGGAAGTTATGTGGCCCCTGAGGGGGCACATCTCGTAGCTTCCAGTCTCTCAACCAAGGTTGTTGAGACCATCCTCCAATCCAGAGCTCCCTCAACGAGGAGGACACTGTATGCCTTGAAGTGGAAACTTTTCACTTCTTGGTGCGGAGATCGCCAAATTGACCCAGTCAACTGCCCAGTCGGTACAGTGCTTGAGTTCCTGCAGGCGCGTTTCTCCGCAGGGTTGACTCACTCCACCCTGAAGGTCTACGTGGCGGCCATTGCGGCCTACCACGCCCCTCTCGGTGACCAATCAGTGGGCAGACACCCCCCTAGTTTCACGTTTCCTCCGTGGCACACTGAGCTGAGGCCTCCGATACGTTCTCGTGTCCCCACGTGGGGACCTGGCTGTGGTGCTAGAAGCTCTTTGTAAGCCTCCTTGTCGAGCCTATTGAAGAAATTGCTGGCCGCTATCTTACGATTAAGACTGCTTTTCTTCTAGCTATTACTTCTATAAAGAGAGTTTGGGGATCTTCAGGCCCTCTCAGTGGCCCCTTCCTATTTGGACTTTGCGCCCGGCATGGCCAAAGTGTTTCTCTACCCTCGAGCGGGGTATGTCCCGAAGGTTCCCTCAGTTATCCCGCAGCCTATTGTACTGCAGGCCTTCAGTCCTCCTCCCTTCGGGGACCCAGACCAGCAGAAGCTAAACTGTATTTGTCCAGTGCGAGCACTGGACGCATACGTCCACAGAGCTGCCATGTGGAGAAAGGGGGACAAACTGTTTGTATGCTATGGTCCCCCTAAGAGAGGTCTTCCAGCCACAAAAACAGACCCTCAGTCGGTGGATAGTGGATGTAATTACTACCGCCTATGAGTCCTCTGATCTCCCCTCACCATTGGGAGTCAAGGCTCACTCTACCCGCAGTATGGCGGCCTCCAAGGCCTTCTTGTCAGGTGTGTCCATGCAGGACATCTGCAACGCAGCTGGATGGTCCACGCCCCTCACATTTGTCAGATTTTATGATTTAGATCTGCGATGCACTCCCAGGCTCTTCTGTTCTCTTGCCTTAGCTGTGCTCCCTATATACACACTAGCCAGGGACTTGCAATTCTGGCGGCGTGGGCATTCTCGTTCCCATAGCGTTTTTCCGACGCAGCTCGAGTTCCTGAAGGGGAACGTCTCAGGTTACGTATGTAACCATGGTTCCCCGAAGGGAACGAGACGCTGCGTCTCTAGGCCATACTTCCGGCATCCCTGCCAGAGCTCGCTTCATTCCTAGAAGCTGATGCTCGTTCCACCTCACGTGCTTTTATAGCTTCCTGGTCGCTACGTCACCCGCCTATGACGTCACGCCCATTCATGGGACTGATTACACATGTTATTCAGAGCTGGTCACGCTGAAGGGCGTTCCCATAGCGCGTTTTTCCGACGCAGCCGTCTCGTTCCCTTCGGGGAATCATGGTTACATACGTAACCTGAGACTTTTGAACAAAATTAATATAGGGGATCTGTTAGTTTTCAATGTTCTGTTTTGTGTTTTGATTTATGGGGTTTTATGTTTTTTTGAGATTTATGTTGCTTTATTTTCAAAACAGTAATAATTAGCTGCTATTTTAACGGACTCAGATGAAGTAAGTTCACATTCCTCATATATATATATATATATATATATATAATATATATATATATATATATATATATATATATATATATATATATATATATGAGCAATGTATATGAGGCAATATATATTTAAGGCAATATATATATTGCCTTAGCCAAGCCTGAGTTACTGTAACTCGTTGGGTCTACTCAATTTTTCATGATATCAAATTTTACTTAAATTAACTTAATTTATAATATATATTGTTATAATATCTATTCATATGGTATTATTTTAAAGTTATAGCTTTAAATCATCATAGTTTTTGGAGGAAAAATCAAATAAGACAGAAACATGGAGACAGTACTCCATCCCCCATCTTGAGGCTCCATCACTGGAGGTTATGCATTTATGGTCAGCGTTTGACCTGGGGAACCCTGCTGGCTTATTGATTAACAGACACAAAAGACTTCATCAGGCTTTCTGCCCACCCCCCTCCCGATGAAGTGGACACCACCGCTGGGACAATTACAGTCAATATAAATTATATTTTCCTATGGACCAAGGTTCAATGAAGGATGTTCATACAGAGGACTAAATGCACGTCCACCTTCTGTCCTTGTAGGAAAGTACTCTGGAACTGGACAAATGTAAGCCAAAATTACAATGTATCATCACAAATTAACATGAAAAAACATGTTAATGACAAGTGTAACAGGATTTTTGACATTTTTATACTGAACCACATGTAAGCGGCCTAACTTCATATGACATATGAAGGTGACCAAAACAAATCATAATATCTGCGAGAGGGAGCTGAGGATCATTAGACTGACTGACTGATCCCATCACACCATTAGGTGCAAATATGCATGTGATTCATGAGAAAACCCCCAACTACTGCCGGTACACCCCGTCCTGTTTGTGCCCCCAGATGGTTGGGTCTTTATTTAAATGAGATCGCTGCAATTTGCATCTCCGTGCAGCTGTGCATGCTGATGTGACTGACACGAGTCCGTCACTGAAAGCGGCCCACGGCACAGCAGCTAGCGATACTTCATGCAAATACGCAAATTATGTAAAGAGACACAAGAAGGAGGGAAATCCCAATGGATTACATCAATGTATAGGCAAATTAAGTTATGTAGCCAACATAGAGCTGAATTAATTTAGGTTTGTTAAATGTCTGCACATCATATCAGCATCAATTTCTCCTTACGGACTTGAATCAATTCTACATTATTGAGTGATGCAGTATTACACAACTTTGCATACCCTGGTTTCTGCATGCATATTCACACCACGTATTGTAGGAAACCAATCGCTTACTTAAATGACCCATTTTATCTGCTCAACTCCAATGTTTTAGGACCTCTTGGTGAAAAAGTCATCGTAATAATATTTAGTTAATAGTGAGAATTGGACATCAACATTGTGCTTGTCACCTGATTTCACGGGGCCTTAAAAAACCTTTTGCTCTGTGCTTAAACAAGACTGGTACCTGGCCAGTCTGTTATGCCACCCTTTGGCTATTGCCATGACTGACTGTCATTTTATTGCATTATGATTGGCATGATTTAAGTCACCAAAGTCCCGCTAAGAGGCCTCACAGTTGCAGTCTCCCCCCGCGGTGAGCCCAAATGTGTGTTTAGTGGCCCCACAAGGCAATCACACTGAGTTACTGAAACAAAAAAAGCAAAAGACACCGAAAACTGTCAGCATACTAAAAAAATGATGGGGTGGATTGCTTGTAGCAATGAGTGAAGCTTGCGGATCATTAACACATTGAGCCTAAAGGAAAAGAAAAAAAAACAGAAAAAAAAAACATGGCAGTGAGTCAGACTCTTTCCTTTCTAATCACTTTCATCAGCCTAACATGAGATCTTCACGTTCTTATCATGCATTTTTTCTTTTTCTTATCTGCACACAGCTAAATGTATGGCCCTGTTGATAATTACATAACGCATAACCTCTCTCCCCTCAGCAACAACTACGCAAATGCCCGTCCCCACATACATTTTTCCACTGCAACTCTCAGAAGATGCGCAGAGGGAGCTTGTCGTGGCATAATGTGCTCTAGGTACAATAAAGACTGCAGCGTTATTGGCCCTGCACTGGCACTGGTGACTCAGAGAACGCAGTTGGAGACTGCTGACTCCCCATTGAGAGAACATAAGCTCTATTGCGGAGCTCGTGCGATATTCCCCCCACCACTCGCTAACTCGGGTTGCCAGATTAACAATTCAAACCTTTGTGTGCGTAATCTGCCTGCCGCGGTACCAGCACGGAGCCGGGCATTTTTGTTTTAAATAGCGAAAAGGGAGCTGAGGGGGGTAAATGTTTCGAGGAACATTATGTCTGTTTCAGGACCATCAGCCGTCGGAGTGTGTACTGAAGCGAGTGTGTTTGTGTGATTAGTTAAGTATCTGAGTAATTGAGTTTGAGGGTGTGTATTTTATGAGTCTGTGTGAGGGTGATTTGGAGTATTTGTCTTGTTACATTTGTGTCAGGGTTAATTTGTTTTGTTTTAGTGAGTTTTTGTCATTTGAAGTTGGCGACTCGGCATGGAATAGAAATGTTATTGATGTTATTGTGAATGATTCATCCATGCAAATACATATTATGTTTCATTTTTACTTTTTTTTAATTGATTGACTGATTGGTGTTGTTATTTTGAATCAAAATGTCATAACTTGATCTTCCAGTGAAATAGCAAACTTCTGTCAGGTGATGTCATTTCATCTGCATAAATCCCACCCCTTTTTTACAATCTGCAAGCTTGAATTCAGACTTTGCTCCATCCAGTGAATTAAACCAAGTGTTCACGATAATCCGTTTTCTCTCTGAGGTATGTCACAATATGATAGACTTTTTACTTCTGTTACATCACAACTTTAAAATTAGACAATATTTCATATGAAATATTCTTTCATTTTAGTCAGTTTTACTCTGACTGAAGTGGCATATAATTTTAATAATCAGAAATATAATTTTTGTTAACAATCAACCTTCTTATTATTATCTAAAACTATTAAAAAAAAAAAAAAAACATTTACATTACTTGGAAAAAAAAAACTAACTAAAATGATAGCACAAGATTTTATAAAACTGGAATTGTAACGATAATTATAAAACATACTCTTGATATATATCCCTTTTCACTATATATTTTTTTTTCTTCTTAGTGCATTGTGCATTATATATATATATACTGAAAAATTTAATTTTAACAATGCATACATATACCAAGCGTATGTTTTATTATTATCATTACAATTACATTTTTATACAATCTTGTGCTATCACTGATGAAATCAAAACCATCGTCAATGCACAGTCAGATTATTATTCATGATTAATATGAATGTGAATCTTTCTCCATCCTTTTGATGTGCTGTGTTTGATTTGGTTTGTGTATCTCTGTCCCTTTCTTGCACTCTCTCCATTTGTCTCTAGTGTGAATTGTTTGTGATGTTGTGGTGGGCTTGTTTTTTCCTCTGTTGCCCTCCAGCTAGCTATTTTGATTGGGTTTTTTGTTTTACTCCGAGGTTGTGAAGGCGGCCCACAGGCCTTCTCAAGCAGCGCTTGATATTCTCCTCGGAAAGCAGCAGAGGAAGGTCTTTACTTTGCAAATACATGAAGGATATTATAAAATAAAGCTCCGCAGTGTCTCTCTCTCTAGCTCTCTGATTAGGGGGCGTCACAAAGAATGGACGTGCTGTTCTTCAAACCGGCACTGTGCTGTCAACAGCAGCTTTGGCAGAGTGGAATCAGATAAGGGGCCCAAAGCGGAGCTGCGCGAGGAGGCTGCCTGGCCACATGACTGCCACTGCAAGTCAAAGTTTTTGTCCTTCAGCTGAACTTTGGCTCACTTAAAGAGCCAGTGTTAGGGATCCCGATAGCCTTCATTTACAAGACGAGTACTTGGCATATAACTTTAGATCAGACTTCACAGCATGTCAGCACGTGTATAGAAAGCATAAATATGGAAGAAACCGAGACGGACAGACAGAGAGATAGATAGAAGGTCCCCGGGTTCCATTCGGACAAGTTCAAAGGATCCTAAATATTTGCTTACTGATTAACTTTGTGATTATTTGAGTAAGCGTGTGAATGGAAATGCATGTGCGTGTATGACTTTGGCATAAATTAGTGAATCGATACAGTCACCTGACCTGACCTTAACTCTTGTGACCCACAATTCCAAATGTTTGCTTAATGATTATTATAGTTTTCAAAGTAAAAGTGTACAAACTGTGCAGTTACGTGAGTGTTTACGTCAGACAGACTGCAGGACAGAGTGAAAGAGACAGAAAAGGATAAACATTTAAAGCAATAACTGTGAGGTTGTAATTCGATGCTTTTTATCTTGCCCGAACTGACTCTATCCTTCTAATTTAGTTGAGTCAAGGCATGTGCGTTTTTTTTTTTTTTGTTTTTTTTTTAGCATGCTGGTATGCAGTTGGCAAGGAGTTGCTAAAGTTTTGAATGGTTGCTAGGAGTTTGTTGACTTTTGTTAGCAGATCCCTAACCTATATTATATTCTGGTCTCCAGGGTCATGTGTCATTCATCATAGAATTGAGAATGCATTTTAAATTTCAGTTCAATTCCTTAATTTCGGTTGATTTAGCAAAAAGGATGCAGAATAACAGTTCAAATTTGAAAGCAAGGAAGTAGAATTAAAATGAATGTCAAGACTTTTGAGGAAATATTAACTAGTTGCTTATTAGCTTACATATTACAAGCATATTGGATGTTTATTAGTACTTATAAAGCACATTTTAATGCATTATTCTGCATGACCATATTCTAGATCCCATAACCCTACCAATACCTTAACATTAATACAAAAACTTTTATTGAGGGAAAACTTGTAATAGTTAATGGTGAATAATGTATTCCGAAGTGTTACCAAATCATTTACAAAAAAAAAAAAAAAAAAAAAAATCATACTTTCCAATTCAAACCTTGTAAAAAACTGAACTTCATTGCACTAGTGTACTTTAAATATGGAAAGTCTGTTTAAAATAAATACATAAATAAACAAACTTCTAGCAAATAGTATAATGTTAATGAAATAAGCAAAAGTGCTTCTTAACACACTTAAGTAGACTTTTAAAAAGTGCACTTTGTAATAATGTCAAATTGAAAGTTCGACTTTAGAGTACATCTTGTAATTGTTTTAATAATCTTTTGTTGGGCATTAAAGAAATATACATATTTTAGATGCACTAACATACTAAAGCACATGTAAAGTACCTGATTATATTTTTAACTGTATTGGGTTATTCAATATTACATTTATTGTTAATAATTCACTAAATTTCAAAAACAAATGTACAATTACAAATATATTTAAATACAAGACATGGTAGTTTTAACTGAAATGTCATTAAAGTATATTTTAGTTTACCATGATTGCTTGTCAGTGCATTCAATGTAACCATATTTCAAAGACAATAGAAGTAATTATGAAATTACATATAAAGATATACTTAAGTCCTGAAGTCCTTAAGTTACACACTGAAGTTCAATACTTAAGAATAGAAGTTTGTATAAATCTAACATTAAGTATGCGCAACAGTGATGCCAATAAATAATTAAATAGTGCAAGTTTAAATGGAGTAATATCAGGCAAAAAAAGAAGATAAAATATTTGGAATAAATGTTGATTGCAATTAATTTCATCATTTTACTCTACTATCAGTGTACCATTATCTTTTTTTTTTTTTTTTTTTTTTTTTTCAGTCCTCGTCACATTTAAACTAAAACAGCCACAGGCTGTAATGTGTGTATGCAAGTGTGTTTTCAGATTATGTGCAGAGAACGAGGTTCTTTAGAGGATGCTTGAGATGTGTCTCTGAGGAGAAGTGCAGAAACCTGTGTTTACAGGCATTAGTTTCAGACAGACACACTCCAGCTTGTTATTGTTATGCTGCATCACAACAGCTAGCTAGAGAAAACAAGAAGAGCAAGGAGGAGGTAAAAGAGAGAGACACCATTATTTCACCAAGGGAGTAAAGTCGTAGGACGAGAACACGAGCGACTGCACACTGCATGAAGATGCTCGCTGTCGGCCGCGATTTAAAAGCAGAGCGTGAGAGCAACGGAAAGTAGGGGCATGCATACTTTAAATAAGCACCAAGCAGTCGTGAAACACTCACATGCACTTGAAAAAGCAGACAAACATGGGACGAAACAAATGCATGCACTCCCTGACCCATTTTATACACCAACACTTGCATCACAGCATGCATATCTGCGCAAATGTAAAATGCACACAGTAAAGTTTAATGGACCTTGCTTGGTTTGTCACAGTCTCTAGTTCGCTATTAACCAGGGTCTTTACTTCTTTGGGATGGAGTGATTGATTGAGAATACACTCTTAATTAAAGGTCCAACTAGAAACAGAAAGTGTTTTATGGCGAGATGCCATTGGAGAACATTTCCACAAAACATATTGTATTTTATCTATCTACTTGCTGGTATTTTATCTACTTTAAGTACTGTGGCCAATAGACTGATCTAAAGGGCGTATAATATAACATCAAGAAGTTTATAAATCTCTTATAAATAACCATACAAGTGTGTGTGTGTGTGTGTGTGTGTGTGTGTGTGTGTGTGTGTGTGTGTGTGTGTGTGTGTGTGTGTGTGTGTGTGTGTGTGTGTGTGTGTGTGTGTGTGTGTGTGTGTGTGTGTGTGTGTGTGTGTGTGTGTGTGTGTGTGTGTGTGTGTGTGTGTGTGTGTGTGTGTGTGTGTGTGTGTGTGTGTTTTTGTGATGTCAGTGGAACAAAAATAGAACATCAACAGAATAAAATAACCACTAATAATGATTCGTTTCTCCAGGGGTCTCAGTAGCTACTTAACAGTCAGTGGATTATTGCTATGACAGGTCTAAAGGTCACAGCCTTGTAAGCACCAGGTTAAGTGGTCATTTACAATTAAATGAGATTTGCATTTAGACAAGCAGGAAAAGATGGTAAACTAAGAGATCATGTCAAGATGAGGGCTTGTTTGAAGAGAGTAGTTCTGCTCTGTATATTGTGGGTTTGCTTTATCAGTTGTTGGTTCTCATACATATGCATTGATAATGGGCTCTTTGGCCGGTGCAGACTTTGCCCTGTGGGTAAGACTTCTCAGTTCTCTGACTTCAGAAATTCTCTTTGCTCAAGCCATTGACTTCAATCACAAGACCCAGTGCACTGGCATGCATCCGCCAGACTTCTGCGACATTGTAAATGCTTGCATTTGAGTTTTGATGGACTAGGCACCATGATTCAGAATATGCTGTTTGTTTCTTTTTAATCATCATGTAGATCATGTGCCAGTTTGCCATGTGCAAGCTGAAACATCAAATGCACACACATTATCTGTCTCCATTCACAATAAGCAAACATATGCATGCTATTGTTAACCCTGTGGTGCTCATGTGCTATCTATGAATGAAAAGTTGTATGTTTTGATTCTTTAGATTTTTTTTTGTTTGTTTGTTTTACTTCATCAGAACGGTATGGACTCAAATGTAAAAGTTGCTATGCAAAAAAAAATAATAATAATAATACTAAAAAATGCATTTTTCATAATAATACATTTTGTTTTTGTAACTTCACTTCAGAAATAATCTGAAAATAATATATATATATATATATATATATATATATATATATATATATATATATATATATATATATATATATATATATATATATATATATAATTTATATATATATTATATATAAATGTTTTTGTAAAGCATTTTTGGAATTACAAATAAAGCTACACAAAATATACTCGTATTATGTTATGTAAGTATTTTTTTTTTTTTTAAATGTTACAAAAATCTTGATGGTTTGGATAAAATGTAAAAATAGTATTAAATTATAATTTTGACATTGTATGGTACAAATTATTTACATTGCCTTTAGCTTAGAAACTGTTTAAACAAACTGGAACTGTACTATAAACATATGAGTGTTGTTTTGTTGTTTTAGTACTACATTTTTAAACTATAGAGTAGTTTTATTTATTTATTTATTTATTTATTTGTTTGTTTGTTTATTTATTTATTTTTATTTTTTTTTGCAGAAACCGTTAAACAAATGCACATGCCCAACTCTCCACTGTCTCATTCAACATAAACAAACATACAAATATGCATGAACACACATGCACCAGAATATCATTCAAGCTCAAATCAATCCCACTTGTGGAGTGTGTAAATCTACAAAACAATGCTAATCTGACAAACAATCCATTATACATGAGGAAGTGGCCCCTGTGCATTACAGTCGAGCACGACACACTCACGCTTGAGCTTTCATAGCAGCGTGACAGTAACGTGCCCCTCTTTACTCTTTTATTCATCTGTTTCTGTCCTCTATACACATGCTGACAGGACGGAGAAGGGAATGATAAAGATGAAGGGCAGTGCTGAGGTGTTATATCTGTTAGTTATGTATTCCTGGTGTTGCCTCAGTTTGGAAGGAGGAAGAAGAAAGTGTGGATGAGAAAATAGAGATATAGAGAGAGAGATGCAAGGCTCTGCATGACACGGCAGAATTTAGAGACTGCAGAAAATCCCAGTTGACCTAAATGCAGCCCAAGGGGATTGCAAGTGTGTGTGTGTGTGTGTGTGTGTGTGTGTGTGTGTGTGTGTGTGTGTGTGTGTGTGTGTGTGTGTGTGTGTGTGTGCACCAGTTACGTGTGCATCTTCAACAATGTTGGATTAGAAAAAACAACAGTACCAAAAATTTAATAAATAAATAAATAAAACTTAAACAAATATTACAAAACGTAACATCAAATGGTGTAGTAATACTGTCCTACAGCCACGGCAGAGTCTCTTTTGCATCCTTTGAGCTTCATGCGTTTCCACTGAGGTCCTATGGAGTATACCACATAGCATGTTTGCAATCTGTCCACAGTTCGACCTCATTCAAATGAATTGACAATAATCCCTCGTCCATGGCAGGAAGCATTCCCTGTTTAAGGAACAGATTTAGAAGTACTTACAGTAGTAGTTGTTACTGTAAAGTACAACTACTTAGCTATAGATTTTTAACTTTAAAGTCTTGGGTGAGGAACAAGCTTGGTTAAATGCAGTGTTTGGTGATGATTTGTTGACTAATGGTGTGAAAATAAGATAATCATTAACCAGTGTTGTTATTGTTTATTAAAACTATAACATGAAAAAAACTAAAAAAAATCAGTAATTGAAATAAAGCTAAAATAATATAAAATATGAATATTTGATTAAAAACAAACAAACAAAAACTTACACTTAAAAACGAAAACTATAAATCCCTTGGCAAATAACTAAAATAAATAGGTTAAAGTGGTAAAATAACTAAAACTCAACTTAATAAATAAATAAAGGTAACAAAATTAAATGAATAAATAAATAAATTTAACAAATTAATAAAAAAAAAAAACACTAAACTTGATGAGACTTCAATTAAATGAAATGTTTACAAAAAATGTTAAGTCATAAAAAACTGAAATGTTTTGACGATGTAAGCGTGTATGTAACTGGAACTGGTCTATGAACTTATCAGTGTTATTAATTGATATACTATTAGTATTTAATAATATTTTAAAATGCTTTTATTTTTATATTTTCAGTTTTAATTTAAGTTTTAGTAATATTGTTATGTGCATTTGTGATTGATTGATTGATTGATTGATTGATTGATTGATTGATTGATTGATTGATTGATTGATTCATTCATTCATTCATTCATTCATTCATTCATTCATTCATTCCTAGCTTCAATTTATTTATTTTTTTAGTTTTAGTAATTTTACTACTTTATTTATTTCAGGTAAAATTTCTCATGAATTTGTTTATCTTATGTGTTATCTTTATTTTATTAGCTTTATTTTAATGACCAAAATGCATTTTAATAGGTGTTTTAATTTTTTACTTTGTTTATTTTTTAACAATAACAACACTGTAATTTATATGAACAAACAAAACAACAACAAAAATAAAAACAATGAAAGCGACTTCACCTCATTGTTACAGAAGTCCACAGCACACAACAGGTGCACGCGTTTATTAGTATGTGCATGTGAATGTGGCGAGAAAAGATGCAATTAGCAGATGAGACAACAACAGTCCTCGGCGAGGAGAGCGACTGATATCAAAGATGCTGTAAACAGTAAACACGTCTCCCTCTGAGGTGAACGATGGATTGTTGTGCTCTTCCAGGGGCAGCTCACAAAATCAACACATGTCGTCTTTTCTGTTTACTGAGTGTTGACTTGCTCCCATATGTCAGGAAGATGCAAGATGCTCAACTTTAATACTTATGATGCAATTCAGATATTGTTCAGGACCGCCTAACGAGATTGAACAGCCTGAGTGGCATCTACGCACACACACACACACACACACACACACACACACATTGATAATAAACTAAACAGAGCTGGCAAATGTGCTGCAGCCCCCAAGTGAATCTGTCTCCTCCTAGGCTACATAAGGTGAGCATTTCTCAAATGCTGGTCCTCATCCGTTCAATATCTCCAGTGCACTGTGGCAGCAGCAGTAATCTGCCCTAGAGACAGAAACACACACACACATACACATAAACAGAGCACTACGCCACATGGTCTGGGATCAACCTGATGGATATCTGTGCGGTCAGCGTTAAATCCAGCGCTAACTGTGGCTCTCTGGGCCTTTGATTGGCACATATCAGACCAGAGAAAACAAATGAACTGCGCAGCCTTCAGTCCTTCAGTCCTTCAGTAGACAGCAGCTCTTCAAAGCTACTCCTGCACAGCTGCTGTTTTCTGTCAGTCTGTTCATCAACAGCAACTGGAATGATTCAGTCACATTGTAATGTTGACTGAAAACCTTTTTCTTAGACATATTCAAATGCAGCACTCAACAAATCCAGGCAATCAAACATCCACACACACATTTCAAATGCTCTTTTCCTTGGACATGTAGAATTACGTCTCAATGTTACATATGTAACTATGGTTCCCCAAAGGGAATGAGAAACTACGTCGAATGCTTTGGGAATGCCCTGGCAAGACTATGTTCTGAAGCATGTGTGAAATCAGTCCAATAGAGAAGCGAGACATCACAAGTAGGGTGACGTAAGCAACCAGGAAGCATAAAGGCGCATCCGGCAAGCACACATGTAAGCTTCTGTAGAAATGAGCGGCTGCAGGGATGCAGGAAGTATGGTAGGGAGACACAGCGTATAGTTCCCTTCAGGGAACCATGGTTACACATGTAACCTTAAGACGTTCCCCATCAGGAACTCAAGCTGCATCGAATGCTTTGGGAATGAGAATACCCACTGCACCATACGAGCAAATTCCTGTCTGGTGTGTATCTGGTGAGCACATCAAGATGAGAGAACTTGGGACCCTGGTGTATATCTCAGTTCCAGACTGTAGAAACGGATGAATGTGTGTGGAGAGGACCTGCCTGTCACAGCACAAACATATTGAGGGCCCACTGATAAGGCCTTGGAGGCCGCCATACCCCTAGTGGATTGCGCTCTGACCCCTATAGGTGGCACCCCTGAAGGGTTTGGTAAGCAGCTATGGCCACCACGTAAACCTTTAGAGTGGAGGGAGATAACCCTGTGGAGAACTGAACCAACTGGGCAGCTGACTGGGTCCTGCAGTCTCTGTCCGCTCCAAGACGTGAAAAGTCTCCACTTCAAGGGGTACAGTTTCCTTGTGGCTGAACGATGAAGTAACAGCTGTAGAACCCTAATTCTGTCTTGAGAGGAGGAACACGTTCTATGGCCTCCTCAAGAGAGTTTCTACTTCTTGTTCCAATACCAGAGTCTGCCCGGGGCCCACTAATGTAAGAATAACCCCCTTAAACAAGATGGACAAGAACCGAACTGTGAGAAATGAGATGAGCCCGTCTCAGATTCCTCCGCTAAATCCATTTGCGATCCCCACGACAGTCTTTAGGGTTAGTTGGTTGTAATCTATTTTAATTATTTATTTTACTGTCATTATTTTACAGTATGGTACATGTAACTTGTAACAAGGACACTGTAAAATTAAGGGCATAAAATAAAGTGTAATTCTTTTCACACAGTTATCTCTGACTTTATATTCTCTTATACAGTTTAATAAAATCAGACATAAGATTCAGTCTCATGACCTCTGGCTTTTAAAGCATGGACAGCTCATAATCACTTGAGGGCCTAGAAAAATCACTCTTTACTAATGATCCTCAGTGACCCAAAGATGCCCCGTGCAGGTGTACACTTCTAAAAATCCTCTTGAAAATCAAAGTTCACATTCCCTGGTCAAAATTAGTCTATTTAAAACCCTCCTCATGTTTAACTCCTAACCTCAAAATCCTCTAAACTCATTCTAGCTCATTAACTCCCCTCGTAAAAAACAGTAACGTCCATAAATGCAACATGGGACCGGTGCTTTAGTGAGACCTATAAATAAAATGACTAGATTACTTGCGACACAATCGGAGTCTGAAAACACCTCCTGGACAGTCAAAACTCCTTATTTAGGTATAATAAAAAGCACAGTAGACGACATGACCTAATTTCATCTGACGATATTTTGAAAACATATTAAAACTGCAATTCCTCCTTGATTAGAAGGCCTCAGAGTGTTTCTTCTATCATCAGCGAGGTTATATAAGGGGAGCTTGATTTGAATAATACCCAAAGCTATTGAGCTAAACGCTGCAATTGTAAAACTAGGATAGCAAAAGTTTCAAATGAAAAGGCTCTCCAGTAACACCCCGCAACTGGGCAAACCCCACATCAAACCTGTTTTGGCTTCCACAGAGGAGATTGCACTGGTGCCCATGTCAACATAGATGACAGTGCCACATGGAAAGTAACGTGTCCTGGGGAGCCACGTGCCATAAATGGGCACACAAACATGCCAGTTAGCCAGAGGCTTACAGAACAAGAGCTTTATCTGCCAAGAGCCATTATACACATTACATCTCCGTCATTATGTATAATTCATCAAGTCAAGCTGTGAGCTGTACACACAATGTTGCACTTAACAGGGTTTATGTAATAAATAAATAAGAGGCATTAATACATGCTATACTGTATAAATACGACTGTCATGCCAATTATTATCCATGAAGTGATTTATTAACTCTGTGTCAGTCGCTTAATGAGTAATGATTAAACAGGGAGCACAATGGGAACACTTTATGAAAAGGTTTATCATAACATTAGGTAAAATATTAGCTACCATTCATGTACCATGCAAAAGAATATACTGTAAAATTGTGAAATATTTTTACAATTTAATATAACTTTTTTTTTCTATTGTAATACATTGTAAAATGTAATTTATTCCTGGGATAAAAACTGAATTACTCCAGTCTTCAGAGTCACAGGATCCTTCAGAAATCATTCTAATATGCTGATTTGATGCTCAAGAAACATTTATTAATATTATCAATGTTGAAAACTCTTGTGCTGCTTCATTTATTTAATTATTCTTGAATAGGAAGTTGGAAAGAACAGCATTTATTTGAAAGAGAATTTGTCTGTAATATTATAAATTACTTTACTGTCACTTTTGATTAATTTAACGCATGCTTGCTAAGTAAAAGTAATTAAAAAAAAAAAATGTAAAAAAAAATAACGGACCCCAAACATTTGATTGTGCATTACAAATGCTAAAACAAAATATAATAAATGCTAAAACAAAACATGTTCATTATTAGTTAATCATACCTAATGCATTATATAATGTTGACCAATTAACTCTATAGTAGTGTTACCAATAAACTTTAAAGCTGATGTCTCATATCCTAGTTGAATATTCAGAGGCAAATCATCTATGCTTTCTCCAAAAAGTGTAAACACATACAGTTGTGTGATGAGCAAAGCTGACATAGCAACATTGGTTCAACCAATGGTGTGATTTTGGAGGTGGGACTATGTGTTAGAACAATGATGGACTGAATGTGGGGATAAACCAAGGATTCACATGTAAACACAACATTACACATTATACACACACACATATATATATATATATATATATATATATATATATATATATATATATATATATATATATATATATAAAAATATACAGTATGTCTATATGTGTGTATGTATGTATGTATATATATATATATATATATATATATATATATATATATATATACACACACACACACATTACAAGCTATATACAAAGAATGCTTTAATTATCTAAAAGTTTTCTAGACAGTGAGGTGCAGTGATGAATTTTTCTCTTTTTCTTAGCATTATTTAAAAAGCTCTATTCATTTATAAGCAAATACATGGTTTGTGTCCAATCCTTAAAGCATAACTGTGTTTACATAAATTTCTTGTTCGATGTAATTGGTAAAATACAGCTAGTACATATGCAGAAAAAAAATAAATAAATAAATAAATAAATAAACACCTTAGCTCAGAATCGATTCATAAATTGTTGAAGACAGAATCGTGTTGCACTGGATAATCAATTCTTCCCCCATCTTTATTGTTTTTACTGTTGCATTTGGTGCCATCAGTCGCAGAGAAATGACACACTGCAGTTTTAAAGTAATAAACAGTCTCAAATTTATTGTAGCAACTCCTTACACCCCCAAGAGGAATAAAAACACTCCAAAGTGGAGCAAATTCACTCTAACCCCTTTGCCCCAAAAATCATATACTGCTAACTCCCAAAATGACTGCAATAAGACTCAGAGGACGTGGCAAATGGTCATCTTTGCTGCTATCAGAATGGCCTTGCCACTCTGTGCTTCGCCTCTGGGTTTTATTACTGCTGTGGTAGAGCTTTGAAATCAACTGAAGTCCACTTTGGCCAGAGAGAGAGCTGATAGGATCAGACCGGGCAGAGCTGGAGGAGGTCATAGTTGTATTAACCTGGGAAGGGATTAGCCAAGAACCACAGGGGGGATTCGCTGCCCGGAGGCCCCTCGAGGCAGGGTCCTCGCAAGGTGGCCCGCACACGTCTGTGTGTGTGTGTGTGTGGGTGTTTGTGTGAGAGAGTACTAAGAGGATCTGGCCGACTAAAAGAAAGTTGTGCAATGGTGAGTGTGTGTACCTGATAAGCAAATGCATACTCTATATACCCGTATTTGTGGCCTGTATCAGTTATGGTGGCCCCTCTGAAATGCAACCACCTGAGATGTAGCCAATCTCTCTAGCTCTCTTATCAGAGATCAGTCTGTAGGATGTCAGCAAGTTTCTTCCACACACACACACACACACACACACACACACACACACACACACACACACACACACACACACACACACACACACACACACACACACACACACAGAGCTGATGGAGAGGACCTGCTGCTCAGTGAGGGGCCAGTAAAGCCGTCTTTCTGTCTCTGATCTCTCCACAGGGCCCCAAGGGCTGCGGCAACAGGTCAGCACATCATACAAACTCACATCAGCTCTTTACAGCACAGATCAACAAACTTCATCCCGCCAGCACAGGGCCGCTTGTAAAGATGTTGACAGTAAATGCCAAAACCTCTGTCTATAGGAAAAGTCTACATAGGAAACTAAATGAGACCTTATGTCTGAAAAAAAAAAAAATTCTAATTGCATTTTTCTCAGTAAATATATTTCTAAAGGTGCTGTTGACATGAAATTTTCACCAGATGTCTATAACAACCTAAGTAGCTCATACATACAAATAAAACAAAACAAATAAGTTCAGAAATTAAGTTATGTGTAATAAAATGGAATAACACAGGGAAAAAGTATCAAACTACTGACATGTATTTAATACTTTGTACAAAAGCCTTTGTTGGTAATGACTGCTTCAAGACGCCTCCTGTATGAAGAAACTAGTCGCATGCATTGCTCAGGTGTCATTTTGGCCCATTCTTCCACAGACTCTGCAAATCTCGAAGGTTCTGTGGGCCTCTTCTATAAACTCTGATTTTTAGTTCTTATTTTCTATTAGATTTAAGTCTGGTGATTGGCTGGGCAATAGCTGCTCTATTTTCTTTCTCTGAAACCAAATGAGAGTTTCCTTGGCTGTGTTTGGGATCACTGTCTTGCTGAAATGTGGCCTTGTTTCATTTTCATCATCCTGGTAGGTGTTGGACTGAACCAGCTAATCAGATAAATGATTTCCACTGACTAGTGGCAGGATTGCTTTCTAATTACTGATAGATTTCTGCTGGTGTCTTGGCTTTCTATGCCTTTTTGCACCTCCCTTTCTTAATTTTACCCTGTATCATTCCATTTTGTTACACATAACTTCATTTCTGAACTTGTTTTGTTTTCTTTGTATTTATGGATTGCTTTGGTTGTTACCGACATCTGGTGAAAATTTCAAGTCAACAGCACCTTTAGAAATATATTTACTGAGAAAAATGGTGATGTGTTCAATACTTATTTTACCCGCTGTATTACTTTCTAGTTATTGTCTGGTGATTGTTGTACTAAAACCATTAAATATGACTAAATAAAATAAACATTCACTGAAATGAAATAAAATATAAAAAACAAACTTATTTTATTCATTTCAAAGGCAACAATTCTAATTTTTGTTTAGTTGTAGCCAAAGTTCTAAACTAAAATTAAACAAACATTAAATAAATAAAAAATGAACTAAACTGAAAATAGAATGAAAATAGAAAAAAAAAAAATCTAAATAGAACTATAATAGTTTATCAATGATACTAAAATAACAATGCTATAAATTGATAAAAAAAAAAATACGTTGAAGTTTGATGATTTGGGGGGGGGGGGGGGTCATTCATATTCATTCATTTAAAAACAATAAATACAAAAAAATTGATATTTAATTTGAACAATTATTTATTTATTTATTTCACTTGTTATATTATTTCACACTAAAATCTGAACATAGCATGGAAACGTAAACATAAATGTAAACTAGTAAACTAGAACCAGAGACATGCAAATAGTACTATAGCAGTGAATTACTTGTCCCTGCTTCTACTTGGTGGATGCAATGATATTGATAAGAAAAGTGAATAGTGCAGCTGAGAGGTTCGTGCAAAAGTATAAACTGAGCTACAACAGACCCTACAAAGCAAAAGCTGTAACTTTTTATCCTACAGTCTTTGCATCAACTAACTAACTGTTTTAGAAATTCACAGCACACATAACAATGGCTTGAAGAAACTGTGTAAATGTGTTGAAGTCTCACTGTACAGGAGGACAGTCCGGCTCATTAGATCTTGCACTGAGATTCCCGGTGTCCTTTAGGGTGTAACAGTAAATGCAAGTCAAAACAATTAGCATTCACTAATCCTTTAAAATATCTGAACATATTCGGTTATCTGCTGGGACAGTATATGTTGTCCGACATCGAAAATGAACCACAATACAGTACGTTACACACAGTATGCAGTTCTCTGTCTCTAGCTGCCCCTGAAAAGGATCTAACTTTGAGAAAAAATACAAAACATCTCTGGTTATACAGTAGAGAAGAAAATGCTAAGCAATTTGCATTTGACCTAGTTTGACTGTTTGGTTGAATATATAAATTCACACTCTGTTGTGGTCATTAATATCACATCTTAAATGCAACACACTTGGCAGCAAACTTACAAAGGAGCCTGAGTCAGTCAGGGACGCAGAAAAACACAGATGCATGGTGGCACACCAAAAATAATATGCTTTATCATTATGAATATGGCATAAACAATCATATACAGTTAAAATCCGAGAAGGATAATTTGTTTGCACTTTAGAGATCCATAAGTACTGACTGCATTGCTATTCAGGGTGATCAAAAATTACAGTGTGGCTCCATTGACATTCTCTCAGATCTGCAGGCATAATTGAGAATATTGCAGTGCATTAAGCATGTTCTATTTAAGATTATCCACGGCTGACCTTATGAATATCATTTAACATGTATATTTTGGGAGTGCCGGGAGCACATTTTAAAAGTGTAGTTTGCAGTTCCAGCACATTTAGTAAAGGTAACTGTCTGAATAAAACACCTGAGTACTTTTTTATTTTGCAAAGTTTGCCTTTGCACAGTTTGCACAAGTTTGGCAGTCATATAAAACCAACTAAAGACATTAGCAATCAGTGTTGGGCAGTAACATCACCAAGCTATGTAGCTATATTTAGCTCCATGTCTCAGTAGCATTGCTAGTTTTAAAATAATGTGGATTTTCAGTAGCAAAAAATCTGGATAAGGTGAAATATTTTTCTATGGTCAGTTGAAATAAACATTAAGCATCATATCATTTCCCAGCAATGAAGAAGGTATTTATACTGAACAACTCTTTGTTTAATGTCAATCAGTTCATCTTTTACCAGTAACAAGTACAAGCAATGCTTTGCATTTTGGCATTTACACACAAATAGCCAATAGTTATTAATTTTTAGTTGAATTTTGTTATCAAAAATCACTGCTTTCCAGATATCCTTTTTGAAAAATAAGTACATTTTAGCATACTTTTACAGAGAGAGTACACTTACGTTTGAACTGAATGTAGCCTAATGTTTTCAGACACTTAACTGGAAACTGATTACAGCTAACATTTGTATTAAATGAATAGTTGAGCTTTAGAGTGCTTTTGACCCACTAAAGTAGGACTCAACTATATCTTTCTAGGTAATTTCATGCAATTTCATAATAACGTTCGTTGTCTTTGAAATACTTCTCCATTTATGGTAAGAATTTGTGACGCATAATAGTATCTAAAAAGTGTTTGTGGTAAAATATACAAGCGTTCATGGTAACTAAGATATAAATTGAAATTGATAGAAATTGAATTTTTCGTCATGCATTTAAATATGTTTATAATTGCATATTAATAATCAGTTGTAATGGTCAAGTTACAATACATTACATTTTAAATACATTACTTTTAAATTTAGAAAATTGAATAAAAAAACTTCAAATTATTATTTATGATTGCTACACTACAGTATAAATTATTCAATTACTTTACATGTGCTTTAGTGTCAGTCAACAATACTTTATACTTTAACATTTGTAAATTTAAGATTTGTAGTAAACTACAAGTGTGCATTCAATAGCAGATAGTAATAATGTAACTTGTAACATTCCTCAACACTCCAAGTAGTGTAATCCAATATATAGCAATATTGCTTTTAAATACTTGTACTTAGATCATCACACAAGATTAGCTTACTTCCAGTGTTAAAGAAAACCTTGCATTTGAAACTTAACCCCCAATCTCAATTTTTCTCTTTGACGTAAATGCGTGTGATAGTGATTCATTCATATTATCTACACAGCAGTAAGAGCTTAAATATTTCATTGGATTTCAAGGGTTTGACTTGTATTATTTATGGAGAAGTGGGTTGTGCATACTCTTGTGTAAAACGTATCGTAAAATAAATATTGCACTGCTGCTATAATGAACATTAAGCTTTAATGGCACCTAGCCATAGCAGAAAACATGTTATAGATACAACTGCACTTGAGAGAACTGCGACTCGTGAAAGACAACACTGTACATGTATATACATGAAGAGTGTATACAGTATATAATATTTATAACAGAGTAAATCAGAATATGGTTGTGCTACACTACAACAAACACAGCACAGATTAAATATGTATGTCACAGCTGAAGTTCAGTTAAGGCCACTGGCTTATTTACAATGCAAGGAAATTTGATTAATTTTGTTTGTTGATGATTAAGTAGTTACTCATTAATCTCTTCATCTGATTGGGAATATTGACTGGCCTCTTCAAAATTCATTTCTGCTCTACTAACCAAACTAAAGCATTACACACAGAAAACTTAATGTGATGGTCTGCAGCTAACTGAGTAAACAGTACACTCCTCTTTATATTCTCTTTTTTTATGATTTAATTAAGACTCAGTGTTGTTTAGAAGGCCTGGTCAATCGAGGTTGAAGGAAAGCCCTTTCACAGCCACTCAGAACTTGCTTTTTCAGCATCACTGTCCGTAGACAGCAGCAGCATTGTTGATATTTAGTGAAAGTTGTTCACATGGCCAGGAGGGACAAAGCACCTACAGAGACCGGCTTGGTAAAAGCAGGTTTTGAAAATCAAGTGAAAATGGTTTCTTGTAATGACCTCTCCTACAGCAGAGAAAAGGATAAGCTGAGACGTCAAGCTCGAGCAAAGCCACAGCTTGGACTTTTTCATGATCTTTTTATAAGCATTACACACATTAATGTTCTAGGTAATTTGTAAAGGAGTAGTTCACTCAAAAATGAAAATTTACTCATCCTCAGGCCATCCAAGATGCAGATGAGTCTGTTTCTTAAGCAGAAATGTAGCATTGCATCATTTGGTCACCAGTGGATTCCTCTGCAGTGAATGGGTGCCGTCAGAATGAGAGTCCAAACAGCTGATAAAAACATCACAATAATCCACAAGTAATCCACGGCACTCCAGTCCATCAGTTAATATCTGGAGAAGTGAAAAGCTGAAGGTTTGATGTTAATTGATGGACTGGAGTGGTTTGGATTACTTTTGGATTATTGTGATGTTTTTTTATCAGCGGTTTTGACTCTCATTCTGATGGCACCAATACATTTGAAGTAAATTTACAGCATTTTTCTTTTTATTTCTTTTTATTGTTGTTGTTTTTTGTCAACTATTCCTTCAAATTAGTTCTTTTAAATACGTTTGCATAATGAACAGTAGCACTTTACAATGAGGTTCTAGTTATAACACCTTTTCACAGATAACAAACTAACAAAGAAAAATATTTCAAAAGCATTTAATTTCAACATTTACACACTATTAAAAGCAAAAAGTCTAAAAATATTATTTAATTGGCCCAAGATGACATTAACTAATGATGAACAGTTGTTGTTTTTTTTTTTTTTAACTAACTATAACTAAGATTAATAAGTATGGTAAATACGGTTGCTTGCTGTTTGTTAATGTTAACTATGGGACCTTATTCTTAAATGTTACCGAATTTGGTAATCAAATGTTATTTTAAACATAAGATTGACAGCACTGTCCTGCATCATATTTACTAAATGAAATCCAATACATGTTTCTTACTAATTTTGAAGTGCTGATTCCACACTTTTCACACTTCCTCTCAAAATATGATTTCAATCAAGCATGATTTCAATTAAGCATTTTTGCTTTTGACAACCATGTATGAGGTGAAGTCTCATAGTATTCCTTCACCATCAGAAAAAAAAATGCCAACAAAACAAGAGTCCCATCTTCCTCTGAGCCAGGTTACAACTATTTGTTCAATTCTCAGCATATTTTCAAATTTATGACATTATTTTATGCCTAATCCTGATTTGAAGGTTCGAATAATGGTCAGTGACAGATGAAAATGCACTCATGACCCAGATGTTTTCTGCTACATCTGTGGGTGTTTTACTACATCAAAAATTATCTGCCTATATATATATATATATATATATATATATATATATATATATATATATATATATATATATATATATTTTTTTTTTTTTTTTTTTTTTCCAAATGCAGAGCTGTGTAATGTTCATTTATAATTTTAATGTAAATATATATTAGTGCATGCAGAAATTAATATTAACCTATATTAATAAATGATGTAAAAATAGAATCCATTGTTAGTGCATTAATACTTAATTCTTTGACTTATTAAACCTTGAAACACAAAACAAGAGAGAGAAATAATTTTAAAATATGAACCTAAATCCATAATGCATAGACGTTTAGTCTCTTCAGAAGCTACGTTTCATCACACCTCTCATCATTACCCTCGTAATTCCCTCACGTGAGCAATTATTTGTTGATAATAATGATAAAGATCTGCCAGTAAAGTCAGGGTGTGATCTCAAGATCACATCTGTTGCTTGTGTCGCTTTCACGTGTCATTTGCCAGGTAAAACGAGTGGAGTTTTACTGCCAGACCCGCCGAGTTAATATCTGAGCGCCATTAGCATAAAAGCTACTGAATAAAAGTAGCCAACCAGGGAATGAGTTAAATGACCTTAGGCCTCCAATCTTTCTTCTGGTCAGAAATTGTGTGCAAAAAGAAGAACGTAAAAAGCAGAAACTGAGTGAGAAAGCGGCTCAATCGATATGCCTTTACGCCATTACTTGCCAGGTTAATGCTAGCGTTATCAATCAAGCGCACTGGATTCCTAAACCACAATGAATACAGCTCAAGCCACCAAATAATATGCACACATAAACACGCTATTCTTTGGCAGATTGTCCCTCTTCCTCCCCCATCAAGTGTCTTCCAGGAAGACGGACACGGGAGGAGGAGAGATGGCTTCATGTCTACTGGTGTGGATAATTGAATGTTGGAGCGTTCTTTCTGTCCTGTCTTTGTTGTTCAATCAATATCCAGCTCCCACAGGAGCTAATCTGTATTAGCGGAATTAGCTGCTCACAAACCCAAGATGTCTGAACCCCTTTGGATGCCATGTGCAGCAGACGTTCATGTCAGCTATCTATCTCCTCACAAAGTGTATAAAGGCTGAGAGCGAGGGTAATGATTAGCGTGTCCATCGACAGAGCGAATGAAATGATGGCCCTTGAATGCACAATGCGACGGTAAGGTGAGAACTCACTGGGCTGGAGTAGGTGCCACTTCTGTTCTTTGTACATCTCATAGCTGTTATGTAAATGAAGCATGTGGTTAAATCAAATACATTTTTGAAATGAGTTAAAGTTAATAATAAAAAAAATAAATGAAAATAGTGGTGTCACCTGACAGGTTGTATAATTGGTTATAGATAGGGATGCGCACTATATCAGTGCCATCCTTTATCAGCCACTATTAGAGATAGATTTATTTATTTATTTATTTATTTATTTATTTATGTAATGTATATGCATGCTCATTTAAAGGTAATTAAGATTTACCTTACCTAACTTGAACTTAATTTTAAAAACACTAATAATTTATTAACAATGTTAAATATAATATTTAGTAAATCTCAAAATAAATATCCTTTAATATTCATAAAATTCATAATATTCATATTCCATTGCATATTCCATCATAAACAACAACTAAAAACTAAAAGCTACAACTAAAACCAAGCCTCTTGAGTTTTTCATAAATTTGAATACCAATAAACTAGCTTTAAAAATAACAGAAAGTATTTTAAGTATTACATACAATATAAAATATGAATAAGTTTCCATGTTTGATTAATACATATGTAAATATTCATAATATCATCTATTTATAAATGTTTTAATCTTTACAAATTCAGGATCAAAATATTTTGAATCCATTCAAAAAAAAGTAAAGATAAAAAGAAAAAGAAAAGAAAATATTTTTAAAAAAAAATACACATCCATACAAATGCATCAGTAAATATTTATTTACATTAATATAATGAGCTGAGTTAAAAAATATTTTAGTTTTAATTAGACAAATTATCATAGACTATTATAGTCTATTATTATTACTATTATTATTATTATTTATAATAGGCAGTTTGTTTGGGGTTGGTTGGCGAGGGTTTAAGAATGTAAAAATACAGTTTCTGTACAAATAATAACATTTGACTTTGGAATAAAAATAAAGAGAAAAAAATATGATAGAATTGTAATATTGGTTTATCGGTTATTGACCGTAACATGAAACTATTATCAGCTTATAAGTATTGGCCAGAATTTAAATGTCAGTGCATCCCTAGATATAGACTTTTGTTTGTATATTTGTTTTTTAATGAGCATCTCAAATGCTTGCATGGCTACATTTATGATTATCCATAAAGGCGTCGCTCCTAAAATCAAACAGTCCTTGCTGTAGATGTTCTTCCTGTGGCAGCTGAGTTAATTGAACCTTTTCCACCAATACTGATCCAATTTCACAGTGGCATCACTGAATCCATTCACAGCTCATCAGTTACAGACCGGCTTCATCTGCCTACTGCACAAACACAGACACAATCATCTGCTGATGACCTGCGCCACTCCAGGGCCGTCAAACCCCCAGCTCAATCATAACCCACCAGACCTCTCACCCTGGCCGCAGCCCTTTCCATGTACATCAACCTGGCAAAATGCTCAGGTCAATCAAAACCAGCTCCACCTGCCACCTGAACGCTTTCCCTGCCCTGCACTGGGGCCCGCTGGAACTCAGCAAATAAGGCCTGTGTTACACACTCTCAGAAAAAAAAAAAAAAAGGTACATATCTGTCAAAGGGGCAGTACCCTTTCTAAAGGGACACTTTGTACCTTATTTACCCCTAAAGAGTACATATTAGTACCTACATGATATGTAGTAGTACCTAAAGTGTACATAAAAGTAACTTTTGAAAGGCCACAGTGACAGCTTTTACACCTTTTTTGTGTACCTTTCAGATTAGAGTATCCTACTTTTGACAAACAGGTAAAAACAGGTAAAAACCATCTTTACTCAAATAAAATCAAACCCATCCATACCATTCTCAAAATTTCAATACACATTAAACACACAATTGCTTAAATAGTTATAGATATTTTAGTACTTTAAACTTGAATAAGAAATGAATGCTTTTTTTTTTTTTTTATTTTGTTTTTTTTTATTTGTATTTTTTGTTGTTGTTTTTGTTGGTGTTTGTTAATGTTTTAAACTAAACTAATAATATATATATATATATATACATATATATATATATATACATATATATATATATATACATATATATATATATATGTATATATATATATATACATATATATACATATATATATATATATACATATATATTATATATATATATATATATATATATATATATATATATATACATATATATATATATATATATAATATATATATATATATATATATATATATATATATATATATATATATTATATATATATATATATGTATATATATATATATATATTATTAGTTTAGTTTAAAACTGTTATTAACACCCCCTAAAACAACAACAACAAATACTTGAAATAAAAACTGACATAATAAAATGTAAAAAGCTGCATTTCTTATTCAAGTTTAATATATATATATATATATATATATGCTTTAATGCATGGAGTACGTTTTTGAAAACAATACTATTATTGTCTCCGTATAAACAATGTGAATTTGTAGAAACGGTGATGTCGTGCATGCGTTTGCATGTTCAGTCTATAGGAATGCATATTTGCACAGGCACATAGTGACATCACCAACTAGTGGCCTGATATCCATAATACAGCATTTTTAGTCATTTTCACGGATCCATGTGAACGAGGATTGTTTTGACAAAATTGTTCCCTATGCATGACACTTTTCAAAAATGCAGAGGAAAAACATTTTTTTTAGTACAATCGTTGTCGTGTAAACATACAATATGTAAATATGCCTAATATCCCCTTAGTTGTTATAAATTCACTGTAAACCACAGCTTCACGGGGCTTATTGCTTTTATAAAACCATATAACCGTATATACTGTATATTCCATATACGTAGTAAGTTTTTACAAAACAAAACAGAGCAATTAAAGTGTAATGATATTAATACAAACATTATTCTTCCGCCAAACAATGCAGTTCCTCAGAAATGGTTGTGGTTGCAACAAAGTAGTTGTCGAGGAAAACACAGATGTAAACAAAGGTGTATGTTTTTAGAGTAATTTACAACAGCTTCGATCACAGCTCAACCAATCAGAATCAAGGACCTGAACTATCTGTTTTATAATGACGCTGATTTCTAATCTTGGCAAACCTTTGCCATGTTAAGAAGATAATTTCAAATCATTCTTACGTCAGAGGTTCTGGCACAGCCTAGCATGTGTATCAGGCAAGGAAGACTGCTGTGTTTGCTTATAAAAGTCAAGAGAGTACCGGGGTGAATTAACATTAGGGACAAGAGGCCTAGCCCCACTAATTAGAGGTGAAAGGGAGACTGTAATTAAATCTCAAAGGATGGAAGTCGAGGAGCCAGAATGGAAAAATCTCACAGTCTGAGTCTGTTTTCTCACTGACTTGCTCTCCTGTGAACTGTGATCTAGACACAAATGCTAAACACATTCACTCTTACTCACATTCGCATTACAAACACAAAAACATTCAGCAATAGGAGTGATATTAAAAAAAAGAAAGAAAGAAACATAGTGCTGTCAAGCAATATTTTTTATTTAAATATAAATACAAAGCATTTAACTATATTTTTTTAATAAAAAAAATATTATATTAAAACTGCAACCTGCCACAATTAGCTGCAATATATATATAGTACACATTTTGCAATATATATGTGTTCTGATCTTCAAAAATGTTTCCAGAACAATATAATACAGCATAAAAAGTCTTTCAACAGCAATCATGACTTAAAAGCTACTGGAGAGTTTAGTAGCGTCTGTGCAGAGAAAGTCAGTGTGTGATAGAGGTGTATATTTGGAGGCCTGACAACAGCTGAGCTGAGTTTATCTTTTTAGTGTCAGATTTGGTTTTTATTTTTCTGTTGTATGTTTGTGTTTGGATATGGGTCAAGGGCTTCATCCGCCGGGGGCATGAGATCTTACCATTACTAAAATACTTTTCTAAAATACTAAAAGCTCATGCATGCTCACCCTAACGTGACATTAAAAACCAATGATAACGAGCTTCACCTCACAAGGACTTCAGCGTCCTCAGCCAACCTTTATATCAAAGTCTTCACAAGATTACTTGTCAACATCCTGAGGCACGACACGTCGGCTTTGACCCCTGTTCTACCCAACACACACAAGCACATTCGATTTCAGTGATTTCAAAGAAGATCCAAAAGGCAAAAAAGACTTCAGAGCAAATCTGTAAACTTATTCTAAAATTACACTGAGCCAGCACTATAATAATAACCATGTGTTCGGCCAATAACCACGGTGCCTTAAAAGATACAGTATCACCCCCAAAACACCATTTTACAATTCTGGCCTTTTTCCCCTTAACTGCAGGTATATATCACTGTTCGGCCAGTAATTAAGGTTTTTTTTTTCTTAAATTTGAGTGTTTATCTGTTAATTATTTTTTTTTTTTTTTCTCACAATTGCAAGTTTATGTTCACAATTTTTTTTTATGACTTTTTTTCTTATATTTTCTTATAATTTTTATTTTATTTTTGAAGTTTATTTTTTATTTTTGTTAATTTTTTTCTGTATTTCTATCTATCTATCTATCTATCTATCTATCTATCTATCTATCTATCTATCTATCTATCTATCTATCTATCTATCTATCTATCTACCCTGTAGTGGAAACAGTAATAAGTCTCTCATTATGAGGAAATGTACAAAATCATATCAGAGAGACAATTATGGATAAATTTAATTTTATATTAAGCAAAACTAATTGCTTATTTATTGTGGGTTATGCATAATATAAGATAAAAAGAACATCCTGCCACTGGAGCAAGAAAAAAAAAAGAGATAATTGAACAAACTATCCTGACTTAAATGCAAGCTAAGCTAAATCGATTTGTGATAATACTCATATTATGCTATGCTATGCTATTCCTTTAATTCAGTTCTCTGAGAACAACTTAAAATAATTCTTAGGTATATTCTTGTAACACCAACAAAATATTGTAATGAGAAATGAACGTTCAGAAACAAACTGAGTACAACAAGCAACAAATCCCAGTGTACCCTAGTCAGGTTAGATACCATATTGAATTTTATGTGGATGAATGAGGCTTTTAAGGACAGACTTACAGTCTTTACAATGACACGCACTACTTCAAGGTCTGAGATCATGTGATTTTCACAACTCTCAACTTTTTTTTTTTGGAAAAGATGTTTCACCTGCAGAACTTTGTGCATGTTATTAATCAGAAGTACAATCCTTTGAACATACTGTACTTCTCAAAAATTAAACATAGCACTACCCTAACTAAGACCTATATGTGCTGTAACTGAAAACAGAATAGAGTGATCTGCAAGGTATGTGGCCATGACATAAGAACACAATGTATATCAACAAAGTCCAGCAGTGACACTTGGGAAGGATGGCACGCTGACATTTGGGTTTTAGTTATTATGACACCCATCCAGATCCTAGGCTGCTATGTCCATCGGATGATCAAAAACGCTCTTGCAGCAAAACATAAATAACACAGGGATGACACTCAAGGGTTGAGTTTGAGTATGTCCAGGGTCGCATGGTCATGTCCCAAACGGTCTCTCAAGGGAAGGCCCGGCCCGGTGAAGGGGGAAGGAGGGCTGGGAATGGAAAGGGTGGCCAGCGGCTGGCAGCCATCGCAACAGCTGCAGCCACGCTTGCATTCCGCCTGGGCCAACGTGAGTAAATAACCACATGCCCCGACTAATTCTGGGGACAGCAACGAGGAGGGGACGAAGGAGACTATGGTTCCAACCAGTTGGGGAACTGTGATAATGGACTTTCAAGGGCTGAACGTACACACTTGAGCATTCCATCCAGAACACAAGAGCCAAAATACATAGTACACAGAGGGTAGATTTACATTTGCTGGGAGAACAACAAGATCCTTAGGCACACATCTAGAAAAACACAAACCTATCCAAAGGCCTGTCCTGCAAATTAAGAGGGGAGATGATTGCATTTTGTCAGCCCAGCGGATGTCTTTGACCAACAGACCTTAGACCTTTGTTTATTTAGGTATCCCGATGACGGACATCAGCGGAGTTCTGGAAAATTTTCCGAATGCTTTGAAAGGAAGATAAAGTGATGATGGGTCAGTGTCAGGGTTCCGTCACTTCGGTCTAGCTTATTCTTGGTTTTATGACAGAACCCTGACACTCGTTTATTGTCTTGTCCTTGTGCAAGCCGTGCGCTCTCTCATCTGCGTGCCTTGTTTCACGTCGGGGTGTCTTGTTCAGCTTCGGTTTCTTGCATATATGTTTTTATGCATATATAAATCAATGCAAATTATGATTAGGTATTTAAAAAGAAAATAATTCTAAATAATATAGGTAAATAACATTATAATAACATAAATTATATTGTTTTTATATTAAAATTATTTTATTAACCCTTTAATAACCCTATATTATCCTATATTTCCTACTTTTTAAATATATGTTATATATATAAAAACACTTTTTATACTTTTTATATGAGAAAGTTTTATATAAGTATATAATATGTAATATATAATATAATATAATATATACGTTTCTATAACATGTTTTCCAAATATGTATTTCATACAAATACTAAAAGAATCAAAAACTGAACTGTTAAGTAACCAAAATCATTAAATTACTAACTAATCACATTCCTAAAGAGGACACATAATTTCTATATATCTGTGAGAAACTCTTGCGTCCTGTGGATTTTTACAAGACTATGACACTGGAAAAAGATACTTGTATCATATTCTGGATTTTGTTGGAGCCAAAATTCCATCTGAGATCACTTTATTGTTTGAATTATTTCTCATAACAATGGGAGAATAAAAGGAGACCTTTGCTTAATCATCTGCTTTTCAGATGCTCTGCGGTGTTTCCTCTACAATAGAAAAGATTTGCAGATATATTAAAATCTGCCTTTCCCATGTCAGAGAACTGTCATCAAATACTTCCAATTCTAAATTATCTGAGCTATGCTGTCTACATTCATTTATTAGCTCTACACTTTATTGCATGTCAACAATCATCTCATTTTTTTCTTCATCAATTTTAGGAGTTCATACTTCCAGCAAAACTGAGAACTCTGATACATCTACCAAACTGTGAAAGAACAAACTCTGAGCAATACAATTTATTCTCTGGGATGGTTTTGTGAGCTGGCTTTTGCAGTTAGCTTTTGACTCATGCCTCTTACATCACCATGTGCCAACCACAATCAGGCATAAATTAGTATGAAACTAATACCCAAATCTGGCCTTTGATCAGCTGCCAGACACACTCTGCACCCAAACAGTGCTGTTCACCCTTCACTTTCACTTAAGCACCAAAGCCAAGCACACGGTGCACTTTCTCGATCTCCTCTCCCTCTTGTCTTCTCTTGCCAAACATTCACATTCATTTGTTTGGATTGTCTCCACCTCAGGGAAGCTAAGCCGCTAACTGCTTCATTCATACGGATGACATCATTAAATCCTTTCTCCGACATTGGCTGAGTTAATCCCGCTCATTCTCTCCCTGACTAGCTCTATTATGAAGCACAAATCCTGAGGGTTTTGATGAATGGCCTGTTCTGCATTTGAGAGGTACCCACGCTGTCACCTCCTCAGGCCTCAGTCCATGCAAGGAGAGCAGGATCGCTGAGTGTCCAGTGTTGGCAAACAAGTCAGGTGACACTCGCATCTCTATTAATGACTAGAGCAATGCACCAAAAATACAAGTACTTTAATACCAAGTCGAATAGGAATATTGCAATTGGATGGATGGATGGACGAACGGACGGACAATGGGATAGAAAGATGGATGGAACAAAATAATGATCAATAGAAAAATAAAAAGGCAGAGAGACAGGAGAATGAATGAATGAATGAATGAATGAATGCATGAATGAATGAATGAATGAATGAATGAAACGATGGATGGTTGGAACAATGAAATGAGATAGACAGAGAGAAGGATAGAAGGATGGATGGATGGGTGGATGGATGGACAGAAGGGAAGAAAGGTGGATGGAACAAAAGAATGATTGATAGAACAATAAATAGTCAGAGAGACAGGAGGTTGGATGGATGGATGGATGGATGGATGGATGGATGGATGAATTAATGAATGAATGGATGGTTGGATGGAATGATACAATGAAGGATGCACGGATGGATGGACAGAAGGATAGAAAGAAGGATGGAACAAAAGAATGCAAGATAGATTAATAAACAGACAGACAAAATTATGAATAGATAGATAGATAGATAGATAGATAGATAGACAGACAGACAGACAGACAGACAGATAGATAGACTATTTGTAATTTCTTTGTAATTATTTGTGATATTAGCAATTGCGGAGTGAAAATTTTTCAAACTAAATCCAGTACCATTTCTCTCCCCACCCCCTCCACCCTCCAGTGCAGAATATGAACAGAAGAACAAACGTGTGGGGGTGTTTTAAATTACAGACATAAAACGACTACTGCACATGTCCACAAACTCACACGTACACATTCTTCACACAAGATGCAGAAACACTCTGACTGTAAATAACACACCCAGCCCTCCTCCATATTGAAACACTGATTAATCACACACCCACACATACACAGAACAGTAGACATTGACAGCTGCAGGGATGCAGACTAAATTAGGAATTTCCCCGTCATTGAGAAAGGAGCAGGAGTGGGAATTATAAGGATTTTCCCTGCCCTGTTAAGCGCAGCACTGTGGCAGCAGATGTATGGCTCTGAGGGAGGACATAAGCACCATGGCACACGAGAGATAGAGCGAGAGGGAGAGAGAGAGAAAGGAAGATGGCAGTAAGCCATCTCCTTTGCGTGACAGCGATGATGGGATTGTGGTTGCGGCTAGGCGGGTAAGAGCATCAACTATCCAGGGGCAAACTGGGACACCTAAAACAGACAGACACATCTATAATGACTGAGCCACTTATCTGGGGTCAGTTGGGCCGACTGACCACTGTATCTTTAATATTACAAAACCTCCAAGGAGATCTGATCTCACATCAGGTGTTGAGACTTGGAATTGGGAGTGCGAACCTGACTGGAAAAGCAGTGTTACTTGATGCTACTTTCAACAAAGGCAAATGTCACTAGTGCTACTGCTCATACTTAGAGTAAAGGATTTGAGTTTAAAGGATTTACCCTAAACCAAAGTATTAGATTTTGGTGTGTAACCTGCCTCACAGTGATTCTGCTGTGAACATGAACATGCACCTTCATACAGTTTGCTGAGATGAGTGAGCTATTATTTTTGCAAGCTATTGGGAAGAACATATTGAATGAAATCCAGTACTTTGAATAAGAGCATATAACAATACACTGAAAAATAACCAGGCCACCTTAGCATCCACACAGAAATAAGCTAAAAAAAAATAACAAAAAAACTCTGAAAACCTTAGCAACCACATAGCAATACACTAAAAAAAGCACCCCAAACAATTCAGCAACCAAATAGCAATATGTTTAAAAAAACAACTTATCTATGACACAGCAATGCACTAAAAACAACCAGATCTACAGCGGCCAAGAAAACAACACACTGCAACTGACATGCAAATTAATAATAATAATAATAATAATAATAATAATAATAATAATAATAATAGTAATAATAATAATAATAATACATCAGCAAATTAAGAAAACATCATCAGTTTTGAAGAATCATGCTGCAAATATACAATGCATCTAAATGCACAAACATGCTGCAAATACTCACAATGCAGACAAATATAGAAATGCACTGCAAATACAATGAAACCCAATACAGAAACATGCTGAAAATACTCACAATGCTACATAAACGTGCTGAAAATACAATGCAAAAAAACATGCTTCAAATACTTACAACGCAAACAAATACAAAAACCCACTGCAAATACTCACAATGCAAACAAATACAGAAACACGCTGAAAATACTCACTAAGCAACCAAATACAGAAACAAACTACAAATACTCACAACACAACAGCTACTCACCCTGCCACAACTAATACAGAAATGTGCTGCAAATACACACAAATCAACCAAATGTATAAACACACTGCAAATACTCACAACACAACCAAATACAGAAAAGTGCTGCAGATACTTACAATGCAACTAAATACAGAAATGCTCTGCAGACACTCACAATGAAGCCCAATACAGAAAAGAGCTTCAAATTCTTACCACACAACAGCTACTCACAACACAGCCCAATATAGAAATGTGCTGCAAATACACACAAAGCAACCAAATGTAGAAGTATGCTACAAACACTTACTACGCAACCAAATACAGAAACACACTGCAAATATTCACAACTCAGCCAAACACAGAAACATGCTGAAAATACTCACAATGCAACCAAATTTAGAAACATGCTGAAAATACAATGCAAACAAACAACAACAAAAAAAACCATGCTGCAAATACTTACAACACAAACACATACAAAAACCCATTGCGAATACTCACAATGCAAGCAAACACAAAACAAGCTGCAAATAGTCACAACACAAACAAATACAAAAATTTTGCAAATACTCACAATAACAAAAATACAGAAACACGCTGCAAATACTCACTACACAACTAAATACAGAAATACACTACAAATACTCACAACACAACAGTTACTCACACTGCTACAACTAATACAGAAATGCACTGCAAATACATACAAAGCAACCAAATGTAGAAACACGCTATAAATACTTACAGTACTACGCAGCCAAATATAGAAGCACACTGCAAATATTCACAACTCAACCAAACACAGAAACAGGCTGCAAATACTCACAATGCAACCAAATACAGAAACACACTGCATATACTCACAGCACAACCAAATACAGAAACAAGCTGTAAATACTCAAAGAGCAGCACAACACAGGAGCATTCTACAAATACTCACAATGCAAGAAAACACAGGAACGTGCTGCAGATACTCACAACACAACTAAATACAGAACACCTTGGCAACCACATAACAATATGTAGCAACCACAGGAATGCACTAAAGACACCATGAACAGCTTACGTGCTGTGCTAAAAAGTACCTACTGTTGTATTAAGAGTCATATTAAATTTTGTTTAACATTTATTATTAACTTTTACATATATGTTAATTGTGTCTACAGAAACTAAATATATGCATTAATCGTTAATTATTTCATTAAATATTTAATAAGAACAGGAATTGGTTAAGCATGTCTTAAAGGGATACTACACCCCAAAATGATTTTTTTTTTCTTTTCATTAATCACTTACCCCCATGTCGTTCCAAACCCGTAAAAGCTTAGTTCTTCTTCGGAACACAATTTAAGATATTTTGGATGAAAACCAAGTAAAATACACTGTCAAGGTCAAGAAAAGTATGAAAGACATCGTCAGAATAGTCCATCTGCCATCAGTGTCAACAGTCTAGTCTATGTCTCTCCATATCACTGTATGCTGTGTATGCTCTTCTGTATCAGCCGCACCACAAGGATGGCGCGGCTGATACAGAAGAGCATACGCAGCTTTTCTTCGCTTACAAAAAGTATTCTCATCGCTTCATAACGTTATGGCAGATGCATTATTCTGATGATGTCTTTCATACTTTTCTGGACCTTGACAGTGTAACTGGGGAAGTCGTGGCTGCCCACTGCTCCGGGTGTGTGTTCACATCACTTACTTGGCAGTCTATGGGACAGTCATAAGCCTCCCGGTTTTCCTCCAAAATATCTTAAATTGTGTTCTGAAGATGAACTAAGCTTTTACGGGTTCGGATCGACATTGGGGTAAGTGATTAATGACAACATTTTCATTTTGGGGTGGAGTATACCTTTCAGGGCAAAACAGAAGACTCCCTTATCTATATGTCTGGGATAATAATCAACATCATTTTCTGATGTGGAGAGGACACTTGTTTTGTTTTCTTTTTTTTCATTGAATGCGAGCACACATACAGATGGGACACACACAGATTGTGTCTAAATCTCCATCCTCCACAGCTCCTACAGTACTGCTGTCTCATACTCTCAGACTGTCTCTTTTACACACACAAGCACACATAAACACACACAAGCGCACAATCTTTTACCAGCTTACTCATCATCAGCCTGGGGACTCGCTTAAAAAGAGCAGCCACACAGAGCTCACTAGCAGGCTTCTGATAAGCTGAGAAAAGGGAAGTATTAGTTGTGCTTTTCCTCTCCTTCTCTCTCTTTCTCTCTTTAACTGTCTCTCTGTCTCTTTCCCTCCTCCTGTCAGTGAGCGGATGACAAGCGTGTAGGGCGATCTGTCACCATGCTGGCATCATCAGAGAAGGACAGAAGATGTGTCACAGATAGAGTGTCACGCCTTAGCTGCTCTCGTGTGAGAGATGTTGCACACCAATGCCGTGCTGTTTGAGTTAGAGATTAACATAAACACACAAATATAAACAGGAAGAAAGTTACACACACACTGCCACAACAAGTGCTTTTTCATAAATACACACGGAAGAACCATGCAGATGTGAGAAGAGTCACGTCACATGTTTAAATTCAGTCGTTAGGTTTTAGTTTAATATGACATTCAACATTTGCTCTCAAATGTGTTCTCAATTAAGAACTTCTCATTTTCAACCCAAACCCATTGTTTGAAAGTAATTCAGAATTTAATATAAACATTTAATACACATGTATTATATAAGTTATAAAAAAATCTTTAACAAAGTGAAGATATATTCTTTGCACTGATATTTTGTTATTTTTATTTCTGAGTGGTTCTCAGCACCTTGTGTTACCCACATGACTGCAGGTGGAATCAACTAATTACTATCTACAATCTACTGAATCATGTCAGATTACTTCATGAACAGAGGAAAGCTCATAACAATAGGCCACATTCTTACCTGTGGCTGAAAACCAGTAGAAGAGCTGGTTCTCACGCTCACAGATAACACCAGCCCCAATGTGTGACTCCTGAGAAAATGAGAAATGAATAGCGCACTTTTCCCCAAAAAACATTAATGAATGGAACATATTCGAGTGTAACTCCACCATCCCGAAACCAGCAGAAAACGCCACGACTGAACCCATATCAGCAGTACAAGCTTAAGAGTATTGACATACAGAGAACTATGAAGGCTTGTGTGTTGCCGTGCTCTCTTTGCTATTTATCGATCTGACTCAGGTTCATGGGACTTCAAGCGAGACGAGTTCCAGCTCAGCCATGCTTGGCAGAGTGGTAGCAAGACCTCATAGCTGCAGAAGTGTGAGGGCGTGAGGGGCAAGCCTGAATGTCGACCTGCCTTTTTTCCTCTTGTAAGCCAGCGGCGCTGTGTGTGCACGCTCCATTCTCTCGCCCGTCGCCGGCTGAGTCTTAATGGGATTTCCAGCTCAGCAGAACGCACCTGTTCTTCAGACACAGAACCCCCCCGTATCGATCGGACCACCGGGCCACACCGCCATTCATCAGGCGGCTCACGATGCCCTGGCGGCTTCAAACTCACACACACACACAAACACATAAATGAACACACCCGGGTATGTTTTACCGCCGGCCGCCAATCACACATAACCATGGATCAGGACTGCTGTGAAGGATTGTTGGCTGGGGTTTGAGGGAGGGGGAGCCTGTGGGGATGTAATCGAGGAGTAAGTGAGTGTGTCTGGGAATGTGTGTATGTGCATGTGTGTTTGTGCGCTACAAGAGCACTGGGCCGCGATTAGCCATAAATAACCTGAGACTTTTTAACCAGCAATAGGACTGATGATCCACATTGGTTGCTATTCGCAATAACGGTTAGGTCAGGCTCCCAGACCACACAAAGTCTCCTCGCTGATGCATTTTTGCAGACAAAAATGAAAACTGCAGGGTCTACAGGTTTTTAGTTTCCCACATGGAAACAAACTCACAAGGTATTATGTATCACAAGGGATTCTGGCACAAGACATGATCATTAGATTATGAGTTTGTGAGTATTTATTTTATTTATTTTTTTGTTTGTTTGTTTTTTTTCTTTTTTAATAGCAAGTAAACTAAATATCCACTAGCAGAACTGGATATCTGCCACTTTTTTCTGTAAAGGAGGTTGCAAACTGTCACTATTGTGCAACTGTTTGAGTTTCTATTATCATGAATTCAGAGACCAGAATATCGTAGAGATGTAGGTGAGGACTCTCCTGAAAAACTTCAACAAGCTCCTAGCAACCATTCAAAACACTCTAGCAACTACATACCAGCATGATAAAAACATCTTGAAAACCTCAGAAACATGCTGGCAAACACTCAAGACATTTTAGCATGTTAAAAATCTAGTTGCACTGTACTGTAATATTCGGATATTTCATCAGTGCATACAATATAGTGTGTCGTGTTCTTCCTGTGTGTATTGTACATGCTTTGATTCAACTTGACTCATCTAAACTAGTAGGATGTTTGAGGCAGCTGCAGCCTGTCACTGCTGTATAAGCACTTTTTTCCCTCACACTGAACTATTATTATGGTATCAACTACTTCTGATTTCCCTGGCTTTATTCATAATTTTTCTGGTCTTTGTTGGTCTCCCAGCCTGTTCAAGCTTATTTGTTGGATGGTTTGAGAGGGGTTTTGGACGCTGGGTAGGCTGGGACACCAGGTGAAACACCAGCTAGACCAGGCTGGAAGACCACCAGTTTCCCTCCTTTTCAGCATGGTTGTTATTTTCCTTTTCTTATTAACAAACATAATAGAGGATAAGACCTTTGATTGGTTTATCCCTGTTCCACATCATCATCAATGCATGGACCAAACTCTCTGTTTTTGCTTATAAGCGGTTAATTTTCCTTTAGTTCTGACAGGCAAGCAAATATGACAAGTTGCAGTTTGCCATGTAAAATGATTTAAAGCCAACAACCAGACAACTGCCCAGCAATAAAGTTGAAAAATGCACATCTTATCTGTCATCTAATCAAAAAACCATTGTGTTGGCACTCAGACCTCCAGTATAGTAAGACAAAAGGAACATTAAAATAATCCAAAACCACCAAAAGTCAAGATATTTCTTTCTTTTTAATTAAGTAATTAAGTAAATCATTCATTCATTAGCAAACTCGCTCGTTAGTTTGTTTGTTCGTTCATTTATTCATTTGAAGAACAAGGATTCCCACAGACCTGATAAAACTGAATGTATGAGGTAACCTAGTTATAAACGTTTCTAGACCTGAAAAAGCAATGCAAATTAATAAAATCTTCTACACGGGCATTTTTATAATGAGTATACAGGATTTATTTTACTTTACTTTATATATATATATATATATATATATATATATATATATATAGCTCCTAAATTGCATGTAAAAACAAAACAAAACACCTGAACAAGATATATTGGTCACACTTTCACCTATTTTAAGGTCCAATTCTCACCATTAAAAACCATTAACTATGACTTTTGCCCCAATAAACTCCTAATTTGATGCTTATTAATAGTTAGTAAGGTAGTTGGTAGTTGTTAAGTTTAGGTCTTGGATAGGATTAGAGATGTAGAATATGGTCATGACATGCACAATATGTGCTTTATAAGCACTAATAAATGGCCAGTAAGTTAGAAATAGGAATGCTAATAAACAACTAGTTAACAGTGAGAATTGTTCCCTATACTAAAGTGTCACCAATATATTTTGGTTGTTTTATAAAATAAGCCCCAGTGTAGAAAAGACCAAAACTGTCCATGCTCTGACAATGCAGGATCATTTCATATGGTGCTTCAGCGAGGAAATTTCGAAGCCCGTTGGTTGTGTATTGTAGCATTGTGACAGCTGGCATCTTTTAAGGGCATCGTTTTTCAAAGTCGCACCACTATGACATGACACATGCCCTTCTGCCACCATCAGTCACCTTAATACCACGGCTCCAGCTCCTCAGTGATGTCGTCATTACATCGCTCTTCAATTACCCTGACCTCCACGCACGCACTGGACTCCCATCCCAGTCCCGCTCTGTTGCTGCAGAAGGTTAATTGAAACAGAATGCACAGCTAATTTCTTTTCTAACGAGAGTGGGCGAGGTGTAATAAGTCAAAGAGACATTACAGGCCTTCCTTAAAAGAACTTTGAGGAGAAGAGCGCTCCTTTGTTTAGTGGGCTGGCAGAATCGCAGGCTGAAGATGTGTGTCAGTGTATCATGTGTGTTTGAAACCAAATGACTGAATCTCATTAATCTTCAAGTATGTAATGTGTAGGTCTGACTGTCCTATTCACATAAGACTTATGAGAATCTGTGCTCACCACACTAAACTTAATTAATAGCATGTCAGAAGACTAGTCATATTCTCTAATTGTTAGTAAACGACAAACAAAACTGTAATTGGATAATTTATGCCATCTGAAAGTTCAAATATAATGTTAAAAATAAAATATATCCACATAAATAAATACATACTGTACATACATACATGTATGTATGTATGTATGTATATATACATAATATGCAATACCATCCTTGATAGTATCTGGTGAAAATATGCCATTATTTTTTTATGCATTTTATCATTTTATATAATGCAGATATATTTATGATAATTTTTTTAATGATATTTAGAGTATTTAGAGATTATCACAGTTTTTTTTGTTATCCATTCACAGCCATAATGTGTGTACACACACACACACACACACACACACACACACACACACACAGAGAGAGACACATATTAATATGCATGTGTGTCTGTAAATATGTATCTATTTACATACTCAACGTTCATGTCTCCAGAGTTAGTTCTTTCAAAGAAAGAAAGAAAGAAAGAAAGAAAGAAAGAAAAAGGAAGGAAGAAAGTCAAACACTTATTGTTCCGTTAATTATCTGATAGTTTGTTTTAAAAGCATGTTTTCATAAGGTTAATCTCACTATTAAACCAACTAAATATCAAGTAGGTAATGTGCATAATCCACTAAACAAATCTTACATCAAATATGTAAATCTTTATAACTTTGTCATGATTCCCATGGCAGTGTGAGCAAAAAAATTGTTTCAAAAAGCCTTCAAAAAACATATTTTGCTTTGTAAAAGTTTAACAGCTGAAAAAGCTGGCATGAGGCCCAAAAATCTGAGCAAATGCAATACACATTAAATAAATAAATAAATAAATAAATAAATAAATAAATAAATAAATAAATAAAATAATACAAACTTGCACAGTTTGTTGGTGTCCCAATAAATGCATTTAAATATAATTTTATTGTTTGGCCAGCATCACTGCAGCGGCCAATAATAGCAAATTAAGAATGTGAATAAATAGAGTCCAATAATACTGTTTCAAGTCTCAGCAAGAACAGACCCCTGCGGGGAGGCATTTGTTAGGAAAAGAACATCCTCTGTATCTGGATATTCCTTTGTATATGTGCAGACACTGCTTAAGGGGATAGTTCACCCAAAAATGAACTTTATTTACTCATTCCAAAACTGTATGACTTTCCCGTGAAACACAAAAGAAGACTCATAGAAAAAATAGCCTGGCCACTCCTTTCCATATAATGAAAGTGAAATATATCTAAGTGTCAACTAAATGTGATGTTTTCAGACACTTAATTGCATTCAAACTGCAATTAAATTAAAATCTATTGTAGTTTAAATTTAGATCAAATGCAATTAGCTGAACTTTTCTGACCCACTCAACAAGGACTTAAGTACATGTTTATATGTAATTTCATAATAACTTCTGTTGTCTTTGAAATATGGTTAAAGTACTGCTGAATGTACTGACGAGTATTTATGGTCAACTAAAATATATCTTATTGTCATTTTATTTAAACTTGTATCTTGTGTGTATTAAATATATTAGTAATTAAACATCTGTAATGACTTTGCAATTTAGTACATTTAAAACATATTAACTTTAAATGTAATACTGAATAACATACTACAGTTCAAATAATGATTAAGTACTTTACATATGCTTTAGTATGTTAGTCAATACATCAAAACAAGTGTACTTATCTAAGCAGAACGAAAGATTATTAAAACAAGATGCGTTTTTTAAAAAGTTTACTTAAGTGTATTAAGAAACACAGCCATGAAAGAGTCTCTGAGTACAATTAAGTGACATTTTATTTAATTAATATTATATTATCTGCAAATAGGCTTTAAAAATGTACTTTTAAGATTTGAAGTGCACATTCAGTTAAGCACTTCTTTTCATAAGGGCAGCCTGTCATGCTCCAAAATATTCAAATATAAAGTATCAAGTAGTCAGTATGACTCACATCCTACATCAAAGTAGTCACCTAAATCACCCATTTACTGAGCTTTACTCAATGCTGCAGTTTTCTCATGCAATTGATTTTCTATCGCAATAGAAATAGAGAAAACTACATGACCTCTGCAACCTGTCGAATCAATCAGCGTGGCTTGTTTACACACAATTATCAAAAGTCAGACTCACAAACAAACAGGTGCTCTGTGTGCAGTAAATCAGGAAATGTGAACACAACCTGCAAACACAAAACTCTCTTATCACGCTTGATATTTGCCATCTTTGTTTTGCATGCTCTTTTGTTTAGAAAGATTAAAGAATGTGAGGGAAGGAAGAAGAAGAGGGAGGGATGGGGATCGCTATTGATGTGCAACGACGTCCCTGATAAAACGTTATGAGAGCTGAGCTTTACTATCAGCTCCGCTCTTTCAGCGCTTGAAGACTCACGCTTCCTCTAAAGACGTCTGGGAAAGGAATGCAAATCTTTCCCGAATTAGATTCCCAGTTGAGGGAATTGGGGAGGCATGAACCTACAGAAATGCACAAACACAAACATATATCAGATTCCTCAACTCAGTTAATGGATCATGGATGTCACTAGCATAATGTGATTAGCATAGATCCGTTTCAGCCTTCAAAAGGCCACTCAGCTCATGGGGTTGACATTAATGCACAACTCAGCCAAATAAATCCTGTTTCCACCCAGTACTTCAAAAGAAGTTAAAGATGTGGCTTCATCAAAAATAGATATATACATTTCAAACGATGGATGAAAATAATGACTTATTGGTTGCTGGATGGAATTGAAGGGAGGATGGATAAGGAATAAAAAGAAGGTAAGGAAAGATGTGCTTTTTTTAAATTAGCAGCTGTCATCACAACTGTGGCCACATATATTTATCCCGCCGTCTCAAACGAGTCCTATTCAGTGCTAAAATTTAAATAAATAACTATCTGGAAGTGAAATCAAAACTTTAAATGATCTCCATTCATTTTCTGTTTGAAAGAATGAGTCTCACAGGCTGCAGGAGAATCAGCTTTTCACTGAGGTGATGCAGAGAAACGTTGCAATAAAGGAATTCGCTATAAACTCACACGGTTTTCCAGGAATGCTCTGAAAGGGAATTTTAAATCAGCCAACATAAAGATTGCCGAGAAACACACAGCCTTTTAATAGCTTATACTGTGAAGAGGAGTTATTGGATAGCCACTGTTTCAATAGACCAAACAGTCTCGTGATACAAAAGAATGGCATTGTGTGTATTTATAGTCAGGCTTCTGAGGAAAACACTATTAGTCTGTGCTTTCATCCATGTCTTGAATCCAAAACTAAATTTGTACTGGTAACATGCAATGCATTTACTCCATAACAGATCATTTTGACATCATTAAGGGGTATTATTAAATGTATTCATGTAATGGAAATATTTGGAATAATAATAAGAAGGATTAACGTAAATGTTTTAGGCAATATTCCAATTTTCACACATTTAATTCTTTAGTATGATTTTTTTTTTCTTTTATAAAGCATGACAATACATTATTAAAACAATAGTTTAAAATGTACTTAAAAACAAAACATTTAATTTGACAATATTATTACAAAGTGCACGTAAAGTGTGTGACTTAATTGTGTACTTTCTTTTTTCATTCTTATATTATGTCTAAGTAATTCTTATATTATGTCTAAGTTTTTAGGATTAGTGTTTTAAGGTTTTAAATACACTACAAGTGCACATTCAATGTAATTAAGTGCACTTTTTTACAAGGGTAGAAGTGAATCATAAAATGTATCAGTAAATGTATTAATATCCTTAAAAAATGTTGTTTGCAAATGTTTTATGCAATATTCTTATTTTTACATACATTTAAGTATACATTTAAGTACATTTTTTAAAGCATGACAAAAGATGTGTTACTTAAGTGTGTTAAAAAAAATCCTTTTTTTTCCCTTCAATCTTATTATATATCCCGAAATACAATTATTAGGATTATTTGGTTACACTTTATTTTAAGGTGTCCTTGTTGCTGTGTAATTGTACATTTAAGTACTGAGTAATAGTAATTAACTAATTGTACTTACTATATGGTTAGGGTTAGGATTAGGGTTAAGCTAAAGGTTACTTGCATGTAATCATCCATAATTTATTGTTATTATAATATTCAATGTAATTAAGTGCACTTTTTTACACAAGAGTAGAAGTGAATCATTAAATGTATCACTAAATTTATTCATATATTTAGAATATTTGTAATAATAATTAGGTTTAATGTAAATGTTTTATGTGAAATTCTAATTTTCACATGGGTTTAAGTGCACTTCTTAAAAAGCACAATAAAAGATCATTAAAACATTTTTTTTTTATTTACTTCAATGCAAAACTTTTAATTTGGCATTGTTAGCAAGAGTGTGTACCTATTCGTATGTTACTTAAATTGTACTTAAAAGTGCACTTAAGTAGTCTTTTTTTCTTATTTTGAAGATTTTTAGTACAAAAGTGCACATTTAAATGCAATTAAACACACTTCTTTTCACAATGGTAGAAGTGAATCATTAAATTGTATTACTAAATGTATTCATATACTGGTAATATTTGTAATACTGTCTAATGTAGGAATTAGGACGCAGATGCATTGCATTATATAAGTCACATGATCTATTTCGCAGGAATATGATGTGGGGAAAAGCACCTGATGGAACATTATCATCCCGAAAAGTTTCCCTGCCCCACCTCTCCACTTCGCTCGGTCTCTCTAGCCTGTGGCGCCCAAGTCACCAGGGCCGTTTTTTTCCAGCCCATTCATGGTCTCAGCTAGCAATGAGAGAGAGAAAGAGAGAGAGAGAGAGAGAGAGAGAGAGAAAGAGAGACAGAGAAGCTCCTATGAAAGTTGAGAAAGCTGAAGGCTTGGAAATCAAGGTGGAAGAAAAGCATGTGACAGTTCTTTGGTGCATATATGACCTAGGACTCTCATTGTCAAACAATCATGCGGACATGGCAGGCGTATAGTCATGGGATCATGGGATTGAAACTTAATCTGAACAGTGAGTGAGTGGGTAACTGGACAAAATGGCCCAGCTGCTTGTGTTCGGGGGGGATGGAAGAGATGACCAATGACGTCTCAGATTACATGTACAAACACACACAAGCAGGCAGATGTCTATTAATAAAAAAAAAAAAAAAAAAAAAAAAAAAAAGAAGAAGAAGAAGAAGAAAGTGGCCAAACTCTTCAAACGTCATTATTTAGGAATGCATGATTAGCTATGTTTCCATTGATTCTTTTTTTTTTTTTCATTTTGAGGTATCACAAAATTTGTTTGGAAAGTTTAAGATTCAAGAATCACAATTTTTTTTTTTTCATAAAATTACATAAAATATTATTAAATCAATGATTTAAAATGTACTTTAACTCAAAACTTTTAATTTAACATTATAACGAAGAGCACTTTTTAAAAGTGTACTTAAGTGTATTAAGAAACAGTAATGAAATTCTCTCTCTTTAAGTGCACTTAAGTGAACTATTATTTCATTAATATTATATTATCTGCAGGTACAGTTTTTTGAGATTACTTTAAATATTTAAATAAAACAAGAAGTGCACATTCAATACATTTAAACACTTTTTTCATAAGGATTGAACTAAATGAGTGAACTGATAAGTGAGGAGCAATTCAGATGCAGGTGGCATTTCTAAAAACCTAATTCTTGAACGTATTTGATTGGAGAAAGTTTACCTTTAACATTAAAAATGTTGTGAATCGTGTCCACTTTTAGAATTGCACTTGCATTTAGATGATCTTCAAGCTAATAGACAGAAACCTTGGATGGAAACAGCTTTTGGCTTGTGCTATAATGGTTACACCAGTCAAAGAAAAGCCAAATAACCTTTTAACACGTTACTCTGAAACTCGAAGACATTAACATGTCATCTGAGATGCCTGAGTCTCCCAGCAATGGAAAGGTGGAACCAGGCAGCCTCTAATTGCTCTGCGTTACTGCCAATCCAATGCAGACGAACCCCGAGTGGAGTTGTGCGTCACCTCGATCCCAGGGCCCCTCGAAGGAGAAACCGGCTGCAACAGGAGAGGCCGGCTTCCTCTGTAATCTCGGCTAGCTTGCTCTGTGGTTGTCATACAATCCCACAGGTCACGGCTGGGGCAGGGCAGGGTGTCACGAGGTGCGTTGCCATGGACTCAAAGAACACATGTTTTTTTATAGACAGGAGACAAGTGTGAGTGTGCACTTATGTGTTGATGTTGTGGAAAAGGGCAGCGTCATGAGAATGTTGCTGATTGAACCGGGCTTTGTGTGTCTGCGTCTGGAGAACTTAAAAAGCCTGAACGCAAACGTGTCACCTCTAGTTAAAGTGCTCTGTGTGTGTGTGTGCGTGTGTGTGTGTGTGTGTGTGTGTGTGTGCATGGCGGGCTGTCATTCGTTCCAGGCCGTTCCCCATGGCCACTGGCTGTTTTAAGTGACAGGCCATCAGCGCTGAGGTCACTGGGTGAAATGAGAGGTGCAACCAAGGCTGAGTGTAAGACTTCACAGAAAGCCACACAATGATCCCAGTGCAGTGTGAGGGGAATAAGATACATTGAGATGGACTCGTAACGTGACATATTCGAAAAGAGTGGCATTAAACCAGATTTACATTGAGTGCTTTGAGAACATCTGAGTGGTGCTTGAACGTGTGAAACTCATCAGCATGACTCCTTGATGTACTTATTACTGAAATAATATACTTTAAAAGATAACACTCAAGTGTGAACTAAATGTTATGTTTTCAGACATTTAATTGTATATGAATTGCAAATAAATGAAAATGCATTATAGTTTAAATTGATAATAAATGCAGTTAGAGTGTACTCTTTGTTTGTTTATTTTTGTCTCACTTAAGTAATCTTTATACATAATGTCATGAATCACTTCTTTGTAGTTGAGATATGGTTGAAGTTTACTGCTGAATACACTGATAAGCATGTGTTGTAAACTAATGTCATTTCTGTTGAAACTTGTTGTCATGTATTTAAATACATTTGTAATGACATGTTATTGTAATAGTTGTATTGTAATATTGTATAAATTCTATGGAAGTCAGTGGCTACCAGCAACTGTTTGGTTACCAACATTCTTCATCTTCTTTTGTGCTCAGCACAAAAAAAAGACACCCATGCAGGTTTGGAACAACTTGAGGGTGAGTAAATAATGAGTTTTCATTTTTGGGTCAACTATCCCTTTAAGTGTGCAAAACTTTCATGACATATCATCTGTGAATACGGTGTTGTTGTTGTTGTTGCTGTTGTTTTAATCAAAATGAATTGGCCACAGCCAACAGGAAAATGAATTGGAATGACAAGAAGCTGAATTTACTGAACTGCAATTCAAAGAAATTCAATATATGTAATGCATTCTGGGAAATGAAGTGTTTTCCACGCTGGTATTAAAAGTGCAGTTTCCAAATTTTATTTATTTATTTATGTTTGTTTGTTTGTTTTGTTTGTTTGATGAAATCCTATTGACTAAATAAAATTTTGTACAGTATGTCATCCATCCATCCATCTATCCACCAAAACTTTCTAATTAGGCTGGCCCAAACCATGATTCAATGTTTGTTTATACAATCTTTGCTTTTCTAGTTACATATTTCATTTCAATGTATTTCATTGAATTTCAATTAATTTGAATTCAGCTTGCTTACATTCAAATTCCAATTGCATCTGCATCCTGTTTGCTACAGGAATTGAATTTAAAAGGCATTCTCAAGTCGGTTCAGAATGGCGCACATTCCATGATTGCTATGGTGTGCCAGGTAGTTGCTAGGGTGTTTCTTGGTGGTTGCAAGGGTTTTGAGAGAAGTTGCTTGGTGTCCAAAAGAGCTGCTAATTCAAACGAGCCAAGAAGTCTCTTTAGATGGCAACTGGGTGTGTCTTTCAGTGTAAGTCTACAGGAATGTCCCCCAATTGTTCGCTAGGCGAAAACTGAACATCTGAATTTTTTTGAATAATAACGGTACACCTTTCCTCGAAAAGCTGCATCTGGGTGTTAAAAAGTCAAAGAGATTTACTTGGCAAGATTTGCATGGCACCAATTCACTGGAACCCGCAGACACATCAGTGAACAGTCACAGTGTTGAGAACAGGCAAGCACTCTCTCAGCACTGTCACCACGCTAATGTACGCTTATTTTAATCGAGCTGTCACACTTGGTGTGTCATGCATTGCCACGGCACCCTGGGGAACATAAAAGATCCTGTCTGCCACTCAGCCAATCAGTTAAGTGTGCCGCTTCCTATGTCGTGGACTCACGTGAGAGTACTGATAACGCTCGATGAAGGGGAAGTCCTGACCTTACGGATGCAAAGAAAGATTTGTTTTAACCTGCATAGTAATCAAGTATTATGCTTTATGCTTTTGTTTTAAATTCATTTTAAATAAGTTAATTTTTAAATCATTTCCAATGTTTTAAAATTGCTTTATGTTTTGAAATTGCTTGTTTTATCTTTGTTATTATTTTTCCTCATGATTATTTTACTTTCTTTTATGTAAAGCACTTTGAATTACCATTGTGTATGAAATGTGCTATATAAATAAACTTGCCTTGCCTTGCCTTGCCTTTAAACTGCTAGAAATACTAAAAGGTCTGCTCTTTATCCACCAAAATTATAGTAAATGCATATGTTCATTTGGCAAATGTATAAAGTAAAAAAGTGACGTGACATACAGCCAAGTATGGTGACCCATGCTTGGAATTCATGCTCTGCATTTAACCCATCCAAAGTGCTCACACACAGCAGTGAACACACACACCGTGAGCACACATCCGGAGCAGTGGGCAGCCATTTATGCTGCAGTGCCTGGGGAGCAGTTGGGGGTTCAGTGCTCAAGGGCACCTCAGTCGTGGTATTGAGGGTAGAGAGAGCGCTGTACATTCACTCCCCCCACCTACAATTCATGCTGGCCCGAGACTCGAACCCGCAACCTTTAGGTTACGAGTCTGACTCTCTAACAATTAGCCCCCAACTTCCCCTTGATGATGTATATCTTAATGGCTGTGCTATATGATATCCCTGAGTTACCAGTTCATTTTCAATGAAAGAGACATAGGATGCAGAACAGAACCAGCACTGCTAGTCCTAACATATAAGCGCAGCATACAATACACGATAAAATATTTTGACCAATCAAAGATCATTTTATTTACAATAGCATTTAGTTTGATGTGGTCAAAGAACATGAAGGGGAACACAGTGCTACCTGATTTTCCTGAGCGTTCTTTGAAAAAGATAATAAATGTAATTTTATTTTATTTTATTTTGTTACATATTACTTGCATACAACCCCAAATAAAATATGTATGCATCTATATTCAGAAGCAAGCAAACTTTACCTGTTGAAAATTTTCCTGTTTTGTTGCATTTATCCCCTTTTTTCCCTTCAAAATGGTCATATTTTTACATTAAAATGCAATGATCTGAAAAAGTCAGCAGGGAATTGCAAGTATGTATATTTACAGAAGCTTTGGCTTCATTATTGTTTTTTTCCCCTCAAAAAAAGAAGTTTAGAACTATTAGTTTGTAGTTCACATTACATTTGAATTTCTCATTCAAGCAAACTGAACATGTTTTGGAATGTGTAGCTACAAAAGAGTAAGTGCAGTAGTCTGTAATCTGTAAAATAACTAAATGCACATGGCATGCTGGTCAGGATGATTCTCAATGAAATCTTCACAGCTTGTAAAAATCCTTTCATTGTGCGAGTCATTATGTGCAAAATTATCCATTCAATTATCAAAATATTTCAGGAAAACGTGTATTCCATAAATATTTCTGACATTGTTGTCTGTTTACATGTAACACATTGCTCAAAAATAAATGTACTGTATACAGTACATTAAAATGTGTATTTTTCTGTGTAGTAATGTAGTGAGTTTTCCCAGTAAACGCTTACCTACTGTTGAAGTCTAAAACACTCAGTCAATACATTTTTTTCTCCAAATAAAATATAAGTCTCTCTTTTTTTTTCTTTCCCAAATCAAAACAGTAGCATGACCATGTTTCTAAATGGTATCAAGATCTGCGGTAGGTGATCCAATCACATGTGACCACACTGTATTTACAGTATAAACACTTATCTACCCTGATGCATCTGGGGGGGGGGGTACATCTAAAGGAATAAACTGCACTAAATGTTTTAATCCAATTGCAAGTGGTCAGAGAAGACAAACAGTATTCGAGATGCATGTTACTATCTAGTGTAAGCTGTGATCGGATCACCTGAGACAGACTGTAAACAGAGCCAATACTGTTAAAACTAAAATGTGTACAGTAGAGTGCTACAGTGATGGAGTATTTTTGTAGAAAGTTAGCCTCACACTGGTTCCCTCAACAAAAACTCAGTAGTATTTTTCTATTAGCTTTTGGATAATTGCATAAAATAAGATAAGTTTACCTGTTCGAAGTGATGATGTTTAATGTCCCCTACAACCCCTGTAGTCCCATTTAGTTACTTCTTAACAACCGACTTTTTTAAGTCAAGTAGCTTTTTAAACAAATCACAAGAGGGTATTACTGATGTATTTGTGTCATAGAATAAAATGTAAAACGACCTTGACCTTGGGTTCACCACAGACCTTATTTCAGGCATTTAACAAAACAAACAACAACAAAAACAAAAAAAATACTCTTGAAAAAAGGCATTGACTTCAGGATGACGCAACCAGAAATGCTAAAATGCTTGTTTCCAAGTTTGGCCTACAAAAATACATCATCCATGCAGCACTGTTTACAACATCTCTTTATATCTGAGGTCACGGTATATACCTTTTCCTAATGCTAAACCACATTTTTGTTAAATATCTTTTGCAAATGTACTTCGTGCCATATTGGTGTAATAAACATCAACCTATTTTTTCTTCTGTGGTCTTCAGTCATCTCTCTCTCTCTCTCTCTCTCTCTCTTTCTCTCTTTTTCTCTCTGTGCCCGTGGCTCCAGGGCCATATTCCTGGCTCGTTACTAGGTTTCACAGACAGTATAATTTCAGCCTGACACCGCCTCAAACGAAGCACTGTCAAGCCCTAGCGCTGCCGTGGGGGAACTCATGGGACGTCGTCTCAAAAATGTCACTTTCCCACTTGCCAGCAAAAAAAGTAAAAGAAAATGAAAGGAAAAACAAACTGCACACGGCCTGGGAACCACTGTTTTAACCGTGACAGGAAAAATGGACACCGTTTTGGGACAAAGAAAATTGTGTGTGTGTGTGTGTGTGTGTGTGTGTGTGTGTGTGTGTGTGTGTGTGTGTGTGTGTGTGTGTATAAAGTGTGTTGTCCCTAAGAGTTCCACTTAAAATAATGTAGTGAAGTGCTAGTGTGAGAATGACTGTATTTGATGCAGTTTTGGGTCTGAACTTCAAAAAAAGGAAAGTTCTTTACTGTCATCTATGGGTCCATGAAGAACCTGTAAAAGACAAAATCACCAAAGATTTTGATTTGCTGTTAATTTACTTACCGTCAGGCCATCCAAGATGTAGGTGCCTTTTTCAGTAGAGCAGTAAAGATTTTTAGCTGAAACTGTGATCCTTGGTGATTCATAAATGCTAAAATTCTGAAATTCTTTCAGAGGCTCCTGGGGCATATGGCTGCAGCTGCAGTGGTAGTTCCGCTCAGACTGCTCCATATGAGACCACTTCAGCACTGGCTCCATAGCCAAGTCCCGAGGTGGGCGTGTCGACGCGGTACTCACCAGGTTCAGATTACACTGGCCTGCCACAGAACCTTCAGCCCGTGGTCAGATCCATCGTTTCACCGGGCAAGGGTGCCCCTGAAACAGGTATCCAGGCATGCTGTGGTATTCACGGATGCCTTGGCCACTGGCTGGTGGGCACGCAGTGTCAAGGGGTTTTGACGAGTCCCCAACTGCATTGGCATATCAATTGCCTCGGGTTGCTAACAGTACGCCTTGCCCTGAGCCGCCTCAGAGGGCGCCTTCGGGCAGGGACATTCTGGTCCGCACAGACAACACTGCGACCATTGCGCATATCAACCGGCAAGGTGGTTTATGCTCCCATCGCATGTCGCAACTCGCCCGCCACCTCCTCCTGTGGAGTCAGAAGCATTTGAGGTCCCTTCATGTCATCCACATCTCAGTTGCTTTCAATCGGCAGCCGGTAAAGCTGTCTCGAGCAGCACTTCCAGGAGAGTGGAGACTCCACCTTCAGGTGGTTCAGCTGATCTGGAGATGGTTCAGCGTTGCTCAGGTAGACCCGTTTGCATCTCCAGAAACCACCTACTGCCAGTGGTTCTATTCCCTAACTAAGGCAACGCTCTGCACAGATGCACTGTCACACAGCTTGCCCCAGGCCTGTGCAAATTTGCGTTCCCCTCAGTGATCCTGTTTGCACAGACACTGTGCAAGATCAGGGAGGACGAGGAGCAGGTCTTGTTAGTGGCTCCATATTGGCCCAACAGAACCTGGTTCCCTGAACTCATGTTCCTTGCGACAGCCCCTCCCTGGCCAGTTCCTCTGAGGAAGGATCTGCTTTCTCAGAGACAGGGCACCCTTTGGCACCTGCGTCTAGACCTGCGTCTAAACTCCATGTGTGGTCCCTGGATGGGATGCAGAGGTTCTAAGTGACCTACCCCAGGAGGTAGCTCTCACTATTGCTTCAGCACGTGCTTCATCCACGAGACTGAAGTGGAACTTGTTTGTCGAATGGTTTTCATCCCACCAGGAGGACCTCCGGAGATGTTCAGTCAGAGCGTGTTTTCCTTTTTGCAGCAAGTTTGGAGTGAAGGCTGTCCCCCTCCACCCTTAAGGTTTACGTTGCTGCTATTTCAGCCCATCACAACCCCATAGAGGGGAGGTCGGTATGGAAGCATGATCCGGTCGTCAGGTTTCTTAGGGGGACCAGGAGGTTAAATCCTCCTAGACCTCCCTCCCTGCCCTCTTGTGATTTGGCATTGGTGCTAAAAGCCTTATAAGCTTCCCCCTTTGAGCCTTTGCAGTCAGTCAAGTTTCTTACTATGAAAACCCTGCTCCTGACTGCATTGGCCTCAATCAAGAAGGTGGGGGACCTGCAGGCATTTTCGGATGATGAATCTTGCCTTGAGTTTGGGCAGGCTGATTCCAGTTCAACACTGAGAGCCCAGCCTGGCTTCATGCTCAAGGTTCTTACCACTCCCTTTAGGGACCAGGTGGTGAACCTGCAAGTGCTGCCCCTGGAGGAGGCAGACCCAGCCCTAGCTTTGCTCTTTCTTGTACGTGCTCTGCGAAAGTACATGGATAGGACTCAGAGCTTTAGGACCTCAGAACAGCTCTTTGTCTGTTATGGTGGACAGCAGAAGGGGAAAGCTGTCTCCAAGCAGAGGATGCCCCACTGGATAGTGGATGCCATCACCTTGACCTTAACCTCCACTAGGGGTGTCACATCATCCTGGGCACTGGCTCGTGGTGCCTCACTATAAGACATTTGTAGAGCTGCGGGCTGGACGACTCCTAACATGTTTGCTAGGTTCTATAGCCTGCATGTCGAACCAGTTTCCTCCTGTGTTCTCACCTCAAACGGGTAGTGGCACTGAGAGGCCCAGATCAGAGTCGGCTTGTGGCGTCCTGGACGCCTAGTTCTCCAGAGAGTCCCAGGGCAGAGCCTGTCGAGTCCTCCAGCACTCCGGCGGCCAGACGTGGCAGAGCGTCCGGCACCAGGCCTTTCAGCCAATGAATTCCTGAAATCTGGCTTGAGGCTAGTGCCCATATAAGTGACCTGGTTGGGATCCCATATGTACAGTATATTTTCACGGTACAGTTACTAAGGCCATGTTTACCCCTGACAGACCATCTATGAGGCATCTCAGAGATTTCCATGTGCAGTAAGGGCCCCTCGGGGGTTACTCCACGTGAGTAAATGTCACTTATCCCCCTCTGGGAGGAGGTGACTCCGCAGTGTGTCCTCATCCAAATGGAAGGGCATGCTTTCCCAATGTTATCCAAGTCCTACTGTTGGGTTGAGAGGAACCACTGTAGTTGACCTTCTCTGTGTAGAGCCCGGTCTTATTGTCTGCCTTATAGGAAGAATCAGGAGGCCTACACAGGGCACTGAAGGGGGCAGCACCTGTGGCATGTTGGTAGGGATCCTAATTCATTTGTCATCAATGACTTGACGTCGAGAGTGACCGACTGAAAGGGAACGTCTCGGTTACATATGTAATAATCGTTCCCTGAAGGAGGAAACAGAGATGTCACGTCATGTCTCCACAGTTGCTGTACCACCGCTGAGCTGCCAGGTCACGGCTCGGCTCCTCAGCGAAAGCATAAATGAATGTGGTGCACCTGCTGCCTCTTATACTCAAGCTGTGATCAGCGGCAGCTGGATGCAATAATCACAGGCTCTGAAGTTAAACTCAAAGTGGATTGGTCTCTCTGGTGAGATCCCAATTCGTCGGTCATCACTGATGGGATGTCTCCATTCCCTCCTTCAGGGAAAGAGGGTTACATACGTAACCGAGATGTTACTCACATAACCAAGACGCTACTCAATCAAAACTTCTAATGGTTTATGTAAAATGATGAGTTGATTAAGACTAGTTTACTCACTTTATATGCTTTAGACATGTATAACATCAGTGTTTCACATCACTAATGGGGTGCTTCAACAATGTAATCATGTACATTAACCTGTTAACCTGCACCCCCCATTTTGGGGCTGAAAATGACTTACCTAACTTAAAATTGTAACAGTTCCTGACTTCAATGTGCTACACACACATTTTGGGGTCTTTGGAAAGAAGACCCGTTGGGCTTTACCATCCATCATCCAGATTTGATAATGCTCAAAAAGATAAAAAGTTATAGACACTGAAGTGCCTTGAAAAAAAATCATATAAAAATACATTAAATCAGTCCTGGAGCAATCCAGAAAAGTAATGGGTTGAAAGTCACATGTCTCATGAGTTTATATTTCAAATCCGAAGAAGATACCATGAAAAAAAAAAAAAAAAATTCCCGTAAGCATTTTTCTGAGATCCAGTGAGACCATCCAGTGAGACCATGTCTAGCTTTTTTTTTTTTTTTTTTTTTTTTTTGGGGAACCCAGTTTATTATTATTATTATTTATTATTATTATTATTATTATTATTATTATTATTATTATTATTATTATTATTATTATTATAACTGCAAAAAAAGCACAAAAACAAACAAAAAACATCCCTTTTGGAACCCTAATTTTTAAGAGACTCTTTATTACATTTGTGAATATGGCGTTATATGCTCTTGCCTGTTTGTGCAGATATACCACTATTTAGGCATTTGGGTTCAAGCAGTATGTAATACATTAGGGATGTAAAACATTTTATATTGTGTTTGAGCAGATGTGCGTTTGTCTTCTATCCCTACAGTGTAGTTCCCTGCGTCTGCGAGCTTCCTGGCCTCACTACAAAGCTCTCTCTCTCTAAGCACATGGGTCTTGCCTGATCCCAGTGTCTTCAGCTCTACCTCTCCTGGTGCTCCGCCAGCCACGCTTGCCTGAGCTCCACAGCCAGGGACCCTCCACACTGGACCAGGCACCCACCATGCCCCCATCATTTACATCCTTTAAGCCATGGACAGGCAGAGACGGAGCAGCTCGCCAATGGCCTGATGCCAGGCCTGCCGCCTCTGATAAACAGAAACCCTCCTCTTTCTGCCCAGCTCTCTGCTTTTTTTTCTCCATCTCTATCACGTCTCTGCAATAGCCGGCCCGTACCAGCATCTGTGGACTCAGGCGAAGGAAAGGCAGCTGCCAAATTTAGCTATTTTCACTGTTTTTCTCTTTTCTGGAATGGAAAGAGAGTTGCTTGTATGAGATCCAGTTTAAGCAGGGAAACAACGGAGAGTGACTGAGAAGCCATGAAGACGATTAGGGAAGCTTTTCTCCTAAACACTGTTTTGTGATTCTGAAGTTCGTAAAACACTGAAGTGACTACAACGATTTGACATGAAATGTCTACACAAATTAGTGTTAATGAAATGCTTTTCATATGAGGCAGATGGTAGAGCTAGACAGTATGATCATGTATATTGTGTGATGATAGAAATGTGTGACCTGCTGTGGCAAAGATTTTGCTGTCCCTTGTGAAAAAGACTTTAAAGCAATATACTTAAGTTAAAAATGAATGTAATGTTTTTAGACACTGAACTGCATGTTAATAGCAATTAAATGAAGAGGTATCATAGTTTACATTCAAATTAAATAACATTTGCAAAACGTTAGAGGGCTTTTTTGACACACAAAAGAAGGACTAAAGTACATCTTTATAATTTCATAATTCTATTGTCTTTGAAATATGGTTAAATTAAATTATGGTTAAACTGTACTGCCAAATGTACTAACAAGCATTTATGGTAAACTAAATGGTATTTTAATGCCAATTTTATTGAACATGTCATAAATTTTAATATAGTATATTTCTAATCACACATTTGTAATGATGAAGTTGCCATTTACTATATTTGATAAATTAACTTGTAAAATGTAATATCAAATAACACAATAGAGCAGGGGCCGGCGCTCCGCACACGCACATCACGCACGCACTGCGGCGTAGGGCACGAAGTGCTTGGGGGGGCACCAAAAAATCTGGGTCGTGGAAAAAAATCATCACAATAGCCTACTAGTATAAATAACAAATAAAATATTTCTAAACGCATGTTAATATACAAAAGCAATACAAAAGTAATATAGGCCTAGACCAAATTAGTCGAGAAAAAAGGTGAATCTCTGTGCCAGTCTCCCTCTGGTGCCCCCCCCTTCCCCACCTCCAGTGGTCTGTTCGATTATGCCTCAATCAATGTCAAATTTGGCAGACACCGACCTCAGACATGGCCTCGAAAAGGCACCAAGAGTTCGGGGGCGGAAAAAAAAAAAAAGAAGAGACAGCGGGATGGATGCTCGCCTCGCGCGTCGCTTGCAGGTAAGACAATGTTTTAAATAAAAATGTTTGTTTTGTAGCCCTTGCGTGTAGTACAATGCATGTCCAGGGGGCGTCGGCGCGTCCGCGTCGCTAGTAGTGCAAACAGGGCCGGCGCTAGCCATTTGGGTGCCCTAAGCACAAATGCTTGGCGGTGCCCCCCCCCCCCTTTTCCCAGCCCTAATAATTTGACAAACTCTGTGAATATGAAAATATACAAACACTGAGATTGTGTTGTTTTTTTTTTTCTAATTGCAGTTTCACCAACAGATGTCGCCCTTGGCCGAACCTCTTGAAAATGACCGCATGCCATAGTACAACAACGAAAAAATCTTTATCTAAGCGGTCTAATTTGGCAAAAATCACATCACGTTCAGTTGCAGGGTTTTTTTCTAAAGTTCAGACTGAGGCAGATAGACATTGTATTGAAGCGAAGAAATTACAATAGGGAACGTTCTGCACTAATAGCTATATGCACACGTGACACATCTGTAACGTACGGGGAAAATTTGCTTTATTGTCATTCAAATATGACGATGAGGACCCCAACGATTGGATCATTCCTTTCCTTCTCAAACAAACTGCATCTTTTTTAGCTCAAGTTTCACAATTTCCCCGGACCCCGTTAAAATAAAAGACTCAACATGCAGGGCTAAAAGCCCCGGATCTTTTGCACTACTAGCGACGCGGACGCGCCGACGCCCCTGGACATGCATACTACACGCAAGGGCTACAAAACAAACATTTTTATTTAAAAACATTGTCTTACCTGCAAGCGGACGCGCGAGCATCATCCCGCTGTCTCTTCTTTTTTTTCTTTTCCGCCCCCGACTCTTGGTGCCTTTTCGAGGCCATGTCTGAGGTCGGTGTCTGCAAAATTTGACATTGATTGAGGCATAATCGAACAGACCACTGGGAGGTGGGGGGAAGGGGGGGGCACCAGAGGGAGACTGGCACAGAGATTCACCTTTTTTTCTCGACTAATTTGGTCTAGGCCTATATTACTTTTGTATTGCTTTGTATATTAACATGCGTTTAGAAATATTTTATTTGTTATTTATACTAGTAGGCTATTGTGATGATTTTTTTTTCCACGACCCAGATTTTTTGGTGCCCCCCCAAGCACTTCGTGCCCTACGCGCAGTGAGTGATGTGCGTGTGCGGAGCGCCGGCCCTGAGCTTTCCAAGAACCAGATTTTTTGGTGCCCCCCCAAAGTCTTTATTTTAACGGGGTCCGGGGAAATTGTGAAACTTGAGCTAAAAAAGATGCAGTTTGTTTGAGAAGGAAAGGAAATGCCAATCGTTGGGGTCCTCATCGTCATATTTGAATGACAATAAAGCAAATTTTCCCCGTACGTTACAGATGTGTCACGTGTGCATATAGCTATTAGTGCAGAACGTTCCCTATTGTAATTTCTTCGCTTCAATACAATGTCTATCTGCCTCAGTCTGAACTTTAGAAAAACCCTGCAACTGAACGTGATGTGATTTTGCCAAAATTAGGACCGCTTAGATAAAGATTTTTCGTTGTTGTACTATGGCATGCGGTCATTTTCAAGAGGTTCGGCCAAGGGCGACATCTGTTGGTGAAACTGCAATTAGAAAAAAAAAAAAAACACAATCTCAGTGTTTGTATATTTTCATATTCACAGAGTTGTCAAATTATTAGGGCTGGGAAAAGGGGGGGGGGGGGGGGGGGCACCGCCAAGCATTTTGTGCTTAGGGCACCCCAAATGGCTAGCGCCGGCCCTACAATAGAGTTAAAATTTTAATCAAGTACTTTGCATGTGCTTTAGTGCACTACAACAAAATTGGTGTAGGGTTTAATTTTTAACAACTTTTACTTAGAAATTGCCAACAAATTTCACAAACAATCACAAATAAATGGCAAGTAACATTGAATTAAACACAGAATTCTGGAGTATAAAATCATGTTTAATTGTATGTTGGTCAACACATTAAAAATGTGAAGTTTGTTAAAATTTAATTTAAAAGTAAAACCATTAGCATTACATTATTACAAAACATACTTAAGTGTGTTAAGAAACAGTCATGAAAGTGTCTCTTGTGCCTTTTATTTCATTAATATATCAACATCAAGTATAGTATTTTTAGTACACTTTTAAGATTTGAAGTACACCACATTTGCACATTCAATAGAATTAATTCCACTTGGTTATTGTATGTAATGTATAAAATATTTCAGGTGGCTGAATTTCCAGCAAAAAAAAATGTTGTTGTGAATTAAAACTACTTATAATGATATAAGATTTTGGTCATGCAGCCCTCCTCTAGCTACAAATGGCTTACTTACAGATGTCTCTGCACATTAAATTGTAACAGGAAAAAACTTTTTTGCAGTGCTTAAATCTTTAGAGGTCTAGCAGATTTTCTCCTGGTTACTGTGTCGAGAATGCATTTTGGGACTTGTGCGCCTCGTTCAGCAGATTACTACAGGCACCGTGCCTTTCCTACTGGAACAATGAGGGTTAACCACTTGCTGTTAACCTAATTCTAATTCTGTCCTCCTGGTGACATCATCAGCTAACGCCCCTGGGGCATGTTTGAGGTCATTATTCCCAGACGTATGTTTTAGGCAGGAATGGGGGGAAGGGAGCCTTCCCTTCTCTTATTTCACACTCTACTGGTTCAGGATCCTTCATAGTCAGCATACTAACCTCAACACATCACAAGAAACACATGCACAAGCACATGCAGGTGTGTGGAGTAACAGAAATACACCTGACAATGACATCCTTCACAAATACAATGGATACTATTACATCTACCACTTGTTCTTCAAGGCCAACTTCAACATTGATTGCAACACCATAAAACTGCAGTATGATCTCCATGGATGCCATACTGGAGTAAAATAGGATCTAATATATCTAGAAACAGCTATTGGTTACTAATCCACTTAATCTCAATGGTACTTGCTCAGCTAGCATATAGTGCACAATTGTACTTGCAGTTAATGTAATATTGATCAAATAAAAGGTCACTTAAGTGCACTTAAAGAGAGACACTTTCATGACTATTTGATACGACAACACACTTATTTAGACAGTGTATTTTGTAAAAATGTAAAATTAAAAGTTTAAAGTACTTTTTTAATTTATTATATTCTAACGATCCTTAGTCATGCTTTAAAGTAAACTTTGATGTGTTGACTAAAATACTTAAGCAAATCCTAAAGTACTTGATTATAATTTAAGCTATATTTTAGTTAATATATTTAAATGTACTAAACTGGATCTTCATTACAAATGTGCAATTACAAATATATTTAAATACATGTCATACAATTTCCAATAGAAATTCCATTAAAGTATATTGTAGTTTTGTACATGCATTTAACCATATTTCAAACACAATACAAAGAAATGACATATGAAGATATATTTAAGTTCTACTTAAGCCAGTCAAAACCACTCAAACAAAAAGTTCAAATAATTGCATTTAATATATATTTAAACTATAATACACTTTAATGTCAGTTAACTTGCAGTTAAGCGTCTGAAAATGTTACCTTTAGTTCACACTTATGTATGTATCATTATTTCTATAATAAATACAAAGTTCTGTCATGAAACTCTAGATGGCGAAGGCTGATAGGTTCTAATTTAATCTGATATAACCACATCATTATTCACATGGCACAACTGACTGGTTTTAGTTGCATCAGCAGCCAATGAGCTTGCTGCTGAACATTCAAATACTTGGTCAGTGCTTGCTGTAGCAGTTGCAGCACACTTCAGAAACCCTCCACCTTCCCCAGCTCCACCTGTATAGATCTGCTAGGGGTATTTCATGTATAGTAGGGTAATTTTATGTATGTTATATGTGCAACAGCAGTATTTCCTACATACTCACAACAGCATGTCTGTGGATGTTTTGGCAGTAGAAAGTCTTGGTACTTGCTCTCCCACAGCAAGGGCAGTGTAGCAAATCTATTCTGCCAAGACCAAACACATTAACATTGCCATGTATATTACCATGCTAAACTTTCAGAGAGTTGTTATGACAGAAGTACTCTTTCAAAAAGTATGCTAAACCAAGCTTTGGTTTAGGCTGCACACCAATCATTGCTCTCAGGCCAAGCTGCCACAACAAGCAAAGCCTGTGCCAGTAACAAACCCGCATTGCTAAAACCAGATAATCTTGGACTTTAGGTTGGTCCAAGTGTTCTTTTCAAGCACAGTTAGGTGGGAGTAGATGCCTCTCTTATTGTTTGGGCTTAAGACTTTCAAGTGGTATAGTGACAACTATTTTTAAATCTGCTTGTGGCCCATTTATCAATTCCATTTTGCATCACATCATGCGACACACCGCAACAAACAGTTGCTGGGCAAATAAACCTCCCTTGAGAGCTGAGAGAAGTAAAGAACTGACTTACAGTTGTGAAGTTTTTTGTCACCATGTGTCAGAAAGAAGAACCACAGGGCCTTTCACCCACAGACAGACTGTGCCTGAGCCTCAAAGGCAGATCAAGAAGTATCCTCAGTATGAAAGAGAGAAACAGAGTGAGGGAGGGGAAAAAATAGCAAGTGAACTAAGCGAAGCTGACAGAATGGCTAAAAGGAGGAGAAAAGGCTGTGAGCGTTAATTACAAACACCATGCTGAAAGAGAGAGACAGAGATGAAGAAATGGATTGAGTCAATCATGGAGGATGGCCCTATTTAAAAGGAGAAAAAAGATAGAGGAGAAAAAAAAACTTCAATTAGAATTAGCCATCATTTGCTGTGGGAGGACGAAGAAGAGAGGATAACAAGGACAATTTGGGGCGATTTTGCCAGATCATCCAAATAAAACTCTAAACAGTGCATATGAATAAACGGAGGACCCCAAAAGCTCGGCCTTGAATTGCTGACAGAATCAAAGGATTAGTATTCAATGTCTGAATATCAGTTTTCTTCAACCATGACAGTCACTGAGAGGCTGAATTCACTCTGTAGACGGATGATGATTATAAAATGGCCGTGGGTGTTTCTTGAGTAAACGCAAATGACTGTGGAGGAGTGGGAAAATATGAGTAACTAACACTGCCTTTAGTATTTGAATCAGGGCACTTAAAAGCGTGTAAAATCAGATGTAGTCGGATTGACTACAAGTATTATTTTATATATCCAACCTCAGTTAATGTGCAGTAGTAAAACATCTGCACAGTAGCATACAGTAATGTGTTTACAGTAACACCTGTGACTCAGAGTCATAGACTGTAAAAAAGATGGGTGAAGTGTCTTTACTTCCTTCCACTATAGAAAAGTGAAGCCAAAACGCCCCAGTATAGCCGCTGCCAGCTTGCGCCAATGATGTCTTTTGGAGTCCGCGTCTGCACAGTAGTGATTCATCTTGAGCCCGTGTCTGTGCAGTAATGAGCGAGAGCCTGTTTGGAACTATTTCGCTGGCAGAGCAAAAATGGTATGCAGGTTATGCAATATTAACTTTATGTTTATTCAACTCTTGTATAAAATCAGCATCACATGGTTGTGCTGCCTACTTAATTATTACTGCAATAACTTTTCAGAACGACACAAGTTGTTTTCAATTCAACAATTCATTTCTGTAATGCGGTGAATCACTACTGCGCAGACTCAGCTCCAAACTAATCACTACTGCACAGACGCAAACTCCAAATGAATCACTAAATAATTTCTTACAGTGAATATGAAATTGTGGAAAAATAACTTTACAGTTTGATTTGCTTCGTTTCTTAATGAATCAGCATATTTTGAATGAATCAGCTCAATAAATTATTTAATGGTTCACTTACACTGACAATTTCATGAATCAGTAAATCAGTGTTGCAAATGAATTGGCTGAGTGAATGAATCATTGAGTCAGACACTTGTCGCCACCTACTGGCTTAATGATGTAACCTGCAGAAAGAATCACTGAGAAATCCCATTCGCTGACTTCAAAACTGATAATAAATAAATAAAAATATTTGTCTAGAATTTCATATTGACTGTAAGAAATTATTGTCACAATTAGCTATCAAATCCTAAAATTCACAATTAGCAATTCACGGATTTAATCTGTTGAGATAAATACAACTCAAAATGTAATTTAACACTTCTTTCAAATTGACTACTTTGGAATATTAGAACCATAAAACTTTTTTTTCAGGCTGTTTTATATGTTTTACAAAATTTACAAGTCAAACAATCTTGTCCTGTCTAAGTGGGCAGTTAATAATTAGAATAAGGTGCAAAAAAAGGTGAGATTCTTGCATTCTAAAGACCAAAACTTGTTTCAGCACCCATCACATTCAGGAAATATGATTACATAGACTGATTAGCAGCTGCATCTCTGTATGAGACTTATCGCACTATCTTGCACTACCTAGGCTAATACTTAACTGCATCATAAAAAAGTTTGAGCCTTGAAAGCAACTAAGAACATCTGTTAGTTCTTTTTTAATTGGTCGACAGTATTAGTTCTTATGGAAAGCCTCTGTACTGATGTTCTAGTACACGCTATTTGCTGTCAACAACCCTTGCGACAGAACAGGTCCCTCCCTTGGCACCTGTCTGGGAGCCTGTGTTTGGTTCATTATCTACTAAATGTAGAATTTCTGTTTTTATTCCTCATTCCCGTGCATGAGATGTTTCCCACTAAAAGGCTGACATTTGTTTCCATTAGGCAAGAGCTAAACGCTTCATTAAGAAAGAGCGCAAAGCAGAATATTTCCCTTTTCTTTTCCGTTCTTTGGTTTCTCATCTCGGCGTCCAATAAAAAAAAGTAAGTCACTTGCGATGTGTTTGGGGTAATGGTAATTGTCACAGTGTCAGCCGGGGCTTTTGTGTTAACAGGGCGTGTTGGCAGCGCCTATCAGTGGAAAATTGCACTGCAAAGAGAACGCAATCAGCCTCTTCTTAAAAACAGCTCGCCCCAAACAAGCTTCTCTTTTAAGGGGAAAAAAGACAGCGTTGCTCATTCCTCAAAAGACCTGACAACAAATCATTATGGCGCGGCTATCATTGATCAACAGTCACCTGGTAATTGATATCAACAAAGTCATTTTTTTACGCCCTCCCCCTTTTCACACATGAGGGCCACCCGAACGGCAGACATCAGAAACGTTTCTCTCACAGTGCATAGAGTGCTCAACGAGGTGAACGCTTCAATCTATCAAAGGAAGCTGGTGGCAAAATTTAATTATAGCAATGAATATAGCAACAAGATCTTATTTTACGTGTTGGAATTGTTCCTTTCCTGCTTCACTTTCAAATCGACATCCCTCGGCACTGATGAGATGAAAGCGAGTGTATATTTCAAAGATATTAGGATCAATCGCATCCCGCCGACGACTAAAGAGAGACAGAGCTAGCAAGGTTGTGTTTACAGCACGGAGGAGCCTCCATCGCATCACTGAGTTTAATTAGTAATATCACAAGCCGTTTTCTGCACCAGCTAAGACTCTGATACTACTTCAGTAGCTGTTAATGACCTTCATTTGTGTGGGTGCGTCATTTTCAGAACACACACACACATCTTCACGTACACTCAAAACATCCCTCTACAGTATCCAGATCAACCTTGCATTAAATTGTACAACAGATGATGTTAAATTGAGAGCATTTAAAAGAACTTGTTGTGAAGGTCTGATGCAGCAATAGAGGGCTGCGATACTTAATGTCCGGAAAGGCAAAACACAGCTGGTGGAGGTGTATAAACTGAATTATCAAGGTTCACGGTGATGCCCGCTTCTACATAGTAAATTGAGAATATGATCTCTATTTGTGTGTGTCTGACAATATTTGTGTGTGTCTGAGTTACTGACTTACCTATTCAGCATCCATGTCACCAAAACCAACACCAGTTCAACACGTATACACTTGTGTGCCTAGCAATCTAAATCAGGACATTTTTATATAGAGCCATGTATAATTTCTACACAAATATCTTGCCATTTTTATGTGCAAAATGCATCAGATGGGTTAGTTTGTGAAAATTATGATTATGGCTCCAATCTGATTATCCACAACAATATTTGAAGGCTGTTTACCTTATTTTTACTTTATTAGTTCTATTTTCTGAAAATTGAAAAATAGAGAGAGAGAGAGAGAGAGAGAGAGAGAGAGACTAAAAAAATAATTATAATTACAATTAATAATTCATGATTTCAGAACTTTAAGAGCTAAATGTTCTTCAGGGATCTCACTCTTTTGTAACACAGCAATTTGCATGACTTATCTGGTGGTAGAGATTTACTTGATTGACGATTGAGGATAAGATAATTATATATACAGTATATATATATATATATATATATATATATATATATATATATATATATATATATATGCAAACATACACACTATATTTATACTTACTTGTGAAATAAAGGTGAAAAATTAAATAGCTGTTTAGCGTATTTTAAATTATCATTTTGAGACCCCAGAGAAGAGAACCACTAGACTAGACGAACCCGAAACCATTTTTATATAAATATAACTTAAATATGTAATATCATTTTATATAATTAACATGCAATTAAGTGTATATAAAGTATATATTACATTTTGCTTATGCACCAACGTGTATATCATTTTAATAAAATTACATAATTTGTATTTATTTAAAAATTTCAATAATTGTACATTTTAAGATGTCTCCAAAGCTACATTTTGGGGACAATTTTGTGAAAAATCCCCCACAAACCTAACTATAGTCAGGCTGTATAAGAACACACACACACACAGAGAGAGCTGTGTGATACCTCATCTATTGGCGATTACATCATTCTTGTGCTCCAGACAGTCTTCCCTGTGGTTCTGATGTGTAACTGAACAGGTGGGGGGCACATTTTGATTGAGGCAGCTGTGGGAGGCTATACATTCACCAGTGACACAAATCAAATATTTAGCTTGATGTTGATACTTACAGCTGATGACTTAATTACCCTGTTGGGACATACTATATGTGTGCATGTGAGTTCAAGAAAACTTTGTTCTAGTCATTTGATTTGTGCGTACAATTAAGGAATAAGCTGTGGGAGGTGGCACTCTATGGCTTAAGTGGGGTGAAAAGAAGATATTTTAAAGAATGATGGTAACCAAAGAGTTGCCAGTAGTTATTGATTCCTTAGTATAGGTGGGGGTGGGGACTATGGAAGTCAATGGCTACTGTAAACTCTTTGGTTACCGACATTTTTCAAAGCATCTTCTTTTGGTAACACTTTATTTTGATAGTCCACTTTAGACAATCTACTAACAGTAAGTAACTTTGCAACTTTTATGTTCAACAGAAGAAAGAAACTCAGACAGTAAAGAGTAAATGATGATAGAATTTTCTTTTTTAAGTCATCTATCTCTTAAATAATAACTAGATTCACTAAACAACATGATCTCTGCAGTATCCAGATCAACCTTGCATTAAATTGTACAAAAGATGATGTTTAAAAGAACTGGTTGTGAAGGTTTGATGCAGCAATAGAGGGCTGGAAAGGCTAAACAGCTGGTGGAGGTGTATAAACTGAATTATCAAGGTTCACGCTGATGCCCTGCTCTACATAGTAAATTGAGAAGATGCTCTGTTTGTGTGTGTCTGACAATATTTGTGTGTGTCTGAGTTACTGACTTACCTATTCAGCATCCATGTCACCAAAACCAACACCAGTTCAACACATATACACTGGTTTACCTAGCAATCTAAATTAAGACATTTTTATATAGAGATAATTATAATTTTTACACAAAAATCTTGCCATTTTTGTGTGCAGCATGCACCAGATGGATTATGACTGGGTTATTTAGGACCCACTTAAACTAGGACTTAAGTACATCTTTATATGTCATTTCATCACTTGTATTGTCTTTGAAATATGGTTAAAGTGTTACTGCTAATACACGGACAAACATTTATGGTAAACTAAAATATACTTTAATATAATTTCTATTGTAACTTATAACGCTTTGTCATGTTTTTGCAATAACACATTTGTACTGTTGCAGTTTAGTACATTTAAAACATTTAGTACATTAAAAATGTTGCAATTTAATACATTTAAAATATATTAACTTATGCTACAGTTAAAACACAAAGTCACTTAAGTGGCCTTTTATTTCATTAATATTATATTATCTGCCAGTGCAGCTTTTTAAGTACACCTCAAGCACACATTCAATACATTAATCACTTATTTTCTTTTATTGAAAAGATTTTTTATTCATAAAATCAATTATTATGCTATCCTCCCACTAGAAGATGCAAAGTTCATTGGCCTGAATGAGCGTAGCAGAAATTGTTTGGCATCATAGCGATTAAGGTTACACATTTTACAGTGTAATTACACATTTAAGTACTGAGTAACATTAATTAACTACATACTGTATTCCTACTATATGGTTAGGGTTAGGATTAGGGTTTGGCTTAAGGTTACTTGCATGTAATTATGCATAGTTTATTGTTATTATAATAGTAAGTACATGTAACGTGTAACAAGGATACCTTAAAATAAAGTGTTATTGCGATTAATGTTATCATGCATTTTAGCAGGTCTGCAATATTGACTAATCTCATAACGCTGCTTTTTAAGTATGAATGCAGAATGATTGTGCATGCATATAAATTAAAATGTGTCATTTCTCTGGCTGAGGAAAATATATAAAACCAGATGACATGTCAGAGGAATTTATCTTCCACCACTGCCCCCTCCTTTCCGTCGCGCCATTTCCAGTCGAATGAAAAATCGATCGCTTCTTCAAATTTTGCACGTCTGCTGCTCCAGTTCTGTCTCCAGTGCCAAAGGTGCATCCCAGAGATCTTCGCTCAACCTGTTGCCCTGTGGCTCTAGAGCTTCTCCATTGCTAAACTAGCCTCTAAAATCCCACACAGCATATGACTGTTTCCAGACGTCTCCGAATTGCAGTGCTCCACATCTTAGTCAATATGACAACATTCATATGTGAGAGTGACAATTAAAACCACACGCACATACATACATGCTCTTCACTAGAGAGACCTTCATAGTCCTTCCATAACAAATGGAAAAGGTTTAAATGAAATTGCAAAAAGCAAGTATTGTGCGGTCATCCTAAGTGCTTCTTAATTGGCTTATTAGACTCTCATTCTCATCTCTGTCTTGTCCTTTCCTTGCCACACACACACACACACACACACACACACACACATATCCTGAAATGTGGCAAGCGATTAGATAGAGTGACTTAATTCATTACGCATATGTTCCTGAAGATTATTAAACTGCAGATGAGTTTAAGAAATAGAGTCAGGGACAGAGCTGATATATGCGATAAATGGATAAAAAGACTGTCTTCTCCATTTCAGTTAAGTATATAGCTACATTTATTTAATTGGAAAAACTCTAAGGCTCAGCATAGCAGTGTTTTTATTGTTAACTAAAAGTAAAATAGTTCATTCATTAATTGGTTAAGTAAAATAATGAATAAAATAAATGAAATCATGAAATGAAATAAAATATATACCAGGGTTATTCTATCTCAGTAAAACTAAAATTTAAATTTAAAAAGCAAAAAATAAAGGCAAAAAAAAAAAAAAAAAAAAAAAAAAACTAATACAAATGACAAAACATAACAGACTTACTAAAACATTATCTAAAATTTAAATAAAAATATTAAAATAAAAACTGATTCAAAATATTAGTAAAAACTTTAATTGTTTCTCAATGACACCTAAAAATAACACTGATATAAACATAAGATGAAAAGCAAAAATAATAATAATAATAGTAATAAATAAAATAATGAAATAAAATAAAAACATTAAAAACATACTGACTGGCAAAAACTTAAAAAAAAAGAGATTTTTGAAACTGAAATTAAATAAGTTTAAGTGCTGAAAATAAATAACTAAAATTTAAATCAATTAAAAAAAGCTAAATAAAATTGTTTTTGTGAATATATAATATAATAGCATTTAAATAATTCTAAAATAACACTGATAATGATTGCTAAACTTCAAATATCAATTTATAGAAATATTTTTAAGCAATTTTAAACACATATAAGCATAGATATTTACAGGACTGATTACTGAAAGTAAGTTAAAATACTATTATTAAAAAAAAAAAGAAAAAGAAAACAAACTAAAATAATACTAAAAACATAAGATGATTTCTTCAGGTGGTGGAAGTATAATGTTAAATGCAAAGTTTTGTGAATAGGGCGCAATAATGAACATACACTAGTAGGAAGGATGTGTTCATGTTGAAAAGAATACTAATGACATAATACTCCATCTCTGTGTATTAACCATCTGTATTTAGGGTGGTAAGCATTTAAAATTGAAATCGAAAACAATAATGTGCCACAACTGTTTAGTGAACTTATCCAAACTATGAACGTAGCATTTGTACTTTGAAGGATTACAGTATAGCAAAGCACAATCGCAAACCCTCACCGAATCACGGCAGCCCTCAACAGTCAGAGCCAGCGTGAATGACATCACATATTCACAAACACAAACAGAATTAACATACTGCCTGGCAAATCCTTCCATTCTGTCAATGAAATGACAACACACTGAATTTTCACACTCAGTCATGCACTGCAAAGCCATGCAATCACACAAATGAGCTTGCTTTCAATTGCCCACAAAAGCATACTTGATTCTGCCTAGAGAGCGCATGCCTACACACTTAAATTTTCAGCATGTGTTCTGACACAAAATGACAAGTGCATAAATACAGGTCTAGATCCAAGAATCTCAAAAACATTGGATTTACGAGCGTCTGCTAACACAAACACACACACATATATACGCAAAAATAACAAACAAACACACACACACACTCGCTCTTTTCTGACGTTATCAGTAAGGGAGATTTATGCATTCTCACAGAAAAATTTATGAAAGGCAGCTCTTCTCTGATGGGTAGACCAGCTAAGAAATTGCTTTCGAAAAAAAAATCAGATTCGAAAGATTTATTTCAATCTGCACCAAGACTGCATGATATATTCAATCTGTTTATTTGAGTGAAACAATCATTTTGAAGCTCGGAGAAGTCCAGCGACAGATAAGGCTGAATTGCATTTAGTGCAGCGTCTTTATAGTGTCTGCCAGATCCATCCTTTTAACTGTGTTTTGTTTCTCACTAGAGGGGGTGAGTGACGCCAGTGGGTGCATCATTTATTCCTTTGTTTGTTTTCCCTTATTGATAGATTGTTTGCTACCATAACCATTCCATGATGGAAGATCTCACGCAGGCAGACAGACACGTTTCTGAAGTGACAAGAGCTTGTGAGGGTTTCTTTTGTCTTTTATTTTGTGATTTCAGAGATGCAATTGATATTTTAATCCCTGCCTATTACTGTTTATGTGAAAAAGAAATAGCATACCTTTAAAAGGAGTACTAATAATGGAAATAATATACTTCAAAAAAACACAGTAATACTTTAGATTAGGGAACACGTTCACTATTAACTAAGAGTTTTCGGTAGCACTTTATTTGAGGGTCTCTTAACTAGTTGTTTATTAGCATGCATATTACTAGAATATTAGCAGTTTATTAGTAGTAATTAAGCACATATTAATGCCTTATTCTACATGACCTTATTCTACATCCCTTATCGCACCCAATACCTAAACTTGACAAATACCTTAATAAGCATGAAAATGTGGATTTTGTTGAGGGAAAAGTCGTAGTTAATTGTGAATAAGTGTTTCCTATTCTAAAGTGTTACCGAGTTTTCCTCAATAAACTTGATGCTTATTGATAGTAAGTAAGGTAGTTGTTGAAATAGTTATGTTATGCATGGGTTAAGGGATCTAAAATATGGTAATGTAGAATAAGGCACTAATACAGTATGTGATTTATAAGTACTAATAAACAGCCAATATGCCAGCAAAATGCATGCTAATAAGCAGCTAGTTAATAGTCAATGCTATGCAAACTGGATGCTTAACTGCAAATAAATAAATAAATGCATTATCAATGTGTATTAAATGCAACTTGAGGATAATCATTGTTTTGCTCATTAACTAGGTCCTTAATCATGCCCACCACAGCTATGTGTCAATATTTTATGATGAATTTATAGTTTGCACAGTTTATAATTTATAAAAAAAAAATATATATATGCTTAATATATACAGGATCTTAAGTAGGCCTGCATTACAACTACACATTCAATACTCTTTCAAAAGAGTTAACAAAGTTGTTCATCCCAAAAATTAAAAAAAAAAAAAAAAAAAAAAAAAAAAAAAAAAAAAGTCCTCTGTGCTACTTTTATTCATGATGACACTGGAGTCCAGTTCATGAATGCTGAAGCTGGCCAATATGACATGTCTAACCTTTATATTATGAAATAGTCACACAAAATTATAACTTTGAACATTTCATTTACAAATAAGAGCAGGGAAATTTGCAGAACCTGAAAGGCTTTATCGCCACTATAAGAAGATAGAGGAAGGGAAAGGTCATGTCAAAATACAGTCTGAGGTTTATTCTCTAAGAGATATATCAAAAAGACGGGTACATATTTAGCCTTAAGAGACTATATGCCTCAGAATAGAGACGAGAGAGCTGAAATCTCCTTCAGAAATATACAAAATACAACTTTGCATAAGCAGCTCAGACCTTATAAACTGTCCCATGACCACCAACCTGCAATTTAACAGAAAATTGTGACAAAACAGACCGTGTTGGTATAAAATAGACACATTAACACTTGTTAGAGGCATGTGAGATAAAAGATCACAGCCAAAGCTTGGAATTAAGCTTTCCAAATCCTGCTGGATTAATGGATGCGGATCCAGAGGGGAATGTGGAGGTTAACAACTAGTCTGGGGTCAAAAGGTCATGGCCGCAGTGACTGACAAATGGGAAGATAAACCTGGACGGGACTCAGTTATGGTCTTAACACGGCGGGCGAGTTAGCGCTTAGATAAACAAGGATGGATGGAAAAGATTCCCGACAGCCATTTATCTTAGTGATTTTATGAAATCATTTTTGAAGCTTGATTTGACAGGTTGAAGGAGGGACATTTGATGTCGGCAGAGACTTTGGGATGGCGGCAAAGGAGGAATTGAGGTTAGCTTAGTAGAGGCTTCTGCTGTCAAAAAACATTTTCTTTGCCACAATCTATATTTTACAAAACCATGAAAATACAAGTGTGAAGGACATATACACTGTGCACGCACACACACACACACACACACACACACACACACACACACACACACACACACACACAGTGCCTTGTTTTCCAGGAAAAGTTTCTGAACATCATTAAAACAAAGTACATTTACTTGAGATGAGAAGCCAAATTGTGTAAAAAAAGCTTGTGAAAAGGGAAATGAGCTTACTTTAGATTACTTCAGATCTTAAATGTATATTGTTTTTTTTTTATATATATATATTAACATAATATATAAAAGGCCACTTAATAGTACATAAACGAAGACACTTTCGTGACGTTTTTAACACACTTAAGTACACTTTTAAAAGGTGAGCTTTGTTGTAATGTCAAATTATAAGTTTTACTTTAAAAGTCAATGTTTTAATAATAATCATGCAATGTATTATGCAGAAATCAAGAAAATTTAGCAAAATTTTGGCTCTTTTTTCTTTCTTGCTCACAAATTTTGTTTTAATTTATGTTTAAAAGAAGAACATTTGGGGCGAGAAAAATAAACAATTCAAGTTACATTTTCTGAAAATGAGTCATAATATCTTATATATTATATAATATATTGAATATAGTGAATGTATCTTGTTTTAAGCACATTCTTTGTGGAAAACAACCCAAAGTTACTGATAAAGAAAATGATTTCCACAGTGTAGATCAAACCCTGATATCTAGATAGAGAACAGCGCTCTCGTTTTCTCTCCCTGGCTGGTGCCTTGGTGGATTTTGTAAGTACACAAACGAATCCACAGGAGAACATCTGAAGATGTCCCTGATATTTCGTAACAACCTGAATATCATCTTGTGTGGGAGTATTTACACCAGTCAGCCAGTGCAAATATCAACTTCAGACTGCACTGCTGAACTCTTCCGACAGTAAACTTAACACTGACTCACACTCGGAGAGAGCAATTAAACAAGAAGAGCCATCCGTTGTGGGAGACCACAGCCAATGCGCGTGGGTGTAGGCAAATAACGTTAACACGGCGCTGAATATACATGTTTAATGTCACCGTCTTGTCTACTTCCAACTCCCACCTGCACACTTTACTGATTCAGACCACGCCCCCTTGTGCCCTGCTCATGAATAATGCATAAAGGTCTCCATAGCAGGTGTAATCAGGCACATGAAATGATATGAATATTCAGTCACGACGATAATGAAATCAAAACGTTAAGGATGGTTTTGTGTGGGTTGAGTGTGGGAATAGCTGGGGTGCGCAGATGGGGAAAAATGAGAGATTTGATATGCACTGACAGAGCCCAAATGCTTAGCCTTAAATTTAATAGCTCGTCAAAATTCAGATAGAGATGTCATTTGGATGGAAAGGATGGCAGTCGTTTTGTGCACACCTAAGATAATGGGTTAAGGTGAAAAATAAAAGGATTTTATATCATGAATCATGGGATATGAATATCCAAAACTTATCGCTTTGGGAAGATAAAGGTAGAGTTACCAGGAATGAGTGTTTTATGATTATTTGGCACTTGTTGAAAGCCTTTGTTGTAGTAGTTGGCCAACTGTCTATTCCAGCTCACAAACAAAATGCTCTAAGAACATTTTGATAACATTTCCACTAAGTTATGAAAACATAATTTTTGAATGTCCTCTGAAAGGAAAATTATTTGCTTTCATTTGATTAGATTTTTTTTTTCAATGCTTAAAAACTATGAAAATTAACATTCACGTGCACATTCTGTTTTATTCAGAGAACATTCAGAGAACATGGAAGCGTCAATGTTCTCTGAATGGTCTGAGATGAGTAATAATGGTAGAACTTTATTTTACAGTTCTGTTCCATATGTACATACTATGTAGTTTTTATAGTAATTACAATAATTAGGCAATAACTAGGTACTAACCCTGAACCTACCCCTAAGCCCAACCTTAACCCATGTAGCTACCTTATATTACAATACTTTCTTAGTTAAGTATACTGTATTCACATGTAAGTGCATGTACTGTAAAATAAAGAGCAACTGTAATAATGTTTAACGGGGGAAAAAATATCAGACATCCAACTAAAATGTTTCAGAAAAAAAAAATAATAATAAAATAAATAAATAAATAAATAAATAATAAGTTCTATGAATGATTAGAAAATTAGACATAAAGATGTACTTATATATATATTAAATAACAGATAACTCTCAATGTACATTCTACTATTAACGTTACTAGAAAAACGCTTGTTCGTAACTTTGAGAGAACCTTGCCTGAACGTTGTGAGAGCATTGTGAGAATGTTTGCTGTTAGCTGGGATGAAAGTTTATTCTAGTATTAATGACATTTTAATGATTATTATTATTATTATTATATTTGGATGACATACAAGAACATGCTAACAAGCCTGAATGCAGTGCAGACTAAAATAAGTGAATCACTCTCAAAAAAATTTTTTTTTCGTCAGCTGATGAATGATAAAAACATTGGCAGACAATCAGAATCTATCCTACTTTAAAGAGCTCCAGCATTTAAACCAGCAGACGCCAAAACAACAATGCGTGACATTAATTACCATAACATTATTGCTTTTTAGTGTGGACACTAATATAGCTGTCGTTACAGTTGTCTTTATAGTTATTCTTGTTTGGATAAAAGCGTCTTCTAAATGACTAAATGTAAATGTAAATGTAAATGAATAGGCCTTAAATCATGTCTAATTTTGGTATGTATGAATAGTAACAAAAATCAAGTTAAAGTTGGTGCACTTCTTCAAAAATGCTCCAAGTGCATGCTTGCCCTTTCGTCCTGATCCATGTTGCTACTCGTAACGATTAACATGTCTTCGGAGGGTCGGTTCTTGTGGATGCTGAGCAGCACAGCAGCCGTCTGCAAAGACAAACGACCCGGCCGAGCGAGGTTAATGCACGTGATGCAGCAAACATGGACCGCCAGACAGGCCCACTTGGTGGGGGTGGGAACAATGTTGAAGACCTACGCACCTTCGGCTCCAGCCACTACTGCTAACGCCGTGATTAATACACGCCTTGACTAATTAGCCCGGTGCTGGAAGAGCGCTTTAATAGCGAAACTCATCAAAAACAAGCCTAGCTGATGTGAAAGTCAGAGAGGTAGCAAATGAGAAAGCGAGAGGCAGGCAGGAGAATATCAACCTGTCTTCCAGGAGTCGTCTGGCTCCCTTGTCCCACCCCATTACCCAGGTCCAGCGCGTGCTTTCTCTGTTTGCGCCCGCTCAGATTTATAACCAAGCAACTCCTACTGGGACCATTTACTGCCCACTGACGCTTTCAGCCTAACTCTCATTAAGGGCGAGATAAACGGGTTCCTTCCAGTAACGGGAGAGACCCTCACACAAATATAGCATGAATTCAAGTCACTAATCCTGGCATCAAATCACTGTGATTGAATGCGTTTAAATTCGGTATAAAATATTGATGCACAATCATATGCACAAACTTGCCTGTCAAAAACTCATTTTGATTGTGTTGCTAGGTGGTGCTTTGTGCAATAGAAAAATGCTTAATTTTCCTGAATATGCACTAGTGTACTTCATATTATATAAGTATATTAAAAAAACTGTACTTACAGATAACGTAATATTAATTAAGTAATCCTTTTTAATTGTGCTTTAAAGAAGTAACTTTTTTTTAAGTCTTGACTAACATACTAAAGCACATACTTACAGTATTATATTATTAATACAAACAATAAAGGAATACAATTTGAACTGTAGTTATTCAATATTACATTTGATATATTTAATTTAACACATTATATATTATATGTTCATGTTTTGAAAGTACTAAATTACAATGTCATTAATACAAATGTGTAAATAACACTAAAAATTACATATACATTTAAGCACAACATACAAGTTTCAACAGTTTTAGTTTCTCATAAATGTTCATCAGTACATTCAGTAGTACTTTAACCATATTTCAAAGAAGAAAAGTAATTATGACATTACATTTAAAGATGTACTTAAACTAAATGCATTTCACATCAATTTAAACTAAGTTTTATTTAATTGCATTTAACATACAGTTAAGTATCTGAAAACATTGCATTCAGTTTGCACTTAAGTATATTCTTTTAAAGTGTATTATTTCCATACACTTTTTACAGTTAAGATATTATATATATATATATATATATATATATATATATATATATATATATATATATATATATATATATATATATATATATATATTGTTATTTTAAAATAATTGCAGGTGATTTCTTAACAGTGTTATACACTACACTCAGATTTGCCAAAACGTCAACATTTCCTATCATTTAAACACATTTTACCTAAAACAAAGGATCTAGGCCACTCTATGCTTATCAATTGTTTAGCTCAGTACTATTCAGTACTATAACCGTAGAGCTAGATTTCAAGGGATTTTAAGAGACATATCCTAAACAATGTTGACATTTGACTGACGCAAAACCAAGAACTCCATTAAGTCTCCTGAGCTATGAAAGAGCAATCTCTGAGCAATAGAATTTTCCTTTGGGAAGTAACAAATGTAGCCAAGAGACAGAGGCCACAAATGAGAAAGAAAAGGAATATCAGCCTGGCTAGGAACTGTTGACACTGTAATATTCTCCTCTGACTATCTTGGCCCAAACACCATCAGCCTTTTTGATTACACTGCAGGGACTGTATTGCACCACACAGCAGCACAATCCTACCTACTAACCTTTCCTTAGACAAACTGTTCAGAGAAAATCAGAGCGGGCACGCAAAGGGATTGTATAGAAACGAGTAAAAATAATAAATAGCCTACATAACCTGACCTTCACGCTGTTATAGTACACCGAAATATGAACCGGATCCAATGTAGTAATGTCAGATCCAATATTCCCAGTCAATATCGTATGAGTAAAGGGGCACAAACATCAGCATTCCAGCAGGATCTGATGAAAATCATCATACAGAAAATGTGTTATTTCGAAGGATCCACCAGTTAAACGTGGCTCATAAATTGCTCTCCTAAGGGAGTTCTTTGTAATGTATTGTTTACGTGAATACATCTCTTCTTGGCCTCTGCAGGCAGGCATTTTTTTTTGTAGGTGTTAACAGAGAGAGGCATGTGTTGATGCATGCTGGTAAAACAAGTAACTGGACGTCATGATGTAGAACTGAGATGAAGACTCTACATACTGACCAATGACTGCAGGAGATTGCAGGTAAAGAGGGTATTCCTAGCAATGAAAAAGACCGTTCTTAAAATAAGCATTTATTTTTCTTAGTATGAAGAGCATTTTAATAATCTAAAGAACATTTTCCCACTACAAAGAAAACTTTGTGCAATTATAATGTTTCACCCTTTTAAAAACAAAGATTCCAAAAGATTAGCTTTCATAGCGATGAAACAGAAGAACCATTTTGGTTTCCCCGAAGAACCATTTTGTTAACAGTTCGTCAAAGAAGCAGTTTTTTCTTAAGGTATGCTCACAGTTTCAATTACGCGGGTGAAATCTAGTCATTTCAATAATCTACACAAGTTTTGCAGGAGGATGCAAAATTTCTGCACGCAGATTTAAATTGTTTTTATGTTTAAATCATGCAATTTTACCACACTGACCAACAGAAAGCTGCTTGGTGTGAAAAGGACTTTGGTGCAAACAGTGCTTCATAAATTACCCTTTTTGCCCACAAAATTTTGCAACGTAACTGCACCTTAAATGTGAAGAATATTTCAATAATCTAAGAAATCTTTTCCTTTTATAATTTTGTGGAACGAAAGCAAACAGGTTCCAAAATGGTGTTCTCACAGTAATGCCATAAAAGCCTCCTCCAAGGCCCAAAAAGTTCCCTGTTGTCCTCCTCGTCCTTTTGCCCAGAGACAAAAGTTTAAAAAACCCTTTAAACTTTTATTGATGAGGCTTTGACATTTAAGATTGGACAGCCATCAAACTTCTAAAGCTCAGCAGTCTTACCAGCTGAACCAAAACCTGACCATAAAAAAATGACTGTCCTAAATGCACTGCCCTTATCGCTCAATCTGGGCCCCGTCCCTGATCCGTTCGTAATGAAAAACTGATCCTTAATTACTTCCCGAGCGCAGAGCGATTCAAGCTGCATATTCCAAGGCTTTTTTAAAGAAAACCCTCAAGTGCAACCTTGTAAAACAAATGAGATGTGTCATTTTCTGTGGCGCCTCTTCTCTGTGGGAAAAAAGAAACGAGCCAGCTGCGACGATGAATTGTGACGTACCTTATTTCCTGGGGCCTCGCGGCAATAGTCGATAAAAGGGAATAGCTTTAGAATGACCTACAGTCGGCCGTAATTGACCTATTTTGCATACGCTCTGGAACATTTTGTGCTGTGCAGGACAGACGTTTTATTTGCCCGGTTATTTATTGGCTGGCAACATGCTGCTAATGCCCGGCCAGGGACTTTGCTGGAGTGTGGTTGTAGATTATCATGATTGCCACTTATTAGCATCGAGCAGCCTGCGTGTGCGCCGGAGTGAAGGAGTGTGTTTACGTCCTCTGACAGCCGTTGAACTTTAGCCGTCTCTAATGGAATGGGACGCTGCGTCGGTTGCATATTCATTTCCATTAGATGTATAAAAGAGTAGCGTCGACAAAACGAGCCGATCATCTCGTGTCGCGTCACCTCCCGTAACGTTTCAAGTCAAATGTTCTCGAGCGAGGCGTTTGTTTGCTATAATTTAGCCCTGCGATCGATGAGGCGGCTGACAATAATTGTGAAAAATCATCTCTAAAGGGATGCGCGACGCCATCTGACGTGGCTGTGTTTGTCTTTGAGACTGTCTCTGCCACAGGCTTAACTTGAACTCCCATCATCCCCTCCAGCCACCATCTCCAACTAATCAACAATTACAGCCTGAAAGACCCCTGATGGGAATAAATAGATGCTTTTGAATATGATGATTGGTTAATAAATTGGTCTGAGTCAAATAGACGGGCAGATGCATTTGTCAATGTTAAACAGTGTTGGGCAGTAGCTAGTTACAAGTAACCAGTTAGAGTGATAATATTAATAATAGTAATAATAATATCGAGCATTCGTGTTCATGCTGTCTTCTTTGTGACGGTGGGGTATCTGTTTTCTGTCAGTTTCCACTCCTCCTCTAAATCCCACTGTCTGGTCCTGGGACATCCCCGTTC